>NW_022196897.1:125469469-125494161 GCF_008632895.1 Mastomys coucha | reverse complement strand
TATTCTCCAGATCCATCCATTTCCCTAAGAATTTCATAAATTTATTGTTTTTAATAGCTGAGTAGTAGATGATACACTTTGATACACTTGATAAGTTTGTATGTTTTACAGTAAAACCCAGATTTCCAATTTATGTTACCTGCTTGAAGAATTTACATTGAAACTATGGAACAAACAAACTTTATGGATTGATTTTCTCTATTTGTTGTTCATGGGTTTTGTACTGTTTCTTTACATTCTAATGTTTATGGAGCTAGAATTCAAAAATATCAATTACTTTTCTACATAGTAAAATTAATTGAATTGCTTTCTAGCTTATTTGTCTGTATCATTGATTGATGAACAACACTCCTAAGAGCAAATGTGCTTATTCACATTCAGATGGAAAGAACTCAGTTTAGGTTCTAAACAACTTCCTTTGCCTTTTTTTCTGTGGCCCGAGAAGCTAATCCCATGTTCCAGATTCATCCCAGCAACATTCAGGCTCCTTTTGTTGAACATAATATTTTTAAAGCCACGTGTGATGGCAGAGAGGACAAGGGGAGACTAAAATGCCATCCTTCGTGCATAGAAGGGAATATTATTTCATGCTCTGGCAATGACTTCATTACATCTGAGTTTTACTGAGTACAAGACTTAAAGTCTGGTTGAAGGTAATTGTTTCTCTATACTGAATGAAATTGATTAATTTGGTTGTTTTGGTAGGTGAAGATGGAGTCAACGTAGGAGAAGATGGGAAAACAAAGAAAAGTCAGAAGGATGATGAAGAACAAATTGCTAAATATAGACAGCTCTTGCAGGTTATTCAAGAAAAAGAAAAGAAAGGAAAAGAAAATGATATGGAAATGGAAATCAAGTGGGTACCAGGTGAGAATTAAATATTAAATAAAAGTTTTCTTCAGATTGCATTTAGATATAATAATAAGATACTAACTCTTCTTTAGAAGCATACTTTAAATTTAAAAAGGGTTTATTTTCCAGAAATGTTCTGGTATTTAATTTACCTCAGAATTAACATTTTACAGTCTTTTTTTTTTAAAAAATATTTTGTCATACAATACATTTTGATCCTATTCTTTCCTCTCTTCCCTACTCCTCCCAGATCCTCCCATGTACCTACCCACTCAAATTTCATGTTCTCTCTCAAAAAAAGGAAAGAAAAACAATTTTCAAAATATGAAAATCAAAACAAACTAAAAAGAAAATGAAATACACACATATGTAATAAAATGCACAAAAACGAGCAAACAAACCCCATCATATCTGTTTTATATTAACCAACTATTCCCTAGCATGGGGCCTGCCCTAGCAAGTGGATGATAAACTCAGTGTCATTCCACTTTACAGAAAACTGATTTTCCCTTTCCCAGTAGTTAACAGTTGCAGATCTCTTCTTAGTTAAGGATCAGCTTGTATCCACTTCCCCTTCTCAATGCTGGGATTTTGCCTGATGTGAACCTGTGAAGGCCCGGTACGTGCCATCACAGTCTCTGTGAGCTCATATGTCTGTCAGTCCTGCTGGGTCTGGGAATGCTGTTTCCTTGGAGTCATCCATCACTTCTGGCTCTTGAAATCTTTCTACTTCTTCTTATCCATGGATCCCTGAGCCATAGGTATTTTATACTCTTTCCAGCTTCCATTTGCTTGGTCTCTTGGTTTTACTAACTATAAATTATTTCTGTCTAATTATAAGCATAGACCTTTCCTAGATTTGATTCCTCAATTTAGAATATAGAAAGTTGAAGCTAAGTACTGTATTTTCTAGTTATTACAATTCTTTTTTAAAAAACTATAGTTCTCAAGATCCCTTTTCCTGTAGCCTTTGCTATTTGTTAATTCATAAGGTTTCACTAATATAAAATATGTATTATTGAGTACTCCATCTCAGTTTTGTTACAGTTAAAAAAGCGTGTGTCCTAGTAGAGTAGTACAAGGCAAATTTTAAAATGTCAAATCTAAAGATAGATAAAAGCTAGTATAAACAGGAATTGTCATTACAGTACACATTTATACACACCAATACTTATAGACATATCTGCATGTGCTTTTGCAAGCAGTAATGGTTACAGTCTACTGATACTTACATATCGTCATCTCTTACCGTTCTTGGTGAATTCATTCCGGTATCTCCAACAGATACAAAAACATGGCCTGTCATTTGCAGATAACTTGTATACATCATCGTGTATACTTAAAATCATTTCTAAAAAACTAAATAAAGACCATGTAAACAGTTGTTATTATATAAACATTTATTATATGTTTGGGCATGTATATATTTATGTATTATACATAAAGTACATATTACTTATATATTATATCTTAAACATGAAAAATTTATACATATATAATATACAAATATGTACTATAAAATATAAGTATACAATTATAGTATATATATATATTATCTATATATATGGATAAGAAACAATATGTTTATTCAGTGCAGGTTTCAGGATTTTTTTTTAATCATTTTTATTGAAATTGGTGGGCATGTAATCCATGGTTGCAAATATTGCCCATTTTATTGACTAATTTTGATCTGTGGTTTTCTTAAAATATCCTTGTAATAGAGTAATAGACCTTATGAAGTGAATTAGGAGTTATACCTCTAGTTTGTTTTTATCTTGACTTTTTTATTTGTGGATGTTATTAGCTCAAGTTTTTTGAAAATAAAAAATGAAAAATTACCACACAAAATTCTACTACCCTGACTTAGCTATGGCTTAGGTAAGTTCTGTTTCCATTTGCCATTTCTCTGTTTTCAAATGTTTAACCATATTTCTAATCTTTCACTGCAGTAGACGTATTGCATTAAAAAGAAACAGGATAGTTTCCAAAGCCACAAATATTGGTCCATTCTGAGTTTTTTGCTTTCATCCCTAGCCAATACCTTGGCTTGCTTTTCTAGGGCCCTTTAATTTAAAACATTTTTTTAGCAACAGTAAGACCCCCACCCCCAGCCCCTCAGTGAGAGGCCATAGTGAAAAGTAGACACTGGCACTCAGGCTCGCCACTAGTCAGTTGTGTGACATCCTCTTCCCACAGCAGCCTTCACACATGCCATGGATCAGCCTGTGGCCTTCTCAGGCTACTAAAGCTACCACTGTCAAAAGATCAAAAGATGAAGCTCAGGTGCCAGGTATCTCAGCCTTCACAGTGCTAAGACTTTAATATAGTTCCTCATCAACTATAAGATTATTTTCATTGCTACTTCATAATCGTAATGTTTCTACTGTTAAGAATTGTAATGTAAATACCTGATTTGCAGGATTGTAGGTGATCATAATGTGAGCTATTTTTAATAGAGTAGCTTACCCAAAATAGAAGTATCAGGAAGGGGCACGGGCACTTTCTCTGTTTTGACATTGCTGCCAGTGATCTTTCCCAAAATATCCCATCAGTTTATAGTGCCTTCAATAGTTAGAAATAGTTCCAGTGTCAGAGAATTACTATTTCACATTTTACTTGGTTTTCTTAGAGAAATGTTTTAAAGGATATATATATATTCAAACTCGTGTGTGTGTGTGTGTGTGTGTAAGGTAAGTGGTGTATGAAGATCACAGAACAATTTGCAGGTGTCCCCTTTCCAGCATGACAAATTCAGGTTGTCATGTCTGGTGACAAAAACCTTTATCTACTGAGCCATCTTGCTAGCCCAAACTGTATTTTTGAAAGCTCCTCATAGCATGCCTTTTATTGTGGACACCTGTTGCATTCATGCATATTTGAGTGTAATAGTGAAAGAGATCTGTTTACATATTATGTGTATGAGATCATAGAGCTACTCCTACTCAAAATCGGTTTATAAATTTGGACAGGACTCATAATTCTTAAATTTTGAGGCATTTATGAAGGTACATTCATGTCATGTGGTAGATTTATCTTTTTAAAAATCTAGGTTTTCAGTAACAATTACCATGAACCTGTGAACTTCTATGATATTATACTCAACCAAAACCACAGAGGACCAGTTCAGTATGTATTGTTCATTGGTTCTTATGGGGCTTTGATCTCAAAAATTAAACTCTTAAGAAAAATAAGTAATCGTACTAATCGTACTTGTTTGAGTATGTTGTACTTTGTTACTGGAGGAAACTTTACTTCATGCTATTTAAACTTCTTCCTGTTTATGTTGAATACATTGTGGCATTTAATCCCTAAAGTGTAAAGTTCAGAGGGAAATAAACAGTAGTCTACTAGACAGTGGATTTCTATATGATGGACTTAACTAAAATGAGCTACTCTTTCTATTAGTACTTAGTTCCTTTGTAAATACAGTAATTCAACCTTATTAATTAGGGTATGTAGAAACATTAATTAGAAGATTCATGAAAAATCTATAATACCTTAGTTTTGTCTTTGTAAAGTAATATCTTCTACTGGATACTGTGTAAAGTTCTTGTCTGATTCTCTAGGACTAGTAGATAAGGGGATGCATATAGTTAGCATTATCTAGTGATCTAATTAATGAATGTGCCTCATTGTTGTCTCACTCAGCATGACTAGTTCATTGTTTTGTATGATAGGGCTGCGATTTAAGTCATGTACCACCCCTGCCCAGCCATTTCCTCCACTTCGTTTGTTTGGTTGGTTGAGTTTAATACAGAGACAGGGTTTCTCTGTAGCCCTGGCTGTCCTGGAACTCACTCTGTAGACCAGGCTGGCCTCAAACTCAGAAATCCACCTGCCTCTGCCTCCCAAGTGCTGGGATTGAAGGCGTGCGCCACCACTGCCCACATTTCCTCCACTTTGTAAAGCAACGATCCCATTTTATTTTAGTGTCTGGTCTTTATTCTTTGTCCCCCCCCACACACACACAGAGTCTTTCTTTGATGCCTATTCTTTCACTTTCTTCTATCAGGAAGCTTACACAGGTATCAGGGATAACATATATGACTTGAATTATTCATTCTTTATTCAGAAACAATGTTTTGAATCAGTAATGATTCATTTTGTTAGGTAACCCTGATCCAAACATTTAAATTTTTGATGTTGAAGAGAACCTGTTCACTATTTATTTTTGGCTATATTTCTGTTTGTATTAATTGCCAATGTATTCATTACTTGAAAGATATTTACAAAATGTTTTTTGTTTAAAAGTTTTTTAAAAGCCGTATGATTTAAATTTTGAGTAGAAGGCCAGATATATAACTCAGTGATAGAACACTTGTCTAGTAGGACCATAGGTTAAGTTTCTAGTGACACTCTGTGTGTGTGTGTGTGTGTGTGTGTGTGTGTGTTTTAAGAGTTGGGGGTTGTTAAAGGTTGGGATGTAGAAATGGCTAAGTACTTGTCTGGCTTGAATGAATTCCAAGTTTGATCCTTAGAGCCACAAAACCAAAACAAAACAAAACTTCCCAGATGCCTTATTAAAACAAGTAGCCTTGAGCTGAAAAAGAAGAGAGTTGAGTTGAGAGGAGAGCATCAAATGGAAAGCCTGAACTTAGAAAAAAGCTGAAAGAATTTATCATTTATCCTAGTTTGGTGATGGAAAAGAAAGTTTATGTGGTAACTGTAGAGTCACACAGCTATTTGTTGATTAAAACTTTACAACCTAATCATCCTTGAATTATCCAGTTAGCAGATTGGCTTTGAAAGCTTTGTAAGGTAATAAGCTGAAACTTCATACTATGTAAATAGCATTTGAATTGTTTGTGGACTGTATAGTAAAATTGAGAACCAGGAGCAGGTGGCGGTGGCACACACCTTTAGTCCCAGCGCTCAGGAGGCAGAGGCAGGCAGTTCTCTGAGTTCAAAGCTAGCCTCGTCTACAGAGCTAGTTCCAGGACAGCTAGAGCTGCACAGAGAAACCTTTGTCTTCAACAAATAAAGAGAAAGGGAGGGAGTGGAGGAGGGAGGGAGGGAAGGAAAGGAGGGAAGATGAGAATAGAAGAGAAGAAAAGCAGGTACAAGAGAAATGGCTCAGTAGTTAAGAAAGCTGGTTTTTGTTGCCAGTACTCATATGGTGACTTACAACTGTCTGTAACTCCAGTTCCATGGATCTGACACCCTCTTCTGGTCTCCAGGGATCCTGCACAAATGTGAGACACACACATGTACATAAAGTAAATAACTTTAAAAATGAGAAACAGCTAGGGTTATCTAAAAGTGTTTCTAACACATTTTGTCTATAGAATAGCTAGTCAATTTCTCAGTTTCCTGGAAAAATTATTTTCTTCCTTAATGATATAAAGTAGAAACTGAATGTACTTTTCATGTTGGTTATATTACATTTGGTTTTTGTTTTATATTTTTGTTTCTCTAGTGTTTATCATAAGATCATAGGTTGGGGTTTTGTTTTGTTTTGTTTTTTTAAGATTTTTAATTTCTTTAGACTCTTAATACAATTACTTCCTTCCCCCTTCTCTTTCCTCCTTCCAAATCCTCCCATCTAACCTGCCTTACTCTTCCAAAATCATGACCTCTTTTATTCAGTGAATGTTGCGCGTGTGTGCGTGTGTGCGTGTGCGTGTGCGTGTGCGTGTGTGTGTGTGTGTGTGTGTGTGTGTGTGTGTGTGTAATTCTTAAATATAAAAATATACCCGTTGATTCTGTATATCATTACTTATACATATGTTTTCGGGGCTGAGCATTTAGTATTTAACCAATTGGTGTGCTCTTCTCTGAGGAAGACTGTTTCTCCTGCTATCAGAATTCCTTCGTTGCCTGTAATTTCTTTTGGGAGTTGAAGCCTCATGAGCTTTGGTGTCATCGCTGTTTAAGCAGTCAAGTTGGTGAGGCTTTCTGGATGTTGCTCTTGATATTCATAAGAGACATAGTGTCAGAGTAAATTCCCAGTTCTTATAGCCTTTCCATGCCCTCTTCCACAATGATCCCTGAGCCTTAGGTTGGAGATATATCCTTTGGGACAGACTCTACAATTGCATTTTGACTCATTGTGGTTTGCTGTAATGGCTTATTCCATTTATTGCAACAAGAAGTTTTCTTGATGAGGGGTGAGTACTACACTTAACTATGGGCATAATGACAAAGATTCAGTTAGGGATTCTGCTGCTTGGTAAAGTGGTGGCTGTAGGTTCTCCTAAAAAAAAAACACAAGTTCAGTAGCTCTAGGCAGTTGACAGGGTTTCCAATACTGGGTTTGATTTCTCTCTAGTTGACTTAGGATTGATTGTTTCGTTTTGTTTCATTTTTTCAAGATTTGTTTTATTTTTATTTTATGTACATTGGTGGGTTTTGTGGTAACAAAAGTGAATAAAAGCTACTGTTTGTGATGGAGCTGTCTTTGAGCTGGCTGTGTAAATGAGGCTGTGAGTGTGGATGGAACTGTTCGTAGATGAGCTGCGCTGCTGAGGCTGAGTGTTGAGGGCTAGAGTGGGGAGAGTAGTGCCTTCTAGTGTGGGTAGCCTAGGCCAGACCCCATCTTAACCCTTTCCTGGAAGAAGAAAATATCTGAGGAAGCCAGTGGAGAAAGTGCCGCATTGGGTCCGTGGCTTTTAAAGTGTTTTTAATCTTTGCCAAATTAGACTTTAGTATAGTATAGGTGGTAGGGTTATTTTGCTTATATTTAACTCTTGCTTAGAATTAATTGAATATCACAGTACTGAATAGTATCTTTTATCAGGTGAAAGTGCCTCTACCATTTTCCTTTTAAAGTCCTAGGTTTTCTTCATCTCCAATTTTTCTTCTAGAAATCATATTTGATGTGTATGTTACTTTCTTACTTTGAATCTGGTAACTCCTGATTTCTGTGCCTTTGAATCTGTGCAACTTGCCTGATAATTTCTTCTGTTCTGCGTTTACTTCTTTAAGTCTTTCTTTTTGCATTTAAATTAGACTTGATGTTTTTATCTCCAGAGTTGCTTTTTTCTTTTGTCCTCCAAATTTGTCTGATAATTTCCTCCTTTGCTTTTTTAAGTGCTGATTTTATATTTTGCATCTCAGTTTCCAAGTCTATAGTCTATGATTCTGTCTTACTGGTTTTGTTTCTACTTACTCTAGTCCCTTGGAGATTTTTAGTGGGATCTTCTTGTCTTGGATCTTTCTTTTCTTACAGGAACTCGGGATCAGACAACCTTCTTTTAGTGAGTATTTGTCAGGTGCCTGGAAGCATTTCTAATCCAAGACCTATTGAATTTTTGAGTTGGTGTATTTGGGACCACACAAGTAGTGTGAATTCCAACCACAAGTCCGTGGGTTTGTGGGCTTGTGGTTACGAAGTCTCAAAGGGGAACAGTATTTTTACTCCCCCTGATCTCCATGTACTCCCCCAGAACTGTAGGGGGAGGGTCATCATCTACTGGGGACACATTTAAGGATCCTGGGACCTCCCACCATGATCAGACTCCAAACTTTGGCCCCCGCCTCCTTGGCTGAGAGCCCTTAACAACCCAAAATCCATACTAGACTATATTAGCTTAGTGTGTGTCCCCAAGGAAAACTCCCAGCTTCTGAACTGGTTTACTATTTCTATTTGAGACTTGACTCAGGAATTCTTTTTGTTTGCTTATATCTTAACCATTCATGTAAAAGATTCATTTATTTTCTCCCTCGCCTACAAGTATGTAAAAATAACATATAAATGTATAAAAATAACAATAGAACAAGTAATTTTTCAGCATTTGTCATAAGTTAGCAGAATGGCTTCCCCAGACTTGGCCAGAAGTTAGAGGACATCTTAGTAGTATGTTATTGTGATTACAAACTGCATGAAAGACAAAAACATACAAATAAACTTGAGACAAATACAAGAAACAATAGCTCCCTAATGAGGCCCACATGTCTTGTATTTGAGTTCAGTGTTATAGGAACATTGAATGCTAAGAAGCAGGCATAGAGGACAGTTTGATGTGTGGTAAAGTTAATACTCTAGAATTGCAAGCTGTCACTTTATGGGAGACTGAAAGGGGATTTTTCTAGACAAATGTAAAGCCTTTGCTACCAGTGAAATAACTTTAGGTAATAACAGCAAAAAGTAACATCTATTCAGTGAGTACTCTGGGCATACCTTCCTTGGATATTTATTAAATGTTTGAGGATAAACATAATTAGTTATGTGAGTAGAAATTCCCAATCTGATCATATTTTAGATTTATCCTTATTATCCTCATTTTAACTGGATACTTTTCACATAGTAGGTATAACAGGATTCTAACAGTATTGAGTACAATCATAGAGTATTTGTT
This sequence comes from Mastomys coucha, assembly GCF_008632895.1. Classification (NCBI taxonomy): domain Eukaryota; kingdom Metazoa; phylum Chordata; class Mammalia; order Rodentia; family Muridae; genus Mastomys; species Mastomys coucha. The sequence goes on along the minus strand of NW_022196897.1, from coordinate 125,485,012 downwards.
GACTCTGGCTGGTTAACAGCTTTAGCCATTCACTATTGTTACTGAAACTAGTTTTTATTTTACTTTCAGTTCCATGTGTTGTTGCTCGCAGTCAGTGGGGTGGGACAGATTTGAATCACTTTCCTTTCTCTTGCTTCCCTATTCTATGAACCTTTATAAGATGTGTGTTATATGCCAGGACTCTCACGAGCTACTAATATGGACCCTCGTTATGTGAGTAACCATGGCCTTCCATGTCCTCACACCTTCAGGAGTAATGTGTTGTTGGAAGAGGTGCCTTGATGGCAGTGCTCCTCAGGACATGGCCAGTGGTTTCCTCTATAAAGCTCAGAATCCAGAATGAGTTCCACATTTGGAGTTTGATGTTAGTGATGGTGGTCAGTAACATTTTAAAGCTTTTGGAATTCAGTGCTGCATAGTCTAATTCATAACACACAAAAAGTTTTATGAGATTGATATGTAAGTGTTCATAAATATTCCCAAAGAGTCCTGAGCCCATATGTAAGTAAAAGTGCCAATTTCAACCTATATAAGAACTCTTAAACATGCATTTTGTTTTTATAAATAAAGCCTGTAACAGTACCTACTTAAGTTGTTTTAAATCATTTGTATCCTACCCTTTGAAGACTTTTCAAATATTTCATGTGGATAAGGTCAGAAGGAATATATATTCTTCTTGAAGATTTTGTAAGAATATTTATGAGTCTTTTTATATGCACAGAAACTGCCAAAATAGTTCTGAATAGATCATGCTTATTAAATTATTATTATTACTATATTGAGTCATCTGCAGTTGTGGTTAGCTTTAGAAGGGGCTTTACCCTTTATTTGTGGGATTATTGATATCTTTAATTTGGCAGTCTATGAATATATGTTCAAGGGTTGCTTTTTGGGTTTTGTTTTGTTTTGTTTTTTTTAACAAATTTGTACGAAACTAAAGCAGTTATAACGAAGTTGTTTTTTAAGTCACATTGTGGCTTCTCTTAAGTGAGAGGCTAAACTGACTCTGAAGAATGTTCTTGTGCATTTGCCAAGAGACTTCTGGGATGGGCATATTTTTTAGAACTTAGAACATAAACAACTGTGATCTGTGGCAAGAGATTTAAATGACCTCATGATGACAATGAGAACAAAGCATTTTTAAGTTATCGTGGTAGTGTGTTAATTCACTGCAATGTGTTTGTCATTCCTCTGTTTTGGTGTATTAAGTGGGAGCCAGGCAAAAAGAAAATATGGACTGATTTGAACCCAAAATATTGTTTCTTTATTGCTATCAACAAACTAAGTTCGAGAAAATAATATTTCCCGAGGATAAATTTTGCATCACTTATTCTAGAACTAGTGGTCCACACGAATCACTTAGAGACAGAAGCTTTAAAGTTTTGGTTCATTTTCTGTTGGAAATAATATGTTCTAAATATTAAAGATCAAACACTTGGCAGGAAACATGAGTCCTTCCTTCAAAAGAAGTCAAGACAGACGTGTTTATTAAGTACTTACTGTGTGCTGGGGACTATGCTAAATATTATGGAATGTGAAAGAACATGACTATCCTGTGTTTAGTTTATAGAACTTGCATGTGCAGGTTCTCAGCAGAACCATATAATAAATATTTAATTTATATTTATTATTTACATATCATTAATATTAAAAACTTTAAATTGCCAAATAAAATGGCACCTCAGTTACATGCTGCAAATAATCACATAACCCCCCTTTTATGTACCTAGCCAGACATGGTGGCATTTGCCTTTATCCCCAGCTCATGGGAGGCAGAGGAAGGTGAACCTTTATGAGTTCTAGCCCAAACCTTGTCTCAAAAAGATAAAGTTTTTAAAGATTTAACTATCATCTAATAATAGTATGTTTTTAAGATTTGAGATTAGACTATATGCTGACCTGCATGCATTTTATATGTTATTCTATCTTGTTATGTGAAACCGAATTGTTTCAGAACTTACTGCCTTCTCCTGTATGAATGAGGATCTCATCTTTCACTCTCTAGGTACATTACCATTTCATATGAAGGTCTGTATATGACTTGGTATCATTCACATTTCACCTGAAAACTATTTAGTAATGTGAAATGTTTTTCTCATAAAAGAATGTCTTAAGGATTTATTTAAATTTTACTTTATGTCTATGAGTGTTTTGTCTGCTTGTATATTTATGTACTTTGGGTCATACCTGGCATCAAAGGAGGACAGAAGAGGGCATTGGATCCCCTGAGTTAGAGTTAAACAGGTAGTTTTGAGCCACCATGTAGGTGCTGGGATTCCAAACAGGTTGTCTGTTAAGAGCAAACACTACTCTTAACTGCTGAGCCATCTCTCCAACCCCAGATCCATTTTTGAATTAACGATTGCATTTCTGGTTTGGCATGTAACAAATCAATATGTCATAAAATGAAGCTTGAGAGTATGTATAATTTAGTACGTTTACAAGTCCTAGAAATGTGGGGGTTCTTTGCCTGACAGCTGGGAAATGGACATAGAGCTCACCTGTTTCAAACTGGTCTCTGGAGCTCACAACCTAAAAGCACTGGCGTAGTAGTTCTGAGTATTTGAAAGTGCATGTGAGAGAGAGGGTTTATATACATCCAGTCTCTACCTGATTCATTTTGCATACTGAGGCCAAAGATAAAGTTGAGTGAGTAGGTAGATGAGGGGTTAAATCCTAAAGCTAGCCAAGATCCTCACAGAGTATAGAATATGTAACTACTATTCTCTCTTCTTTGAAGATAATGGCATTTATTTATTCATCTATTTTTGTTAGAAATTTTGCAGGACACAGTGGAGGTGACACTTTAAATATTTATATGGCATAAAATCCATCTTTTAAAAATAGCAAATGGCTGGGCATGGTAGTACATACTTGTAATTCAGTCTGTCAGGAAGCAGGGCCAGGAGGATCACCACAAGTTCAAGGTCTGTCTGGCCTACATAGTAAGTTGGGGACCAGCCCAGTCTGGGAATAAAGGCAAATGTCACCAAACAAAATAAAATGTAACAGTGAATGGAGTGATTCAAAATGGTCATTTTAGAAAAAGTGGTGGCTGATCCTATTCATCATCCAAAATACTTTCAAAATACTATAAGTGAAAACACAGCCCTGGAAATGAGAGTATCATTGCCAAGTTCATTTTTAAAGTGCTGGTTTAATGACAGTGAAGGATATGTGAGTGAAGAGCAGAGTAGAGGAACTAAACCTTCAGAGATGAACCATGAAGACAATGACATTGGAAGAACCAAGCAATGGGGAGTAGAGTGGAGCTGGTGGCCCTTTGGATCTTAACTACACAGCCTTACACAGTGCTTGATTCATTTTTCAGTTTTGTTAGTTACTTGTAGTGTTCAGAAAACATAGGCTTTCGTTGAGTGATAGGAAAAACTAGAGAAGATTTTGCTTGGGTAGTTAGTAGTTGTAACCTGAGACTTGTTCTAGAACTTTTCTTCACTCATTCGTCACCAAAAGATAGAAAGTAAGACAACCTCTTAGAGGCTCAAAACAAAGGTAGAGAGGAAAGTTGGATGGACCTAAGTAAATATTTGTGTTTCTTTTCCTTTTGTTCTTTTCCTTTTTTTTTAAATTTTGTTCACTTGTCTTGAGGCAGTATTTTTGTTGTATAGCCCATTTGACTTAATTTCAGCAGTCTTCCTTAACCTGGGATTGTAATTTATACCCACTGTGTCTAACTAATAATAGGTTTTTCACTTATAACCGTGTGTCAGATTGCTAAATTTATTGATTTGATTTCCTTTGGCTAAATGTCTCTCTCTCCCTCCCTCCCTCCCTCCCCCTCTTTCTGTTTCTTTCCCTCTCTCCCTCTCTTTTTCTCTCTGTCTCACACATAACAGTGGGATTTACCAAAGTAGTTACTTGTCATTTTGTGGTCTTGGGATATTGCAGACATTCACTGTTGTATATACCTACTTAAATAAATTATGTTTGTTCTCTTTGTTTTTATAAGCTTTCCACTAGTCAAAGATAAACTATTTTTAACTAAACTATTTGGATTTTGTTTCTTTTTTAGGTCTTAAGGAAAGTGCAGAAGAGATGGTCAAAAACAAGTTAGAGGGAAAGGATAAACTGACCCCTTGGGAACAATTTTTAGAGAAGAAAAAAGAGAAGAAAAGACTGAAAAAGAAACAGAAGGTATCCATGCTAATTGGCCAAGTGTTTACTGAATACTAGCTATCTGATAAGGAAGTGCTTCTCACCATATAACCCACATTTCTCTTCCTAAGGCTGGGATTGTGTGAGCCAACACACACATAAACCATGAAATAATTTTTAGACTTTGATTGTAATAAAGTGGAAAAGTAGGGTAAAAGCTCTACCTTTTTGATAAGCTACCTCTTTTTACTAGAGCTTTCTTCAAAACTTAAGTAGCCAGTTAATTGCCGTCAATAGAATGATTACCTGAGAGATGAAGCTAGAGGTTTCTGGGAAGATTTTCTAAGTGAATCTGTATGAGGTTACTACAGTAGTCACTCAGAGACTTTAGACAGCATTCTGTAAGCTTTAGGCTTCCTTACATTTTTACTTTTTTCTGTTTTTTATTGTTCTTGTTGATTTGAGACAGGGTTTCTCTGTGTAGCCCTGGCTGTCCTGGAACTCATTGTGTAGACCCAGGCTGACTTTTAACTCAAAGATCCCCCTGCTCCTGCTTCCTGAGTGCTGGAATTAAAGGCATGCGCCACCACTGCCTAGCCTCTTTTCTTTTCTCTCTCTCTTTCTTTCTTTCTTCCTTCCTTCCTCTCTTTCTTTCTTTCTCTCTTTCTTTTTCCTTTTTAATTGGACGAAGTCTGGACTTTTCTTATTTAATTAAAGAATAATTGTTATTTTTCCCCTTTCCTCTTCTCCTTTCATGTCATCCCCTTCCCATTCAAAGTCATGGTCTTTTATTCATTTTTGTTCTTACACATATATGAGAATAATACATACATGCAATCTGCTAAGCCTGTTTGTGTTTCTTTTATATAGTTAATTAGATAGCCATTTGGCATGCTCATCCCTAGGGAAGACTAATTCTCCCTCTGTGAGAAATTTTTAATTGCCTGTAGCTCTCCATCTATGCATTGTGCCTTGTAGGATTTCACCCATCTATTTTGGAGTGTCAACATGGTGGTCTGTCATTGCTCAAGCACCATATTGGGGTTTCATGGTGCAGCTTCCCTATTCTATCTAGGAGACAGTCTTCTGGTTATCTCATACTCAAATCATAATTTTTTAGTTCCATCTATTTATCTACAAAGCTCATGATTTTGTTCCATAGTGTATGTGTCACCACGTTTTTGTTATTCATCAGTTGAAAAGCATTTAGAATGCTTCTATTCGCTAGCTATTGTCAATAGAGTAAGAGCAAACGTTGCTGAGCAAGTATCTGTGGAGTAGGATGGTGAGTCCTTTTGGGCATGTGCCAGGGAGTAGTATAACTGAGCCATGTAGTAGATGTATTTAGCTTTCTGAGAATTCTCCACATTTTTTTCCAAAGTTACTGCACCAGATTGCAGTCCCACCAACAGGAAAAAAGGTTCTTTTTTCCACACATAGTTGTTTTGTTGATCTTAGTCATTCTGGCTGGTGGAAGATTAAAACTCAGTTGATTTGATTTACATTTCCCTAATTTCTAAGGATGATGTTTTGGGGTTTTTGTTGTTGGCTTTTTGTTTATTTATTTGTTTTGTTTTGTTTTCTAAGATTTCTTAGCTACTTTTATTTCTTTTTGACTATTTTGAATATAAATCATCTGTCAGGTATGTACCCGGCAAAGATTTCCTCCTGCTCTGTAGGCTTCCTGTTTAGTCAGTTAATTCGTTCTTTAGCTGTGCAGAAGCTTTTCAGTTTATGAAGTCCCACTTGTCAGTTATATTGGCCTTAATTACTAAGCAAATGGAGTCCTAGCCATAAAGTCCTTTCCTACTCTTATATCATGTAGGATACTGCAGGTGTGAATAGGAGCGTGTTCATGATGTGTGTTTATTGTTGGTGTATAGAAGAGCTATTGATTTACATAAGAATATTGATTTCGTTCCGGCCACTTTCCTGAAAAAAAATTTTAATCATTTCTAGATGTTTTCTGCTAGAATTTTTGCGATCTCTTATATATAAAATAGTCTACCATCTACAAATACAGGTATTTGGGCTTTTCCTTTTCTTATTTGTATTTCTTTAATTTCTTTCTCTTGCCTTATGTTCCAGCTAGTACATCAAGCTGTATTGAAAAGGAGTGGGGACAGTGGACAGCCCTGTCTTGTTCCTTATTTCAGTGGGCTTGCTTTAAAATTTTCTCCATCTAGGATGGTGTTGGCTGTGAGTTTGACACATACAGCTTTTATTATGCTGAGATATATTCCTTCCTGCAATACTGTCTCTTGGACTTTTATTATAATAACATGTTGGATTTTTGTAAAAGGCTTTTCAGCATCTATTGATCATATGATTTTTTTTCTTTTTAATTCTACTTATGTGATCTGTCCTGCATATGTCACACCAACCTTGCATCTCTAGGGTTAAGCCAACTTGGTCATGGTGGGTAATCTTTTTGATACATATTTATTGAGGATTTTTTAATAATTTATTCACATTTATGTGCATTGGTGTTTTACCTCATGCATGTCTGTGTGAACGTGTACGATTGTTGGAGTTAAAGACAGTTGCAAGCTACCATGTAAGTACTAGGATTTGAACCTGGGTCCTCTGGGAGAGCAGCCAATGCCCTTAACCCTTATTGAGAACTTTTTTAAAATGTGTTTTCATCTAGGATATAGGCCAGTAGATTTCTTTTTTTGTTGTGTCTTTCCCTAGCATTGGGGTTAGAGTGATATTGGCATGCATTAAGCATGCATCGTAGGAGTTTCGAAGTACTCTGTTTCTATCATTCTTTAAAATCTTAAGAAAATTAAGGATTGGCTTAGATCTTTGAAAGTGTCAATTCATTTGGGCTTCTTTTGTTTGTTTATTTCTCTCCCTTCCTCTCCCCCCACCCCCACTTTCTTTCAACAGGACCTTTATTACTTTTTCAATCTCGTTTGTTATAGGTGTGTTTAGATTGTTGTAACTTTGATAGGTTGGATAACTCTAGAAATTCATCTATTTCTTTTAGATTTTCCAACTTAATGTCGTGTGGGTTTTTTAATTATTCCCTTATAATATTCTGAATTCCTTTTGTCTGTTGTAATATTACCCTGTTTATTTTTGACTGTGTTAATTTAGGTCCTTTCATTCTTTTGGTTAGTTAGGCCAGGGGTCTGTCAACCTTGTTTATTTCTCGTAGAACCAGCTCTTAGATTTGTTGATTCTTGTGTTGTTTTCTTTGCTTCCATTTCACTGGTTTCTGCTCTGATTTTTATTATGTCTTGCCATCTACTGGATTTGTTACCTTTTCCCAAAATTTTCAGTTGCATCATTAAGTCATTTATTTGTACTCTTTATAGTTTTGTAATGTAGGCACTCAGGGCTATAAATCTTCCTTACAGGACTGCTTTTAATGTCTCCCAGAAATTTTGTTGCATTGTGGTTTTATTTTCTTTTTGCTCCAGGAATTCTTTTTTTCTTTCTTGGTTTCTTCTTTGTCCCATCATTTTCCAGTAATGGGATGTTTAATCTCCATGAGTTTCTGTACTTACTGGAAATTTGCTTTGTATTGATTTTAGCTTTTACTTCATAGGAACAGATAAGATACATGGAGTTGATTTTTCTGAATTTGTTAAGAGTTGTTTTCTGTTACAAGATATGGTTTATTATTATAGATGCTTCCATGGGCTGCTGAGTAGAATGAATATTCTTTGGTGTTTGGTTATAATATTTCTATATATATCTGTTAAGTCCATTGGCTGTATAATATCATTTATTTCTGATATTTCTCCTTTTTCTTTTTTTTTCCCAAGACAGGGTTTCTCTGTATAGCCCTGGCTGTCCTGGAACTCACTCTTTAGACCAGGCTGGCCTCGAACTCAGAAATCCATCTGCCTCTGCCTCCCAAGTACTGGGATTAAAGGCATGCGCCACTACCGCCCATCTGATATTTCTCTATTTTTTGTCCACTTGGCCTGTCTGTTGGAGGAAATGGCGTATTGAAATTGCCTATTAGTGGGATGAAAATAATCTGCTTTTAATTCTCGTAGTACATAAGTTGGGTGCATCAATTTCAGTACTTAATATGTTAAGATGATAAAAATCTTCTTGCTTATCTGTACTCTTGATTAAAATGAACTGCCCTTTGTCACTTTTGATTAGTTGTTTGAAGTCTGTGTTGTCAGCTAATAGGATAATAACACCTGCTTGCTTCCTGTTACTTTTGCTTGGAATGCTTTTTCCATCCTTTCCATTTAAGATGGTGCTTATCTTTAAAGCTGAGTTTCTTGTGGATGACAGAAAGATAGACTTTATATCTTATTTAACTCATTCAGCCAGCCTGTGTCCTTTGATTTGAGAATTGAGGCTATTAAGATTTAAAATTATTGAAAGGCCTATGTTGATTGCTGTCATTTTATTGTTTTTGTGTTGGTGGTGGTTGGTTGGTTGGTTGATTGTTGTTTTAGTTTGGTGTGCTGTAACCATGAGCTTTTCTGCCCAGCCTCTTTGTTACTAGAAATAACAGCTCTGAGACTTAATTATTTATCAATAAATGCTTAGGCCTTAAGCTTTGGCTTGTTCCCCAACTAGTTCCTAATTTAATTACCTATTTATTTTATTCTAAGTCCCCCTATGTAGTTGGTTACCTCTCCTCATGTTCGTGTGAGACTGTTCTTCAGTATTCAGGGCAGATCTCCACACCAGACTATTTCCCAGAATCATGTCTCTGCCAGATGTCTACCCTCTAATCCTGCCTCAGCCCATTGGCCAATCAGCTTTTTACTGACAGTTGAATGCTTTTACACAGTGCACAAGACATTAATTATATCTACAATTTGCTGTTTATGTTCTTGATTGTATTTAGTATTTCATTCATAATAGCCTTATTCATCTTCTTTCTAGGGTCTCTTGGCTATGTTTATTCTTCACTTAGAAGTATTGTTTCCAGTATTCTCTTTAGGCTTGATTTTCTGGACATAATTTTTTTTTTAGCCTATTTGCATAATGGGAAGTTTTTCTTTCTCCTTCAGCTACGGCAGGTAGCTTTACCTGGGTACAGTAGTCTAGTCGGTGCTTGTGTAAACTTGGAGTGCATTGCTTTGCTGCCTTTCAGAGTTTCCATTGTGAAGTCAGCTGTTATTCTGATGGCTTCTCCTTTATGTGACTAGTGATTTTCCCCTTGGAGCTGTCATGTCACTACTCTTGGCTCTGTTTAAGTGTTTCAACTATGATAATGTTGTGGGGAGTTTTACTTACGTTCTCGTCTATTTGGTGTTAACAGCTGTGCTGAGAATATCTGCTTTTATCTTTCCTTAGTTTGTTTGCAGGTTTTCTTCTATGATCCTTTTGAACATCTATGCCATTAACCTGTGATCATCATGTCTACAATTCAAAGATTTCGTCTTTCATGAGTCCCACAGTTCTTTTCCTGTGTTTTGCTTTACAATTCAGGGTTTTTTGTTTGTGAGTGTGTATATAGGTCCATATAGATATATAGGTATGTATTTAACAGATATAGAGAGAGACTATAAAATATAGTCTATTTTATATTCTATCAATTCTACTTGTACAGCTTTCCTCTGAATTTTCTACTTCTATTAAGTTTTTTTAATTCTACCTTCATTTCAGCTTGAGGTCTCTTCAGTATTTCTATCTCTTTTTCTAAAAGCCTGTATTGTGTTTATGTCATTTCAGCCTTATGTTTATGTTTTCTTGGGTACCATGCAGACATTTTCATCTTTTTTAATTCATTGATTTTGGTTATATCTCTAAACTTCTTGTTTTGTTTTGTTTTGTTTAATTAGTTGTGTTTGTTCCATTCTATGACCTTGTATTGTAAGAGACTCTGTGACCAAGGCAACTCTTATATTGGGACAACATTTAATTAGAGATAGCTTACAGTGTCAGCTAATTCATTCCATTATCATCATGGCAGGAAGAATGGCAGCATGCGGGCAGACATGGTGCTGGAGAAGGAGCTAAGAGTTCTGCATCTTAATCCAGCTGCAGCCAGGGGAGGATTGTCTCCCGGGCAGCTAGAAAGAGGGTCTCAAAGCCCACTCCCACAGTGACACACTTTCAACAAGGCCACACCTACTCCAACAAGGCCACTCCTCCTAATAGTGCCATTTCCTGGGCCAAGCATATTCAAACAACCACAGTTCTGGAGTTCATCTAGGCAACATTCACTGTAGAACACTTGTATAGAACTGGTGTATTTGAGAGAACATACTGTCTTGACCTTTCATACTTTTTGTGCAGTGAAACCTAGAAGTATAGGCTGCTTCTGTTGGTCACATTTCTGATATGAACACAGTAGGCTAGGCTGATACCTGGGAGTTAGGAAAGGCTTGAGTAGGGCCCTGGTTGTGGTTGAGCCTGGGAATTAGAGAGAGTGCAGTCATAGTGAGGTCAGATGGGTTCACCAGAGTGAGCCAAAGCACATGCATAGCAGGCCTAGCTGAGTCTGGAGGCTGGATCTGGCACAAGCAAGTCCTGAACCAGAGTTAGGAGGGATTGTGCCATGTACCAGCATCTCCTCACCACCTGGACTTAGCTTGAGGGTCTATGGATGAAGGCTCCTGGGTCTGGCAAGTGCCAGAGGGAGAAAGAGTATCCAAGACAAGGTCTGGACTTGGTAACAACATTTAAAATACATGTAAGTAATTAGTGTCTGCTAGACTAGGTATTCTGTACCAGATTGGATAATAGCATTAGATACCGTCTAACTCCTCAGTGCCTTAAAGGTTTAGTGGATCATTTTGCATCCAGGATGAATATATTCTAAGCATACTTGTTGAAATGACAGAGATGTTTTAGATTCTTGGAAATAAATGCAGTCTGTTTAGTCTGATCTCAGTTCAGATATTTTTGCTTTATGGTCTTATGTGTTAATTAAATATACCAATACAATGTAGATAGTCTTTTCAAATTATATTAGGGAAATTTTAACTCTCAACTTATTTAAAATAGACTGATAGTTTACAGTGATAGACCACAGATAAAACAAGGTGTGTTTTGTTTTGTTTTGTTCTGTTTTGTTTTAGAAACGGGATCTTAGAAAGTATCCTTGGCTTGCTTGGAACTAACTTGTTTTGTAGACCAGACTGGCCTCAAAGAAAATTTGTTTGCTGCTGCTTCCTCAGTGGATTTAGGCCACCATGCCAGGCCTTTAAAGAAAGTGAGAGAGAGAGAGAGAGAGAGAGAGAGAGAGAGAGAATGTGCATATATATGTATGTATATGTAGGTGTTCAAATAGACCCTTAGAAACCAGAATTGAAGCTGAAATTACAGCTGGTTGTGGGCCACCTGACATGGGTACTGGTATCAGAACTCTGGTCTTTATGACAAAGTAGTGATGGCTTTTAACTGCTGAGCTATCTCCCCAGTCCAAGATCATTTTTAAACAGAATATGGGAAGAGAGCATCAATTTATGTTTTAAAATTTTATAATTGAGGGCTGGTGAGATGGATCAGCAGGTAAGAGCACTGACTGCTTGTCTGAAGGTCCTGAGTTCAAATCCCAGCAACCACATGGTGGCTCACAGCCACCCGTAATGAGATCTGATGCCCTCTTCTGGTGCGTCTGAAGATAGCTACAGTACATTTATTTATAATAAATAAATCTTTAAAAAAAAAATTATAATTGAAAGCTTTTTCCTTAACCAGAAAATAAATTGTTCTAAGTACTTGAAATAACGTATTATGTGTGACTTTAAGTTACTGCTAATCACTGCTGGTTTTCACCTTAAGGCTCTTGCTGAAGACACCAGTGAAGATGAGCTTCCTTCTGATGTTGATTTAAATGATCCCTACTTTGCTGAAGAAGTTAAAAAAATAGGTAAGCCAGCCTGTATTTGTATTTCCTGTGGAATCCACAGAAAAAGTGACATGAGTTAAAGTAATGCAGACTAACAATGCTCAGAAAATTTCTAGAATTTGTATAGCTCTGTTAATGTTTTATAGCTAATTCTGTCCTGTAGAGTTCAATCATATGAATCAACATGTCCCCTGTACATTGAAAATATAAAATAATGCCATTATAAAAGATTTTAAAAGGATATCTTTATTTTTATGCAGTTTGTATGGCTGCTTTGTCTACATGTATGTGCACCACATGCATGCAGTGTCTGAGAAAGATGTTAGAACCGGTTACAGATGGTTGTGAGCTGCCATATAGGTACTAGGAACCTAACCTTAGTCTTAAACAAGAACAACAAATACTCTTGACTGGTAAGCCATCTCTACAGCTTCCTCAATAGAAGACTTTTTAATAATAATGAGTTTAACAGTTTAATGGGGGCTCTTTTCTAGAAATTATCCTTATAGCTAGCTAGATGGACTCCAAAAGAATGATGTTATTTAGAATGAGGAATAGTCTCTGCATTATAATATTTTTACTTCGGGTCTCTTTCTGTAAAGGCAATGAAGAATTAAAAGTGAAATGGATTTGTCATGGCATGCATATACTTTTTAAATGTATACATGGAATTACAGTACAATAGCCTTTTCTGTTCAACTATACAAAAGTACCTATGCTTAATATTTAATTTGCACTTATCTTTGTTAAATGTAGTGAAAAACCAGCTTTTCTCACAGCTCCCCTTTTCTTTGAATTCTTACACTAAGACGTCTTACTTCCTATATCCACGGAGTCTTGGCTCCATGTGTTTATACCTCTTGTGCTTTCATTCTTACCTTTGGATGTATTGGAATGTGTTTGGTAAGGTTGAGTCCATGCTTGGACAAGTCACTGCAGAAACCACTGTCAATCTTTCCAGTTGCTCTTGTGTGCTTTGTCATCTACTCATCTTAATGGCACACACGTGAGCTTCCAAAGACTTGCTCTTTGAGCACCTCCAAGCTGGCATTGTAAAGAGAAGTATTTTATGAAGTTATATCCTGATTATTATAGCCTCATAGCACTGACGTTTTATTGATGAAAAAGAGATTAAGTTGGATAAATTCTATTATAGGATATGAGATTCTTAGGAATTGGAAAGGGAAATGGAAACCTAGCATATTCCGCTTTTTATCATTCCTGTGTGGTCATTTCTTACAGATGATGGATTTTAGCCTTGTCCTCTGACTAAAAGCATTTATAATGGAGAGATATGAAGCATTAAATTTTCCTTGTTCTGTGTCCATAGTGCTTCATTTGACATATGCAGTCTGGTCAGATTGCAGAACACAGAGCAGGATTCAAAGAATAGCCTAAATGGTTCAGTAGCATGAGGTAGTTGATTTCTTTTCTTTCTTTCTTTCTTTCTTTCTTTCTTTCTTTCTTTCTTTATAATTATTTATTTTATATATGTGAGTACACTGTCACTGTCTTCAGACATACCAGAAGAGAGCGTCAGATCCCATTACAGATGGTTGTGCACCACCATGTGATTGCTAGGAATTGAACTCAGGACTTCTGGAAGAGCAGTCAGTGCTCTTAACGGCTGAGCTATCTCTCCAACCCCATAGCTGATTTCTTAAAGACAACACATTTAAATTGAATATAAGCTTTTTCTAATGTTAGTATCAAACATTCTGGGAAAACAATATAAGTAGAATTTGTTTGCTTTCAATGTGTTCATTTCTTAATGCTTCATTAGACTTGTTTCAATCTGGTTTTAAAAGTTGTTTGTATATATTGTGATAAGTACTCTGCAATCTGATAGGCTAGAGCTATAGCAATAATATAAACAAGACAATCTTTCATGAGTTCTGGTTTTAGAAATGATGTACTAAACATAGAAGCAGGATTACATAAGTATAAATGTTTTAAAGGAAATAGATTAGTACAGAGACTATAGGAAGAGAAAGATAAAGTGGGAGTGTCGTATAAGTAGGTCAGGTAGAGAAGGCTCCCTTGAGGTAGTGATATTTGAGCTGAGACCTTGGTCATACAGTGCTAGGGGAAGAGCATTGCACAGGAAGGAAAAGGGTATAATGTGAGAAAGAACATTTTGTGCAGTGTTGGATGAATTGAAAGATATCGTATGGATGGGGCATAGCCAGAGAGGAAGTTCTGTGTGGAGCTAAGATGAAAATCTAATTGGAAGTGACCTGCAGAACTTTCTGTCAGGACAGAAAGTTGGAAGTTTATTGTTGACTATAGAAAGCCCTAAAGCAAGAAAGTAACATGATCTGGTATATCTTTTAACATACTGTTGATTCCTGCAGAGACAACACATTGATAAACACCTGGTAAGAACTAGGAAACTTAGTTGTGCAGAAAAAGGTCCATTGAAGGTCATTTGAAAAGTAGGTATATCTCTGCTTTGCCATCTTTAAGTATTTTATAAACCATCATGAAAGTCAACTATGTTATACCCATCTGACTCATGCAGATGGTGTGTTACATGTATACAGCATACTGGTTGTATGCTACTTTACAGTGTACAAGTGATTTTTGCATCCTGTCCTTGGATCCATTTTCAGGTCACTTTATAGTTGAAGATATTGAAGGTAATTGATCATCCAGGGGCAGTTGGTAGCTGATAGAATCTTGAGTCCTCCTCCACAAAGATATTGTAAAAACTAGAGAACCGAGCTGGAATCTGAGAATAAAAAGCTGGGTGTGAAAACAAGGCTGGGTTTTGTTGTTGTGTTTTTCATACATTGTATCACGCTAAAGAAAGAGCAAGTGATCTTGGATGTAGAAACTTGCACCCAAAAAAGGGAGTCAGTAGGGGAGCTTACCATTCCCATCCACTCAGTACAGAGACCTCTCCTTTGCTCTAGGGAGGTATATGTGGGGCTCTTACCTCTGTCTCATAAGCACTCAGCTAAACTGGAAGAAGCTTTCTAGACCACAATTCAGACACTAGAAGTGATGTAAAGTAGACTGTCCATATAGATAGTTCTATTACAGACTTTGTTCTATAGCACAGCATTTTCCGTAGGTTTATTATTAAGTTTTTTGCTTTATAGCCAAACACATGTCTATATCTTGGTGAATGAAAAGGCACAAACAAAAATAGCCAAGAAACAAAGGAATGGAGAGAGTCTTATTATTGCAGCATATTAGTATCCCACAGGAGTTTTTCCAAAGCAGTGTTCTCTTTGAACATGAGGATGTTATTCACGGAATCTACACATTTATAGAGGTAGGCATATTCCTAAGCATGCTCAGTTAAGGAATACACTACTAAGCATACCCAGTTTGAAGTCAGTTAAAGGACAAATAATGGACAATTTTTGTGGTGTGGTTAGCTCAAGACTATGGAACTTGTGGCTCTTCCCCACTTTCTTTTCTGTTAGTTTCAATGTATCTGGTTTTATGTGGAGATCCTTGATCCACTTGGACTTGAGCTTTATACAAGGAGATAGGAATGGACTGATTTGCATTCTTCTACATGCTAACTGACAGTTGAGCCAGCACCATTTGTTGAAAAAGCTGTCTTTTTTTCCACTGGATGGTTTTAACTCCTTTGTCAGAGATCAAGTGACCATAGGTGTGTGGGTTCATTT
>NW_022196897.1:125417675-125469426 GCF_008632895.1 Mastomys coucha | reverse complement strand
TTTTTTTTTTTTTTTTTTTTTTAATAACAATTGCTCTGTAGTAAAGCTCAGGGAAATGCAAATCAAAACAACGCTGAGATTCCACCTCACACCATTCAGAATGGCTAAGATCAAAAACTCAGGTGACAGCAGATGCTGGCGAGGTTGTGGAGAAAGAGGAACACTCCTTCATTGCTGGTGGGATTGCAAGCTCATACAACCACTCTGAAAATCAGTTTGGCGGTTCCTCCGGAAATTGGACATAGTACTACCAGAGGACCCAGCTATATCACTCCTGGGTATATACCCAGAAGATGCTCCAACATATAATAAGGACAGATGTTCCACCATGTTCATAGCAGCCTTATTTATAATAGCCAGAAACTGGAAACAACCCAGATGTCCCTCAGTAGAGGAATGGATACAGAATATGTACATTTATACATGGAGTACTACTTAGCTATTAAAAACAATGAATTTATGAAATTCTTAGTGAAATGGATGGATCTGGAGAATATCATCTTGAGCGAGGCAACACAATCACAAAAGAACACACATGGTATGCACTCACTGATAAGTGGATATTAGCCCAGAAGTTTTAGGGTTTAGAATGTTGGGGTTTCGGAATACCCAAAACACAAACCACAAGAAACTCAAGAAGAAGGAAGACCAAAGTGTGGATACTTCGTTCCTTCTTAGAAGGAGGAACAAAGTACCCATGGAGGGAGTTGTAGAGTCTTTAACTATGGAGCAGAGACTAAAGAAAGGACAATACAGAGACTGTTCCACCTGGGAATCCTTCCCATATTCAGTCACCAAACCCAGACACTATTGTGGATACCAGCAAGTGCTGAATAACAGAAGCCTGATATAGCTGTCTCCCAAGAGGTTCTGACAGTACCTGACTAATACAGAAGTAGAGGCTCATAGCCATCCATTGGAATGAGCACCGAGTCCCCAATGAAGGAGCTAGAGAAAGGATCCAAGGAGCTGAAGGACTTGCAGCCTCTTAGGATGAAAAACAATATGAACTAACTAGTATCCTCAGAGCTCCCAGGGACTAAACAACCAACCAAAGAGTACATGTGGTGGGACTCATGGCTGCATATGTAGCAAGAGGATAGCCTAGTTGGTCATCAATGGGCAGAGAGGCCCTTGGTCCTGTGAAGGTTTATGCCCCAGTGTAGGAGAATGCCAGGGCCAGGAAGCAGGAGAGGGTGGGTTGGTGAGCAAGGAGAGGGAGAAGGAAACAAGGTTTTTTTGTTTGGTTGGTTGAATGGTTTGGCTTGTTTTCTCCTGGAGGGGAAAATAGGAAAGGAGATATCATCTGAAATGTAATAAAAGAAATATCTAGGGGCTAGAGAAATGGCTCAGCTGTTAAGAGCACTGTCTGCTCTTCCAGAGGTCCTGAGTTCAATTCCCAGCAACCACATGGTGGCTCACAGCCATCCATAATGGGGATCCAATGCCCTTTTTCTGGGGTATCTGAAGACAGCAACAGTGTACCCACACTAAAATAAATAAATCTTTAAAAAAAAAAGAAAAGAAAATATCTAATTAAAAATATATATTTTTTAGGTGATATTGTAAACAGAATTATTTTAGTTATTTCCTTTTCAAATTGCTAATTGCTGATTTATAGAAAAAAAAAACTAGTTCCCCCTTGAAATTTTGCTGAAATCATATATTAATCTCTAGCTTTCTTGTATATTCTTTGGAATTTTCTATATAGAGACTCTTATCTGTGAATAAAAATAGTTTGCTTTTAAAAAAAAATTATGGAACTTGTTTAAAGGTTAACGTGGCGTGGACATAGTGACTGCGGGTAGAAGTGTTTGTCAAGTATACCTTATGATCCTGAGTTTCACACCCAGAAACTCACAGTAGTTGGAGGTAATCAGTTCTCAAAAGGTGTCGTCTGATTACGTACAAACCAAACTGTGACATGCTTATGCATATGTGTCCCTGGACAAAATGAAATTTTAAACAAATTGAAATCATGAATAGTAATAGTTTGGACAAACACAGCCTGAATCATGAAGTTGGGAAAAGATTATCTTGAGGAATGATCAGTTTTTCCATGATGTTTAACTGACACACACACAAAAAAAGATAATTTGAAAGTCCATTGATATAGGTATAATACTTATTTCTATTTTCTATATCTATAGAATTCTAATATCTGTCTGTTTTTATGTCAGTAGATTTGATTGTTTTGTACTTCATTTTCCTGCTATCCTGCATATAACCTAAATGGGGTGGGGGTAGGGGGGACTTTTCAAAAAAACAAATGTGCCTACTTGGATCCCCCAGAACTGGAGTTCAGGTGGTTGTGAGCCACCATGTGGGAACTGAACTTGGGCTCTTCATTGAAAACAAGTCCTCTCAACCACTGATCCCACTTTCCAGCATCTTAATTGCTGTTACCATAGAGAACATTGCGATTGTGTAGTTAAAACATTTCTGTTCTGATAAAACTCCACGTCCAAGATAACTAATAGAAGAAAGAGTTTGGTGCGGGTTATGGTTCTAGAAGGTTAGAGACCATAATAGCAGGACGGAAGCAGTCGGCACGGTGGCAGGAGCAGGAAGCTGAGGGCTCACATCTTGAACCATAAGCATGAAGCAGAGATAGTTAACTGGAAGTGAGGTGAGACTCCAAACACTCAAAGCATGTTGCCAGTATAATGACATAGCTAGCCAACCAAACAGTACTACCAACCAGAGACCAAGTATTCAAATGCCTAAGACTGCAGAGGACTTTCTCATTCAAACCACTACATGGGTCATTTTGGTTTTGTTTGTTTGGAGTTGAAGTCTCATATAGCTCAAGTTGACTCTAACTCCCTGTGTAGCTCAGGATAACCTTTTACCTCCACTTCCTGAGTGCTTCAGTTGCAGGCATGAGTTGAACCATCATGCCTGCTTTTATATTATGTTGAGAATCAAATCCAGAACTTTATGCATGCTAGGCAAGCACTCTACCAACTAAGCTACATTCCCAGCACAAGATTGTTGATTTCTATTCAGTGGAACAAAATGCAGTTTTTCAAAAGATGGTGTATCATGGTTCACAGAGAACCAAAGTTACAGAAACATTCTAAAATAACCAGACAGTCAAATTGATCTTCCATATTCATCACCATGACTTTATCTACTTGAAGTCCTCACACTTAGACACACAAAAGAAACAAAGTTCATAGCATCAGCATAACTACTAAGCAGCTTAAGACAAATATGTATAATCAGACAATAATGGGAATTATTGTTGGCATCTATAGCACTGTGGGCAAAGCAATAACTACATTCTTGCAGTTTACTAATCCGTGGAATCCTAGAATAACCCTACTGATAACTGCTATTATTGAGTTCTCTATTTGAACTAGAGAGATAGCTCTGTGGCTAAAAGCATGTACTTTTCTTGCAGGAAATTCTGTGTTAGTTCCTAGCACACAAATGATAACTGTAACTGCAGTTCCAGGGGAGCTGATGCCCTCCTCTGGCCTCTGTTGGTACCAGGCATTCACTTGGTACACACACACATATGTGCAAGATATAGCTCAGAGAGTAAATGTGCTTACTGTCACACCAAGACCTGAGTTTGACCCCCGAGACCCACATGGAAGAGGAGAACCAATTCCCACAATTTGTCCTTTGACCTTCACACTTGATGTGCTACATGCACACCCAAATGAAAAAAATTAAAAAAAAAAAAAAAAAGCACCTGTTTTATAGATAAGGGTATAACTCAGTTGTCTTTTTCTAAGATGAGGCAAATTGTTCATCCATTTGAATAACCCATGGGGTTTTTGGTCTTTTGGGTTTTTTTCTTCACTACAAGACAACTAAGCCATGTTGTTTAGTACATAGTTTAGTGACTGTCTTTAGTTACTGATTTTGCTTTGGTTTTGAGATGGCCTCACTGTGTGTCATACTTAGGACTCAAACCAGAACTCTGCCATCCAAGTGCTAGAGTTACAGAAGTGTGCCACCATACCACCAAAGGGCCTTCTTCTTAACACTTAGTTGCCTCCCAGGTGGCTGTGCACTCCTCTTAGACCCATGGCCTTCTCTCTCTGTTGTGCTTTTCCTTCTTCCAGTTCTGACATTTGCTGTTAAGATTACTTCTAGATATTTTGCATTTTGTTCATAGTATAAGCAAATTTTCACTGTTGAGCCTGTCTCTTAACCTTCCTATGTTGGTTTGCTGTACCAGGTATCAAGAAAAAATCAATGAAATCTGCAAAGGACATTGCATCTTCAGAGGAAGAAACTGAACTAGAAAAACAAAAGGTAGACATCATGGTCGTTGTTGAGTGTTGATGATTGACATGTGCAATTGAAATGACGTGGTTCGCATGAGTTTTCATTGTCTTTAATTTCTCTCTCTCTTTTTTTTTTGTTTTGTTTTTTTGTTTTGTTTTTTGTTTTTCGAGACAAGGTTTTTCTATGTATTCTCTGTGTAGCTCTGGCTGTCCTGGAACTCATTCTGTAGACCAGGCTGGCCTGGAACTCAGAAATCCGCCTGCCTCTGCTTCCCAACTGCTGGGATTAAAGGCGTGCGCCACCTCTAATTGTCTCTAATTTTAAAACTGGTTTTTCAGGTGGATTTTGTAAATACAGTATGAAATACATAAACATCTTAGCCACATAATTTGTAAATGTTGCCTTTAACCAAACATTTCTGCAGCTAATATGAACCTTACATGCTTTTGTGACTAAGAGATTTTCTCATTTACACCCTATAATATGACTGAGACATATTAAAACCTAAAAGTAGTATTTTCATATCCTTTGATTCTATTTGACTCTCCCCTTTAGTGCAGTTTCTGTAGTAATTTCTCTTTTATTATTAGTGATTGTAAGTTTAATGTACAAATGTCATCTTCATTAGGAATGCAGTGATATTTATGCATAACCCAGTGATTCCAAAACTCTAAAGTCACAGGTACTTCTCCTGGGTCAGCAGCATCCATGTGACTCTGGAGTGAGCCTTAACTGGCCATCCAAACTGCTTAGCTTAATGCATTTTTCTATTCTCTATCCATTACATATGGGTAGCACTCAAAGCTACTTAAAGATCCACTCATGGAACTTGGCTCTATAAGGAAGTCCCATGTGAGTGCCAGTGATGGAAGGAGAAGCATAAAGCATCCTGTGTGCAATACAGGGAGACGTGGAGGCTCCAGAGCGTGCTCATGTGTGTTGTCTCTAGTGCTGGTAGTTGTTTAGTGGACTCTTAGGGTCTCATCTCATGGTCAGTGGAAACAGAAGGCTTAGCCTCAGAAGCTAATGCTGAGTCCGCTTCATGAAAGTACATCAGTATTGAAAGAGGCAAGGGAAAAAGGAGCAAAAGAATTTTCCTTACTGCTAAAGTACACATCTGGAAACCTTAATTTGTATCACAAAGTAAATTTCATGTCATTACTTAAAAAGAACAAGGTGAAGATGAAACGTATTTGACAGACCTGGGGCTCTTATTCCTTCTGCCTGCTAATCAGGTTACTCTACAGGAATGGAAGCCTGTCTTTTGAATAAAGGCTATTTCTTCCCTACTTCCCTTTAGCTAATTCTCACATCACAGCCTGGAATGAACTTAAGCTGTGTATCTTGGGCCTCTTCCTAAGCTCCATTCATAAGCAATTCTCAGAACAGAGACTGGGGGAAACTCAGCTGTACATTTGTAATTTTTGTTTGTTTTTTCTCCTCTCCATAGGCTGAGATGGCTTTACTTGTAATGGATGAGGAAGAAGACAGCAAGAAACACTTCAATTATGACAAGATCGTGGAGCACCAGAATCTGAGCAAAAAGAAGAAGAAACAGCTTATGAAAAAGAAGGAGTTACTTGAGGATGACTTTGAGGTAACTGGCAGTAAAGTTATTATAGCACTTTTTTTCCTTATTAATTTACTTATTCATTCACTTTACATCTTGGTCCCCCCTTCACACAGTCCCTCCCCCGTGCCCTCTCTTCTTTGAGAGGGTGGAGGCTTCTCGCTGGGTATCTCCAACCCTGGCACATCAAGTCTCTGCAGGGCTAGGAGCATCCTCCCCTAGTGAGACCAGACACAGCAGTCCAGTTAGAGGAATAGGATCCACAGATAGGTAACAGCTTTAGGGATAGCCCCAGCTCCTGATGTTGGGGGACCCACATGAAGACCAAGCCACCCATCTGCTACATATACACAGGATGCCTAGGTCCAGCCTGTGTATGTTCTTTGATGGATGGTTCAGTCTCTTGAGAGCCCCAAGGGTCCAGGTTAATTGACTCTATTGGTCTTCCTGTGGAATTCCTGTCCTCTTTGGGTCCTGCAATCCTTGCCCCAATGCTTCCATAAGACTCCCGGAAGCCCATCCGATATTTGGCTGTGGGTCTCTATGTCTGTCAATTTCAGTCAGCTGCTGGGTGGAGCCTCTCAGAGGACATTTATGCTAGACTCCTTTCTGCAAACATTACTAGCTTCTTGATGGTGGGGTTAAATGTAAAGTTACTCTGGATATAGAAATTAGTTATGAAGTTACCCTCAAAAAGCTCTTCTCAAGGTCTGTAAAGGAGACAAAGTGACTGTCCTTTAATCTAAACAGTTCATCCCAGAGTGAATCACACCACTGTTCTCTGGTTGAACACTAAATGAGATAGTTACCTTAAAGTTGGTAGCCATGCTACAACAAAAACCTGTAGCCTTTAAATGTTCAAACCAGAAACAGTGCTTCTCATGCTGTGATAGTCAACTGAGCATGGAGAGGTCATGTGACAGGCCTCACTCTTGCTGTGTACAGTAGCCAACTTGGGCCATACTTTTTCCTTTCTGTGTATATTGTTGCTGTCACTCAACAGTTTCCTTCTTATGCTGAGTGTGTGGTCCTAATGGCCATATGCATAAATCCGAGCCCTCCACAGAACACTTTAAAATATCCACTAGGAATTACTTGACAGTTTCCACTAGTGAATTTAGAAGGAAAAAAAAAATGGGTGAGTTTTGAAATGGGTCAAAGTGGATAGAAGGACATAAACTAACTTCTTTGTAGTATGCAGGATTGCAAGACCACTACTGCTCCACTTTTTCCTATATGTATGTGTTCCCATTAAGTTTCTGATAAATTACTGTTCTCATGAAAAAAAGCAAAGAATAATTTCCTATTTTGAGCTCTATCTTCACCCATAATCATGTATAAAATTATTTTCATGAAGCTGGTGATACGGCTCAGCAGGTAGTGGCACTTAGTACCAAATCTGACAACCTGAGTTCATTCCCCATCATCCATGTTGTCCTCTAATCTCTACATACCACACAGTCTTTTTTAAGTTTTTGCATGAGGGCTGTGGAGATGGCTCCGTGGGTAAAGAACTTGCTGAGCAACCATGAGACCTGAGTTTGGATCCCAGTATTCATATAAAAGCTAGGAGCAGCAGCATATGTCTATAACCCCAGAGCTATAGGGAATGGACACAGAAGGACCCCAAGGGGCCTGCTGACAGCCAGCCAGTTCATGAGGTCTCACTTCAATGAAACTATGTCAAAAAATAAGGTAGAGAACATTAAAGGACGACACCGGACATCAACCTCAGGCACTTGCAGGCACAGGCACCTGCACATACACATGTCCTCATACACTGAATTTTCATGAGAATTCCTTTGTTATTTTTGGTATGGTGCTATCAATATCACTATAACTAATTAGACTTGGGTCTTTCTTTGTTGTTCATTGTTACTAAGCCTGTCTGGATTGAGGGAATACTTTTCAAGGTAGGACCATAGTACTTTTTGTAGAAACAGAGGATAAATCTGGGGTTTGTATCTTAACAAATCTTGGACTCGAGGGTGTATTTCACTATGGTCCTGGGGTGCTTGAGCTAGAGCATCACACGGGTTAAGGCAAGCACTCTACCATTGAGCAACATCTGCAGCTGCCGTTTTGCATTATATTTTGAAACAGGGTTTGGCTAAGCTACCCAAGGTGACCTTGAATCTGGAATCTGAGTCAGCCTTCAAAGTACCTGCAGTTACTGCCCTGTGCTACCAGGCCTAGGTAGTAGCTACTTTTTTGACTTCAGAATGTAGTGACTGTTTAAACTCCAGGCAACCAATAGTGTCCTAATTGACTTGTCCATAGTAAGTTAGAAGTTGGTCTTATGCTAAACAAGGAACAGGAAGCCCTGTCTTGGGAACCACTTCCCTAGTCAGTCAAAGTAATTATCCAAGTTATAGACCACAGAATGCACATGAGCCTCTAGTCAAATAGATTAGTTTGGGAGAAGAGAACAGCCATACCCTATACACTGGTATTAAAGGGCAGGCCTTAAAACCCCAGTGAGTCTGCCCTGGATATGATGGCACATGCCTGTAAGCCTAGTTCTCAGGAGAATACGGCCAGGAGGATCCTGTGTTCTGAGGTATGGTTTTTTGTTTTGTTTTGTCTTGTTTTGTTTGGTTTGGTTTGGTTTGGTGTTTTGGGACAGGGTTTCTCTGTGTAGTCCTGGCTGTCCTGGAACTCAGTCTGTAGACCAGGCTAGCCTCGAACTCAGAAATCCATCTGCCTCTGCCTCCCAAGTGCTGGGATTAAAGGCGTGCACCACCACTGCCTGAGAATCCTGTGTTCTAAATCAGTAAATTCCAGTTCAGCCTAGACTTTATAAAGACTACTTGTCTTGAGTAACAAACAGAAAACCTCTTTGAGATTGCAGAAATTGGTTCACTCTCATTGCACAGAGTACACTTGTACACTAATAACCACAACTCTCTGTGTTTGTTTATGTGTTTGTTCTCTTTGAATTTGCAGGTAAATGTCAGTGATGCACGGTTTCAGGCAATGTATACTTCCCATTTGTTCAATTTGGATCCCTCTGATCCTAATTTCAAGAAAACAAAAGCTATGGAAAAAATTCTGGAGGAGAAAGCTCGGCATCGAGAACGGAAAGAAGAGCTTCTTATTCAAGCAGTAGAGAGAGCACAGCAGGACACGGGGAAGCCAGCACAGAAGCAACCCATGGATCCCGCCTTATCCATGCTGATTAAATCTGTGAAAAACAAAACAGAGCAGTTCCAAGCCAGAAAAAAACAGAGGGTCAAATAACTGGGCACAGTCTCTGCTATCTCCTCAAGTATACAGAAATAGCATAAAGGATAATGGGAATAAAGCCACGTTTCTAAAATATGAAAAGTTACCCCTCTTGACCATTGTAAAGTTCTTCATTGGGGCCAGAGAGATGGCTCAACAATAAAGAATAATGGTGCTTTGCAGAGCATCTGAGTTTGGTTCCCAGCACCCACCCACAAGGCAGCTCACAACCATATAGAATTCCAGTTTTAAGAGACCCTGTGCCCTCTCCTGGCCTCCATGGGCATGGCTTGCCCATAGCGTATGCATAAACATAGTTACAGCAAAATATTCATATGCAGAAAATGTTAAAGTAAAATTAAAAATAAAATGTTCCACTTATGTAATTGTTTACCTAATTGTAAATACTTCATGTTTTATACTGTATATTTTCATAGACTTGCCATAATATAAACTATAGAATTCTTAAGAATTTTATATTATATGAAGTTCATTTCCTACAAGTCTACAGCTAAGATACTATTTACAATCTATGTAACATAGTGTCAATTTTCTGTGTAAAGATTAAAAACAAATTGAAAATATGGATGTGTAGTACCTTAATCTCTGAAGGCAAGAAGCAGATCTCTGAAGCTAGTAAAATAATTTATTTTTCTAGTGTGAAGGATGAAAGCTGTGAACTTTTTTCCATGCTTAGTAATTTGCATGTAGAATTAATTTATAAATAAAAGTGTGAGATGGATTTTCTTGTGTGTATAGTGTTGGTTTATGTCATTGTATGTACTTCAGGCCAATTACTCTGAAAAAAAAAATCTGAAAAGTATGACTTAACTCTTTAGGAAGAGGAAAGGCAGTTTTATTTGAAATGTTCATGGACTCTGCAGTCTTTTTCCTATTTGTACCAACAAAAATATCCTTCTGTCCTTTAGGTTTTTTAGAAAGGTGGGTATGCTGGTATAAATTTAAGGAAACCCCAATTCTTTTTAAAATTAAAGGACTCTTTGCACCTGTTCTAAATCTTAGGAACTATTAGCTGACCACTCACACAGGAAAACTGGATTGCTGCATATAAGTAAAAAGAAATAAAAGGCAACATGGACTATAGCAGTTTGACACCCCCCCCCCTAAAAGGAAATAATCTTCTAGATTTGTGTAAAGTTGCCATCCTTATTATAAAAACCGAAGTTTACCAAGAAAGCATGTTTTTTAAAGTTGCAAAACTCAATGCAATATCAAAATCATGACAGTTTAAACAGTTTCTGGAAGGAAAAGAAAATAGCACCTCTTAAATGAAATGCTCACTATAATGGAGAAAAATAGAGAGTCCAAGCAAGATTGTCTTAGTTATAGAGCACTCTTGTTAGACTGTTCATCCAAGTAATACTCCTGACATCCGTGTGTGAACTTCCCAACGTTAACCAGAATGGAGTCAGTGGGTGCTTATGAGTGTCGACTATAGATAGTTCTTAACATTCCTTATTTCATTCTTAATAAGGAAACTTTTGTAAGCTTTAATTCAGATCAAGTAGGGGTAAAATTTAATTGGTTTAATTTCTTTTCAGTACTAGAAATAAAACCCAGCCCATGTGCACTAGGCAAGTGCCCTCCCACTGAGCTACATTCCAACCTTTGGTTTCTTAAGATAGGGACTTGCTCTGTAATTCTCATCTTCAAACTCCTATCTTCCTCGGCTTGTCTGAGTTCTGAGGTTACAGAGCAGACCCAGTCTTCAGTAGAGTGGGGGAAGGAAAAGTGAGGTGCCCTTGCGTTCAGAGGAACTTTCCCTCTTGCCTCAGGTGGACTTTAACTCGGGTTCAGGTGGCCGGTACTCAAGGTCACATAAAACTTATACTAAGTCAGTGGTTTCCAAGTTCTCGTCTGGAGAATTCAAAAAATGAAATTCAGGAGGCTGAGGCAGGTGAATCTCTGAGGCCAGTGTGGTCTACAAAGTGAGTTCAGGATAGTCAGGACTTATTACACTGACAAAAACAAAAAAAATAAAAATAACACAGAGGGTGAGTCAGAAGTTATAGACTCAGAGAGCAGAGCTATCCAGCATGAGTTCCAGAACATGAACTACCAGGGAGCTACAAGTCTGGGTTCTTTTTAGTGGGCTGGTGGCAAATACTGGGGTGAGGCATGGAGAGGTAGTCCATCCATCCAGTTGGTCCCCACACAAGATGTCCAGGTATCGTCTGAGTTGCCACATCCTCACTTTCAGCATCTAGGCAAGGTTAGGAGATAACAAGGAACTTCGGTGGTCTGCCTGACCACCAGTTTCTTCCTTAAGTCCCCACCAATGTCATTAGTTTATGCTCGTTTTCTTTTAGAACCCTGTCTTAGTCATGGTTTCTATTCCTGCACAAACATCATGACCATGAAAGCAAGTTGGGGAGGAAAGGGTTTATTCAGCTTACTTCCACATGGCTGTTGATCACCAGAGGAAGTCAGGACTGGAACTCAAGCAGGTCAGGAAGCAGGAGCTGATGCAGAGGCCATGGAGTGATGTTCCTTGCTGGCTTGCTTCCCCTGGCTTACTCAGCCTGCTCTCTTATAGAACCCAAGACTTCCAGCCCAGGGATGGCACCACCCACAAAGGGATCTACCCTCTTGATCACTAATTGAGAAAATGCCCCACAGCTGGACCTCATGGAGGCACTTCCCCAACTGAAGCTCCCTTCTCTGTGATAACTCCAGCCTGTGTCAAGTTGACACACAAAACCAGCTAGTACAAACCCTTTGTCTCTAAGTTACTGCTTAAATTTCAGTCACCTTTTAGAAAAAAAAATTATTGGGCTGGAGAGATGGCTCAGTGGTTAAGAGCACTGACTTCTCTTCCAGAGGTCCTGAGTTCAAATCCCAGCAACCACATGGTGGCTCACAACCATCCGTAATGAGATCTGATGCTCTCTTCTGGTGCATCTAAGTCTTTAAAAAAAAGAAAAGGAAATGTATTGATTCTTTGTGAATTTTACATCAGGTACCCTAGTCCCACTCATGTCCTCTCCTACCTGCCCTCCACCCTTGCTACCTCCTCCCCAATAGAAAAAACAAAAGCTTGTTATGGAAGCTGTAATGTGTCAGAGTGTGCCCCATAGGGTTCCTTTTTGTCCAGTTTTTTGCTTGCAAATGTCCATTGTAATGATTCGTTGGCCTAGTTCAAGGCCTCTGGCTTCTGATACTCTATCAATACTGGAAACTCAATGGGACTTGTCTCAGATATCCTGTTGGTGTTGCCCTATGTCATGGAGATCCTGTAGTTTTTGATCTGACCAGCCCCTTCATGCATCCCAGTGGTTCATCAATGGTGTCTTAAGGTTTTACTGCTATGAACAGACACTATGACCAAGGCAACTCTTATAAAGACAACATTTAATTGGGGCTGGCTTACAGGTTCAAAGGTTCAGTCCATTATGAAGGTGGGAGCATGGCAGCATCCAGGCAGGCATGGTGCAGGAGAAGCTGAGAGTGGTACATCTTCATCTGAAGGCTGCTAGCAGAATATTGGCTTCCAGGCAGCTAGGATGAGGATCTAAAAGCCCACACCCACAGTGCCATGCCTACTCCAAAAAGGCAACACCTACTCCAACAGGGCCACACCTAGTAGTGTCACTCCCCGGGCCAAGCATATACAAATCATCACAGATGGAGTAGATGTAGGTGTGGGCCAATTCAAAGCCGTGGTGGATCTGGGCCTGGGCGTGATACCAGCTGAGAGGTATCTGAGCTGCTCAGCCTGCAGGCTCTCGAACTCTCCCCCTCAGGGCCCATTCACCAGCAAGCTCCCTACCCCACCCCCCACAACCAGGACCATCTCTACCCTACTGCTCAGATAAGATGCAGGGTGTGATTTCCTGAGTGTTGCAGTTGGTGAGGGACATGGACAGTTCTCCCACTCTCATGACCCCGGGTCAAGCTCGACTGCCCTCTATGGGAGAGGAGGGGATCTCTTGCTGACACCATCGCAGTGCAGACAAGAAGCAGGGTGGACTCACCCCCCACCCACCCACTCACCCTCAGGGCTGCTCACGTGTGACCCCCCACATTCAGAGCTAGCTTTATTGTGCTGCCCCAGGTGAGATTTGGGCCCTCACTAGAGCAGCAGCAGGTGAGGGGTAAGGGCCAGATCTCCTGCTCTCATGACCCCCAACTGGGGCTAGCTAATGCAACTGGGAGTAGAGGGGATCTCCCTCTCACTGACCCCACTGGTCTAAGGCTAAGAGAATATCAAACTAGAAGTAGCTGGAAATGTGGATGGTATTGTGGAGAGAACATAGCCAACATTTCATCCATGGCCTTTTATTCCAAAACCTTCATGGTGGAGTACTTTTCAAGGTTTAACATTTTAAAAGAAATCAAATAAGCCAGGTATGGGGGCACATACCTTTCAGTACCCAGGAGGCAATATCAAGCAGATCTCTCTGAGTCTGAGGCCCGCCTGGTTTAATACTGAGTTACAGGCCAACTAGGGCTATACCATGAGACTCTCAAAAAAAAAAAAAAAAAAAAAAAAAACCAAACAACCAAACAAAACCATAACAATCAAATATCTTCATGTTTCTCAGGTGATAACTGCTTGCTCTTTCATCTTTAGCCCATTTAACACGAAGACAGCACAGTGGCATTAGAACCTTTGTGGACTGTTGAAGCCTGATCCCTAGCTTAAAATCACCCTTAGCACAGCTGTAGCCATTTTGTTCCATGCCTGCCAGTCATTAATGCAAAAATTACCTTGACTCAGAGCAGGGCCATGCTGACCCTGTTATGCTCTGTATGTCTGAGATTTGTTAATCTTAAATTCCACAAGACTATACTTTCAGGAATCATTTCTATAGTTCGGTAATATGAAATCCTGTTTTTAGCTTCTGGAGTCAAGCTCTTAAATAGTTAAGAATATTTTCTAACTCTCTGTCCTTGGGTCAAGAAGGAACCCAAGCGCTAATGAGCTTTCTCGGGGGGGGGGGGGGGGGGGTGTATGTAAGGTGCCGGAGTTTAAATCCACCTTGCCCATGCTAGGCAAACACGTTTATCATCAAGCCACACAGCTAGTCCTACAGTATTGGTTTTTGTATTTCAGAAAGAGTTTCTCTGTGTGTAGCTTTGGCTGTCCATGTCTTAATATTTAATAGATACATTTCTAAAGTGTGTTCACTTTTCTGAAAGGCATTACTTTGTCTTCTTGAAAGTGTACCATAATAAAGCAGTACAGAACCTGAAAAAAAAAAAAAAAAAAGGAAAGAAATTCCATAACCATAAGCTTCCACTTAGGACCAACCAGAATAAAGGTCAGTTAAAACTATTCCATCTAAAGTCAAATAGCTTAAGTCAGGGCAGAGCACCCTGCCACTCTGTATATGAATTCACTGTGGATTTTCCTTTTATAAGCTGGCCCTGAGAAATATTCAAGGTCCAGCCTCAGCTCCCAAGTCTATGCTGCAACCCTGATTTGTGTTGGGGTGTGTGTCCAATAAACTATTCTTGCTTAACTGAGACTGGAGTCTGAGTGTTTTGTGTGTCAATTCCTGAACCCCAATATGAACCATATTGCCACCACTACTCCTTTTGGAGGCAGGGTTTCACACAGTCCAGGCTGTAGGACCTTGAGCCTTTGATTGTCCCACCTCTACCTCCCAACTCCTGGAATTACTCATGTCACTCACCATGCCCAGGACAGATAGCACTGATAAATCAAACTCTGGGCCTCTTGAATACTGGGCATACTTACTGCTAACTGAGCTACATCTCCAAGGCTACTTCTCTCCTTTTCTAGTACATGGTGGTCAAACTACCTGCAACTTGTACTTTCTGGAATAGGATGCTTAGGAACAGGGGGGCCTTCAGATTTCTGGGTGTGGCCACGAGTCAAGGGAAGTGAGACAAGCTCCCCTAGAAAGCAGCTGGGACTCTGCTGTGCTCGTGGGCCTGGCATTCTGATCCCAAACTGTCTTCTTCATCTCCAGGCTCACATCATCACCTTCCTCCAAACATGTATAAAGGAGGAGCTGCCAGACTCAGGCCCGTGAGAAAATGAAGAAGCGTGTGAGAGGGCCTGTGTTGAGCCTTACGCGTGGGTTCTACATTACCCCGAATTTGCCAAGCTGTGGAGACAAAAATCTCTACATGGTGTGACAGTGCCAAAGCAAACAGGCTAGCCTGGAAGTGTGTGCAGGGAGAGCTGGGAACAGTGCCTGCTTGGGGCTTATGAAGTGCTTTCATTAATTTTTGAAATTTAAAATAAAAATTTCCCCTTTTCTGTAGGTACTTTTGTCTTGAGTAGATGTCATATTTTTTCTTGAGTGGAAAAAAAGTCTGAATTTAATTATCAATATCTTTTCTCTTGGGCCGAGTATGAAAGAGTGTAATTTACCATACTGCAAAGAGTTCATCTAAGGGCTGTGGTGACTCACACCTGTAATCCCAAATCTCAGAAGGCTCAGGCAGGAGGATTGCCATGAGTTCCTTGGTTATAAAGTGAGACCTTGTCTTAAAAAAAAATAGTACATTAAATTTTGGGGGTAAATTATCAAATTAAGAAGGAAAGATACTTTTTTATACGTGACTTTTAAGTTTTATTTTGTGCGATTTGAGACAGTCTCTATGTTACCTAGGCTGGTATTGAATTCTTGGTCTCAAACCATCTTCCTGCTTCAGCCCTCTGATCTGTGACCACAGGCATGTGTGACTACCTGGCTAATGATGGGCTTATTCCAACAGCAACTCATTAATCAAGTATAAACTCTGAAAATAATAGTTGATCTCATAAGTTCCTCCATTTGAATGGATAACTTAGTCTTTACATTCTACAACAAATATAGTAGTCTACTGGAAAACTCAAAAAGGATCAAGGACCACACAGGAAATTCACTCCAGATTTCTTTGTATGCCCAATGAACCTATCCATTGCCTTAGGAATGTAGCACATTAAACAAACCAACAATATTACTCCATTTCCTTTGTTATAACAGGATACCAGAAGCTAACTATATAATAAAGAAGAAGGGAAGGATGTATGTTAATCACATATTTGGAGGCTGAAAGTCCAAGATCAGGGGCAGAGGTAGCTCAGGTCTGAAATCTCAATAGTTGCAGGAGGAGGCAAGAGGCTCAGCAGTCCAAAGTTATCCTCAGCAATATAGAATATTCAAGGCCAACCTGAGCTACAAGAGAACCTGTCTAAAAAATAAAAGAGGGGGAATCCAAGGTTGTCTTAGTTAGGGTTTTACTGCTGTGAACAGACACCATGACCAAGGCAATTCTTATAAAAACAAAATTTAATTGGGACTGGCTTACAGGTTCAGAAATTCAGTCCAGTATCATCAAGGTAGGAACATGGCAGCGTCCAGGCAAGCATGGTGTAGGATGAGCTGAGAGTTCTACATCTTCATCTAAAGACTGCTACAGAATACTGGCTTCCAGGAAGCTAGGATGAGGGTCTTATAGCCCACACCCACAGCAACACACCTAACTCCAACAAGGCCTCACATACCCTGGACCAAGCATATACAAACCATCACAAAGGTCAAGCGACCTTGCCCACTCAGCCTCTGAAAGCCCTATTTCTTGGGTCACAACATGATGGAGAAAAAGAAAACCAGAGGATTGAGCACTTACAGAAGAGGCAGAGTACATGAGGAGGCCTTACTTCCAGGAGAGCTACCTAAACTCTTACTGAAGGCCAACCCTAATCTCTTCAGATAGTGGTGCCTGCACTGATCTAACTACCTCCAGCTTTGGTTCCACCTTTTAAGGTCAACAACATCACCAGGTTCCAGGATGTGAACCTCCGTAGGACACACACAAGCCATGTAAAACCATGTAACCAACTCTAGATAGCTTAAGAAAAAAAAAAATCACCAGAACCAGGCACACCTTTAGTAGTGCCAGCACTTGGAAGTCTGAGGCAGGTGGATTTCTGTGAGTTTCAAGGTCAGGCTGGTCTACATATTGAGTTCCAGTCAGAGCTACAAAGTGAGGCCCTGTCTGAAAAGAAAAGAAAAGAAAGGAAAGGAAAAGAGAGGAAAGGAAAGGAAAGGAAAAGAAAGGAAAAGAGAAGAAAAGAAAAGAAAAGAAAAGAAAAGAAAAGAAAAGAAAAGAAAGGAAAAAGAAAAAAGTCACAAGATGTGAGAATGATGGAGTTTTGTATCCTGGAAACCAGAGGCAGGGATAAATTATTGTGAGGCAAGGACAGCCACCACCCAGGGATGAGCCCTCGTTCAGCCTGCTTTGCTCATCTCATTGGCTCCTTAATCCAATGGGGTTGAAATGCTGAGAAAATCACGTCACAGTTTCCATGGAGTTCTAGGTCCAGTTCCTATGCTGCTAAAGAATTCTTCCTTCCATTTAAGATTCAAAAATAGGGCTGGAGAGATGGCTCAGTGGTTAAGAGCACTGACTGCTCTTCTGAAGGTCCTGAGTTCAAATCCCAGCAACCACATGGTGGCTCACAACCATCTGTAACAAGATCTGACTCCCTCTTCTAGAATGTCTGAAGACAACTACAGTGTACTTACATATAATAAATAAATAAATATTTAAAAAAAAGATTCAAAAATAATTCTTGTTGGTTTTTGAGACAGGGTTTCTTTATGTAGTAGCCCTGGCTGTTCTAGAGCTAGCTCTGTAGTCCAGGCTGGCTTCAACTCACAGCGATCCACCTGTCTCTGTCTCCCAAGTACTGGGATCATATATATAATATATTATAATATATAATATATATAATATAACATATATATATATACATATATATATATATATATATACATATATATTACCACTGTTTGGCTCAAGAAAAATTTTGAGGGGTTAGGGAGATTGCTCAGCAGTTAAGAGCACTTGCTATTTTTACAGAAGGATGCTCAGTTCCCAGCACCCAGGAGGGAACTCACAACCATCTATCCATAAGCATAGAAGCAGTGCATATTCAGACATTCAGGCACAGCACCCATACATATAAGATACATGAATCTAAATGTTTTAAAATTTATTAGAATAAAATTTGAGTTTTAGTGCCATTAAGATAAAACAATATAATAAATATAAGCAAGTAACTATCATTGTATACAATATTCTAAGAACTGAATACATTTTCTTATATTAAATACATATCAGTATTATTTTTAAAACAATTTAACTCTATTATTTAATGACAGGAATTACAATCTAGAAGAAGATCTAAGCATTCAGAACAACTAAGGGTCTAATTTCCCTGATGTCTAAAGAGAGAAGTATAAATGTTAAATCCATTAACAGAGAAGAGTTTCTGTCATCTGTCTAGACAATGCTTTTCTGTTCAAGATCTTGGAAAATGTATTTGCTTGGAAACCTGTTTTAAAGCTTTGTCTCGATGGCAAGCAGCAAAGTTCTAACACAGCATTTCCGGAGAGGAATTCTGGATCTGATCTAATTCTTCTGCATGACTGCACCACTTTAGCAGCCTAGCCACACACTTGTGATTAGAAGCCCATCCGAGTCATGGGTGAGAGGGACTGCCTCTGGGGGTAGAGGAGACAAGATGCTTGCTCTTTCCTAGGTACCTACCTATTTGATTTTGTTTTAGTTTGGATAACTTGCAAATGTCTTTAAATAGACCAAGATCAAATCAAGAACTGTAAGAACTATAAACAAGCCCTATTTTCTTGGGAAGCACAGAGACAATAGCGCTGTGCAGCAGGAACTGAGTAGGTGATGGAGTGATGAAGAGAAAGAAGCAAGCAAATAGGCGATGAAAAGAAGCCATGGGGTTTGCAAGCCATGAAGTGAGGCAGAAATGGAGATGTGAAGGCGGTTGCTGTTCTTCCTCCTTGAGAAACAGTGAGTTACACTGTCCATCAGTAGAGCCAGTAACAAAGGCAAATGCCACTGGGCCCATGCCTTCTTCCTTTGAGAAAACCCGATCATTGTAGGAGTAGCTGTGACTCCCAGAGCTGCATCCTAACCAGGAGGAAGAGCAGAACTTGCAGAGCCCATACCTGATGGGACATGTCCTGCTCTGTTTACTTCTCATTGTTGGCCTATCTGCTCATCTCTCTAGTTGATTGTGATGGCAGTTCAACCATGAAATTGGATGACTCTATGTTGAATTCCAGTTTTACTGTGCTGTGTTTAGCTTTAGGCAGAGGTTTATTTCCTTTGGAATCTTTGGGTTGGGCAAACATTTGAAGGCACCCAGTGGCCCTGCCCACTATGCGCCCACCCACAGCACAAGTCACTAAGATGTACAAGTGTGGGATAAAGAGATGGGAGAGAAAGAGAAGCAGAACCGTTTGAGCCCTATAAAGAGAGGCAGAGCTGGAGACATGAAGGTGGAGAGAAACAGCCTATTGTGAGTACCCTGAGATGCCTCCTGAGGCTATGGTGAAGTTCTGGCCTGTACTGCCACTGAGGACCATGTCTGGATTCATGAGCATGCAGCAGGAGGGGTCTGTGTCCATGTCTAATACTACCATCAAAGGCATATGGACATGTAGTGTGTAGTTTTTGTTACCCCACTTTAAGCTCTTGGACGACATTCCTACCAGCCCTGCCAAGTTTCCCCCTCAGATTCACAGATGAACCCAGACACAGCTTGGTCAATTTCAACCTGCCTTATTAGCTCAATTGCTGGGCACTTCTAATCTACCGCAGCTAGCATGCCCTTCCCAATACTCTTAGCTCAGGACCCTAAATCTGCCCTCAGCTTCAGTTGCTCAGTTACCTTTAGTCCCAGCTCAACACCCTAGTCTCCCACCTGGAGAAGCAATCTCAGGTCGCTCCACCTGAGATCTCACATGGCTGGTCACCATTTCTCCCTCTGAAGCTTGGCAAAAATCTCTCTTCCTCTCCAGCCGACCCTTAGCTTGCCTCTGGGTACCCAGAAGTCCTGCCTCTTCCCTTCCACCCAGTAACTGACCCCTGGCATCTTTATTGATAGATCAAGAACCAATTGGGTAACAGGACCTTAGCATCAGAACCACCTGTGCATGGATATCCCTGGTCAAGGCCTGAGACCATGTTGATATCCAAGGGATATACAGAGCTGGCCCCACCCTTCACTGGCTGGCACTGATGGTAAAGATTTGGGTGAGCCTGACAGAGGTCATGAGCACAAGAGAGCTGGCCATGTCCCTTGTCTGCCACATGGTAGCATGAGGGAGGGAGAGGTGACCTCCCACCACCTAAGTTTTTGCTGCCTCTGGCAGGTAGGAGAGTTGGCCCCAGGGTCATAAGAACAGGAGGGGTGGCATTAGATGATTTAGCTGGGGTAGTGCTGGAGAATTGGCCCTGGTAGTCAAGTATGGGAAAGCTGTTGGGTTGACAGCTACACCAGGCCCAAGATTCAGGGGTTTTGAGTTGGCCCACCCCAACATCTACTCCATCTATGAACTGCTAGACCACATGAAGGGGCTGGTCCTGCCTGCTTATCCAAAGCTGCTGGATGTAACACGAATTATATATTCTAGCTAGGCCATATAAAATACATACAAACTAGATATTTTTGTTTACAAACTGTAGCCTAGATTGGGCAGGTTTTAGAGTTATTCTAACTTGTATCACAGCCATATGTCCCTTGTTACTTGCTGTTTTTCCAGGCCACATGCTCCCGATTCACCTCTTCTCATGGCAGCTTCCTCTTCCCCTAGACTCCCCTTTCTCCTCTCTCATCTACACCTGCTACCCTAAGCCAGATAACTGAAAACCCACCTACCTCTCTCTACTGCCCAATCACAGGCATTAGCCTTTTACCAACCAATTAACTTGGGGATCAAGGTTATATAGCATCATTTGATTCTCCTCATCAGGGGCAACCAGGTCTTGGAGGCCAGTATTTAGCCTTTTAATACACAGCAGCAGCACACCAACCCCAACAGCAGGAACTCCATAACACAGGGCAACTACAGGATATCCAAGAGGATTCTCCATGAGGATCCAGGATTGATAGTGTATGAGAAGTCAGAGGCCTTAACCAGATCAATGACTCATTACAATGAATATTTGCAAGTAAAGACGTATGGACAAAAGGGCAGGCTGTGGAACTCACTGTAGCTTCCATGACAAGATGCTTTATTTTACTTTTATTTATTTATTTATTTATTTTTTATTTTTTGGACTTCGACAAGGTTACAAGACAGAGAGCAGTCAGAGGACAACCTAGCCAGAGTTCAGAAAACTAGGAAGTGTGAGCTTATTCAGCAGTAAGCCCCAAGAAGACAATTACATCTGGCAAATAAAAGTTACTCTTATACTTTACTGTTATACAAGATCCTTTTCTATTCAAATTCTATCACAGACCACATGAAGCTCAAGAAGAAGGAAAACCAAAGTGTGGATGCTTCAGTCCTTCTTAGAAAGGGGAACAACATTCTCACAGGAGGAAATATGTAGTCAAAGTATGGAACAGAGACTGAAGGAAAGGCCATTCAGAGACTGCCGCACCTGGGGATCCATCCCATATACAGACATCAAACCCAGACACTATTGTGGATGCCAAGAAGTGTTTGCTAACAGAAGCCTGATATAGCTGTCTCCTGAGAGGCTCAGCCAGAGCCTGACAAATACAAAAGGGGATGCTCACAGCCAACTATTGGAATGAGCATGGGGTCCCCAATGGAGAAGTTAGAAAAAGGACTGAAGGAACTAAAGGGGTTTGCAACCACATAGGAAAAACAACAATATCAACCAACCAGAACTCCCAGGGACTAAACCACCAATCAAAGAGTACACATGGAGGGACCCATGGCTCCAGCTGTATATGTAACAGAGGATGGCCTTGTTAGGCATCAATGGGAAGAGAATCCCTTGGTCCTGTGAAGCCTCAATGTCTCAGTGTAGGGGAATGCCATGGTGGGGAGGCAGGAATGGGTGGGGGCACTAGATAGGGGAGTCCCAGAGGGGAAACTGGGAAAGGGGGTAACATTTGAAATGTAAATAAAGAAAATATCAAAGAAAAAAAGAGAGAGAGAGAAATACACTATTCCCCCAGACGTTGAATTGTAAACATTAAAAAAAAAAAAACCCACAAAGTAAAATAAGAAAAATATTTTGTAAGTACAGCACTGGACGTGGTGACCCATACCTGTGATTCTTTAATTTGGAAGGCCGGAGCAAGTGGATCTTCAGGAGTTATAAGCTAAACTGGTCTATGTAGTGATTTTCACAACAGCCAATACTACTAGTGGGATCCTGTCTCAAAAAAGAACACATAAAACCTTCATGTCATGAGCACATCCCATTAGGTATACTTGCTCTGCTTAAGAAATTTAGGCCTCGGTGCCTGGCTCCCAATGTCTCACTCATTGTTTGACTTAACATTTGTGTTAGTCAGGGTTTCTATTCCTGCACAAACAACATGACCAAGAAGTAAGTTGGGGAGGAAAGGGTTTATTCAGCTTACACTTCCACGTTGCTGTTCATCACCAAAGGAAGTCAGGACTGGAACTCAAGCAGGTCAGGAAGCAGGAACTGATGCAGAGGCCATGGAGGGATGTTCCTTACTGGCTTGCTTCCCCTGGCTTGCTCAGTTTGCTTTCTTATAGAATGCAAGACTACCAGCCCAGAGATGGTACCACCCACACGGGGCCCTCTCCACTTGATCACTAATTGAGAAATGCCCCACAGCTGGATCTCATGGAGGCACTTCCCCGGCTGAAGCTCCTTTCTCTGTGATAAATCCAGCCTGTGTCAAGTTGACACACCAAACCAACCAGTACAGCCTTAGATCTCATTTAGAAAGCAAAACTTATTTTTTAT
This sequence comes from Mastomys coucha, assembly GCF_008632895.1. Taxonomy (NCBI): domain Eukaryota; kingdom Metazoa; phylum Chordata; class Mammalia; order Rodentia; family Muridae; genus Mastomys; species Mastomys coucha. Next base: position 125,446,661 of record NW_022196897.1, on the reverse strand, counting down.
ACTATGAACTTCTATTGGGCTCTTTAGATCAAAGCCCATAGCAGGGAGTTGTCAACACATAGAATGAGAAGTATTATTGTCTCCATTAACACTGCTTTGGGGTACTGTTGGGTTCCTGTTGGGTTGAATTTTTGCACTTGATGTGTACAAAATGTATGCTGTATAAGGGTACATTTTGCAGGATAAGCTATTCACTAAATTTCTCTGGAGGCACTGGCATTTTTCCTCATATAAATATTTTTCATTCTTCTTTTTAAAAAAACATCAAACTGTTTAAAAGAACCCAAGTCACATATTTTTAATAACTTTGAAAAATAAGTAGGGGAAGCATTTTTCCTTTCATTTTACCAGTGTAGAAATCTGATACTTGGTTTCTGGGAATTATGTAACTTTTCCCAGACCAAACAAATAGTTCATAGATTAATAGCTATGGGACATTCTGACACCTCTCACTGTCCACCCAACTACTGTGGAATATCCCAAACAACATTCAAGTATGCAAGGATCCAGACTATTTCAGCCACCATGACTGCTTTGTCACAATTCACCATATTCATTTTACAGTATCTGTTATGATTAAGCAATGTAGCATGACCCAGTTCAAACATGTCCGGCTCATGGTGATAATGATAATCCACCCACTTAGCTTCACAATTGATGATAGTTATCTGTCTGATGAATCATATCTTATCAATCAGCACAATGTCCATCAAATGCCTTTTAGAAAAATATTGCTGAAATGTTATCTTCCATGCCTTCAGAAACATATAGGACTATAAAATCATTGCTTAGTCAGTTTCCCTTCAACTATTCCTATTGTTTCTGTTGAGTTATAGGTAAAGCAGTGGCTGCTGTTGAACCATCTTTTATGTCATGTAAAGTAGAATCATATTCTAATTGGCAAATTGTTTACACCATCAGAACAAAGACTTGGCTGGAGAAGAGCAGCTAACACAGGCTGTCTCAGATGGAGAGCAGAATGATGGAGCAGGACCATGCCAGCAGCTTAAACTGTCATTGTCCCCTTGCACAAACTGAGCATTCCCGAGACAAATCCCACTATGTTCAGCCATAAATTTAAGTACCTGATGGTTTTGCTCCTCTTGTTCCTCTTAGTAACTCTTTGACTCTAAATAACAGAACTCAGCTGTCCTCATTAGCTGTAACTGTCTACCTGACACAGCCTGGAGTCATCTTAGAAAGGGACCTCAACTGAGGGATGGCCCAGAGCAGGCTGCCTTGTGAGATGCCTCCAGCAGATTATTGTTTCTATTGTTAATTGATGTGTAAGGGACCAGTCCACTGTGGTCAGCACCATCCCCTGGACAAGTACTCTTGGCAGGAGAAAGCATGAGCCTGTGAGTGAGCAAGCAGTATGTCACCATGGTTTCTGCTTCTAGTTCCTGTTTTTTAGTTCCTGCCCTGACACCTCTCAATGATGGACTATAACTTGCAAGCTGAACAAAGACCTTTCCTCCCCTAAATTGCTTTGAAAATTTCCCTGTATTTTACAGGTACTGGTGTTTTGCCTGCATATGTATCTATGCGACATGTACATACAGTACCTGAGCCCTTCCTCGAAGGTTTTACAACCTAGCTAGAGTCGCCTGGAAATTTGCAATTTCCTAAGAGAACTTTGAGGAGTTGACCGCCTGCTGAGCTTGCTTTGCAACTCAATCCTGCTAAAACAAAGGATGGCTCTGTGGGTTTTGCCTGTATAAACCGCAGAGCTGAAAATTAAACTTTCAGCCTTGACCAGAAAACCTTTGTCTTGGCTTCATCCTTCTGTTGTCTGCGCCTGCCCATCCTTTTTTTTTTCCAGCCTCCCTTTCAGGTACCTAGTTTGATCAAAGCTGCTGGATAGTTACAAGTACCTGTGGAGGCCAGAAGAGAGTGTAAGCTCTCAGGGAACTGGTGTTACAGGTGATTGTGGATGGCCTGATGTATGCTGGGAACCAAACTCTGATCCCCTGGAAGAGTAGTCAGCTGAACCATCTCTCCAGCCTCCTCAGTTGTTTTTAGTCAAGGTGTTTTGTCACAACAACAGAATAGGAACTAGGATATCTATCAACTCATAAGAATGTGTATAAGGGGGAATTGTGAATCACAGAGGAGTCCAGCCCTTGGGAGATGAACATGGACATCTACTGATTCCTCCCATGTAATCACTTCCTGTATCAATAGCTCAAAGTTTCTTCTTGGGAATCTGGTGGTCCGGGAGTTGAGATGGGGAGTTCTGAAGACTCCAGTTCTGATTCTTAGAATGGCAATGTCACCTAGCCTATCCAGCCACCAAAATCCACCCTACACCTCACCCACGGCTACATGATGGTGGCAGAGGCAAGCATGGGACCTATATCACAGAGTTCAAGTATCATAGTGGAAATTCTGAACCCCTTTCTTTTGTATGACAGAAAGCGATCATGAAGCTTTGAGAGCTTGTAGTGTAAGATTCAGAGAGTCAGAGTCTTACATCCAGGATGTTGTCCCACTCACAAAGGCACAGAGACAGAGATAGCTGCAACCAGCAAGAGGTTTTTAATAATCCAGTATACTGGGGTCATCCTGCATTCAGGCAAAGGCGACCCCGAGGAACAAAAGCTCACACTCTTTATACCCTTCCAGAACATAAGTTACGACATGAGTTGCTTATCTCTCATTGGTGGAGCTCATTGTCTTTTGACTCCATTGACCTTTGTAACCCAGGTGAGGAAGAGATATCTGTTGCATGTAGGAGGGGTGGGGGAAGATCCACCCCCTCCTGGGAACGTTTCCTGGAACCAGGCATTACTGTCCGCAATTAGGACATCTCTTGGAGACAGATGTTTGTTCAGTAAACCCCTCTGAAGCTCTCTGACTTTAAGCTTAATGGACATTCCTGGCTTCCCAGTATTTTTTAAAGGTGTCCCTGTTTGCTCAGTTCTTACAGTAGCAACCATTTTGATCTTACTAGTGTGGAGAGATAGGAAGAGGCCAGGTCCTTGGATCTCTCCAGGTCACTTAAGTGGCACCTCAAGTCAAAGTCTTCACCTTTAATAACATAAGCCAAGAAAATCTCTTCTTCTCCTCCCCATTTCTTCCTCTTCCTTCCTCCCTCTCTTCCTTGTCTTCTCCAAGCATGATTCTTCAGATGTCATTCTTCCAAATGACCTACAGCTCCTTAGTTCACCCTACCTTAAGCAAAAAGCCCACACCAGATTAGAACTTCTTGCTCCTGTGTTACTTGTCTGGAGCCAGGAGTGTGATAGTGTGATTTTCTTTTTTCTCTTCTTTCTTTCTTTCTTTTTCTTTTTCTTTTCTTTTTTTTTTTTTTTTTTTTTTTTCTTTGAGATAGGGTTTCTCTGTGTAGCCCTGGCTGTCCTGGAACTCACGCTATAGACCAGGCTGGTTTTGAACTCAGAAATCTGCTTACCTCTGCCTCCCAAGTGCTGAGATTAAAGGCATGCACCACCATCGCCCGGCCAGGAGTGTGACTTTTCAACCGATAGTTGTCCCAAGGCAAGAGTAAGTGATTAAAGAAACAGAAAAGGCAGAACTACAAACTTATCACCGACTCATCACATCAGCTCCTGAGGTCAGCGAGCCAGGAAGGGCTCAGATCCAGTTTGTGTTCTCATTAACCAAGATCAAAATGAATCAGAGCCCTGCTGCTTTTTAAATATGAGTTTTCAGCAGATAGGTTCTCTTACTATTCTGGTGTTCTCCAGCAGAAACGAGACATGATGTTCTTTTGAAGAAGTGTGTGCAGCAGAGGATTTAGCCAAGCAAACTGGAGGCAATTCCTAGAAACTCTTTGAAAAGAAAACATTGACATTCTCTGACCACAAGAGACTAAAGATGGATGACAGGAAGCAAATGGTGAGAGTTAAAAACAAGAGCAGCTGGGGACTTCTGAGCGGATGAGGTGCTAAAGATGACTACCTGTTGACTTAGAAGAGATCTGGTTTTTGAACTTCTAATTCAAAGTGCCTCCTGTCCCTCTCTTCACTCTGGCTTGCACTAAACTTCTGATTCCAGACTCTGCTATGGTTTTCCCATTGTGGTGGAAAGACATGGCTCAGGAATGCTCCCTGTTCAGCTGAGCTCATTCCAGTAGTTCAGAAATGTTTCAAATTCTTATTCAGGTTTCCTTGAGAACAGGGGAGCCTTGAACTCCAGAGAATTTTACTTGGTCTCCTTTCAAAGTATCCTTAACGAGCAGGGTGCTTTCTGTAGATCCAAAGACTTTCAACGATGTTTTAAAGTTTTGTAGTAGTCAATATTCTTTCAAGTTGACAAAAATTGCGATCTAAAATAGCTGGCACACAAGGGAATTTACTCTTGGATCTAGGAAGTCTAAGACTGGGTGTGCTTCAGTGGTGAATTTATTTTAAGCATCAGTAGTGGACATTAAGATTTCATGAGCTCCAGCTTGCAAAACAGCTCTGCATATAAAAGGGTATACCAAATGGGTGATCTGAGTTTGATTGTCAGAACCCATGTGAAAAAGGTGAGGGTGGTGGGACATATCTGTGATTTCAGCATTCCTAAAGGGAGATGGAACTGGAAGACAGAAACATCACCCAAAAGTCCAGTTCAGCTAGCCTGCAGTATGCAGTGGACAGAAATAAGAGACATTGCCTAAGTCCAGTGGTGGAACTGGAAGACAGAAAGATCACCCAAAAGTCCAATTCAGCTAGCCTGCAGTGTGCAGTGGACAGAAATAAGAGACCTTGCCTAAGTCCAGTGGTGGAACTGGAAGACAGAAAAGTCACCCAAAAGTCCAGTTCAGCTAGCCTGCAGTGTGCAGTGGACAGAAATAAGAGACCTTGCCTAAGCCCAGTGGAAAGAGTCAACTTCTAAAGAGTTGTCCTCTGACCTCTACATATGTGTTGTATCAAATACACACAGACTCACACAAACACAAGCACACCAATATTTCATGAGTTCTGACGCCTATATGTACACATCTGCTGCAATGATACAATAACCAAAAGTTGCAAATAACCACAGATACATCAACATGTGAATGACTAAACACATGTTATCATGAACAAGTTAAACCGTAACATATTATATGGCCATAAGAAGAAAAGAACCACTGACTCACTCTATAAAATGGATAAACTTTGAGAACATCATGCCAAATTAAATAAGCCATACAGAGGAGAAATATCTTGTGCATGTGTGTCTATGTGTGTGTTTGGGTACACATGAGTTTGAATTCATGTAGAAGCCAAAGGACAACCTTGGATGTCAGCCTCAAGAACTCTGTCCACTTCCTTTGAGGTAGGGTCTCACATTGACTTGAAACTCACCAATGAGGCTAGACAGGCTGGCCAGTGGGCTCCTGGGAGACCCCTGTTTCTGCCTCACCAGTGACTGGATTACAAGGGCACCACTATGCCTTACATTTTTACATGGGTGCTGGGGATTGAACTCAGCTCCTCAAGCTTGCAGTGAAGCACATTAATGATTGAGCCACCTTTAAGCCATCTCCAGGACAAATATTAAACAATTTCATTTATTTGAAATATCTAAAATAGGCAAAGTAACAGAGGCAAATATAGATTTGGGGAAGCTGAGAGAAGGTAAGCAAGTAATACCTTAATAGCCTTTCCTTGTGGAGTGATGAAAACATTCTGAAACTAGGTAAAAATGGATGGATATTGCACAACACTGTGAAAGTAACAAACCTCTAGTCACTAAATTGTTTATATTAAAATGATCAGTGTTGTGCTGCACAATTCTGCCCTCAATGAAAAGGAAAGGAAAAGTGAACATTGAAACAGAACAAAGGAAAACACCCCAAGCTAACAGAAATCTTTAAGTCAAAGTCCCTGAAAAGATTACAGGCTACATTTTTTTTTTTTTTGGCTTTTCGAGACAGGGTTTCTCTGTGTAGCCCTTGCTGTCCTAGAACTCACTCTGCAGACTAGGCTGGCCTCGAACTAAGAAATCTGCCTGCCTCTGCCTCCCAGGTACTGGGATTAAAAGCGTGTACCACCACTGCCCAGCCATTTTTTAAATTAATTTATCCTCTCATACTGCAGTTTTCCTCCCTCCATCCCCCACCTTTTCCATTGTTCCTTCCATCTCCTTACTCCCCATCCACTCCTCCATTTCCCTTTAGAAAAAGGCTGGCCTCCCAGGAATATCAACCAAACATTGCATATCAAGTTGCATTGAAATTAGGCATCTCTCCTTATATTAAGACTGGATGAGGCAACCCAGTAGGATGACAAGAATCCCCAAAGCAGCTAAAAGTGTCAGAAACAGCTCTCTGTTCCCTCTTTTAGGACTCCCACACAAACACTAAGCTATACAGCTATAACATGTTTGTTAGACCCATGCAGGCTTCCTGATTGTTGGTTCAGTCTCAGTCAGCACCTATGAATCCTTACCTGGGTTCTGGGTATTACACTTGGGTCATCAGGCTTTCACGTCATGCATTGTTACTCATGAAGCCGTTTGATAACCTTGATTGTTATTAATTTTCAGTGTATTAATTCAGTGTATTAATTTTCAGTGTGACAGGATCTGGAATCACCTGAGAGATAGACCTCTAGGCCATGAGCCTATCTTGAGATGCTGATCAAGAGAGGATAACCCATCTTAATTGTGAGCAAGACCATACCCTGTGCAAAGGTTCCTGAATAGTATGAGATGGAGAAAGGGAGCTGGCCAGCAGTATGCACAAGCAGCTCTCTTCTTGACTATGGACATGATATGAAAGCTGCTTTGAGCTTCTCAGTGTGATGGGATCTCCATTGAACTGAGTTAAAAGTAGCCCTTCCTTCTTTAAGTTGCTTTGGCAGATGTTGGACCTTGAAAGGCAGTCTGTGTTCTTGGTTGAGTGAGGCTTACTCTGGAGATCCAGTAGAAAATTCTACAAGGGACGGTACAGTAAAGCTATGCCCCCAGATGTAGACACTTGACACCACTGAGCCCTCACTCTATTATCCTGAGGCTAGACAATGCCCCAAGCTTCCAGTATTCTGACTGGATTCCACCCCAACTGTTACCTGACCACAGCCAGGTATGCCCCTCCCCACAGTTACCTGGGAACAGAAAGGTAGCCCAGCCCACTATAAAAGGGGCTGCTTGACCCCTCCTCTCTCTCTTACTCTTAACTTCTTAATCTTACTCTCACCCTCTTTCTCCTCCTTTCTCCCGTCTCTCCACATGGCCATGGCTGGTCTCTACTTTTCTACCTTTTTCTCTCTCTCTTTCCCTCCCTCCCTCCCTTCCTTCCTCCCTCCCTCCCTCCTCCTCCTCCTCCCTCTCCCTCTCCCCCCCCTCTCTCTCTCTCTCTCTCTCCCTCCTCTCTCTGTCTGTCTGCCTCTCTCTCCTTTCTACAATAAAGTCTAAAAAATATGGACTGCCTCTTTTCATCTAGATTCGCCATGCTGGAACAAGGACTTAGGCCTTTCTCTAAAGAGCGGCTTCTAATCTCTTGCAGGAAAGTCTTCCAACTCCAGCCTCAAGACTGGACCAAGGACTCTCTCCCTATGCTCTTATAGGAACCACCAAGCATCCCCTTCTTTCCCCACCCCTTTCTCCCAGGCAGGCTGACTGAGCTGCCCCAGGACCTCCCACTTCGTTCTCAGCTCTTCCTCAGTATCCAGTGATGTCCTGAAATGCCCAGGAGCTAGAACCTGTCGTCCTTGGCCTCTCTGAGGCCCAAGGACCACAGGACTGTTCCCTCTCCACCCCCTCGGACTGGGATAGTGGCTTCCCACAGTTAGATGCCCACCCTGTGGCGTGAAGAGTGAGCACTTGATAGTCTCCGGAGTCTGCGTGCCCAGAGTACCTGACCTCTGGCAAAACTTGGGTCTTCCTTTCCCATCCCTTTATTCCCCCACCGCCCAGCAGCAGTGTCGCCTGACAGGCAGAGTGTTTTATCAGGGTAACAGGAGAAACTACCCCAGGTGGGGCCTGTTGTAAGTCAGAACCTACCTAAATACAAGTCAAGGACTCAGATCTTGTCAAATTGTCTACAAAGTGACTGACACACTGATTGTTGGGTTTACATGTGTTTGTGTTGTTTGTGTTATGATTGTACCTTCTTCATATGAGGTGGGCAGGGTTGGAGTTTTACTATATTTCTGCTTGGAAAAGAGGTTTAGAGACATCTGGTGGCCTTCCAGGCTCTTATGCACCAGTTTTTAACCCAGGGGTTGAATATCAAATATCCTAAATGTCAGCTATTTACATTATAATTAATAAAAGCAGAAATGACTGCTATGAAGTAACAATGAACTAATTTTATGGTTGGGGTCACTACAATGTGAGGAACTGTATTAAAGGGTCACAGCGTTAGGAAGGGTGAGAACCATTGGCCTTGTGATATACCAGAATTTCAAAATGTTTTCTAATTGAATAGTCTTCTATCTAAAATCCAGTTCAAACTGGCATACACATACACACAAAAGAAAAACATATTGTCTCATCTAACTGGAATGATCAAGAGTAGGTCTTCTGGCTAAGTGATACCCAGGAAGTCGAGTCATGGCTGGAGCACTTTAGTCTGGGCACTTTCATTTGCATACATATGTTAATTCAATTAGTGAGTACTTAGTTCAATAAACTAAGCCTAAGAAATGGGTAATAGGATAATTTTTGAACAGAACTCAACTGAAAAGGTGATTTACCTATGATCAAGTTATAAGCTAATGTTTTTAAATTTCTCAATACTGACAACTGAATACAGTTTTACATGCTACTTATGAATGAGCTATACCCACAGTTCTCATTTAAAAATAGATATTAGTAAAAAAGTATGCCATGTACCCTATAGAATTTTACCAATAAAATGCCACATGCACAGCATGGTTTCATGAGTCATTGGGGAGTATCCTTGAATTAAAGGCATAAGAGAAAAAAGGGGGACATGACAGGATTGGGTAGAAGATATTGCAATGTGAGGCTCATTAGAAATTTGGACAATCAGTGGGGAAATCAGAAACTGGAAAGGTTTTTCAGGCTCTTTCTGGTTCCTTCCGTAGAGATAGAATGTACTCTATCATTGGTTAGTCATAGTATGTGGTATTTCCCCATGATATTTTGGTCTGTTTTAAGTTGCCGAAAGAAAGCACCAAGACTGGGGACTTTTCAAGACCAGCACCTCCAACTGCCTAATGCCTGCATCGTAAAAGTTTCCATCCTTCCCTCACCACACCAGGGTTCCAACACATAAACCTTTCCGGTACGAATCATATCCAAACCACAGCATGGGCTATCCTCTGACCTCAGATGAGACATTCCCCATAGCAGAGTCAAATGACTCAGTAGTAAATTTTCAGAGCTTTGGGTCTCTCTATAACTGCCAACTTGACATTTCTCTCATTTCAAAGGCTGTGAAGAGATTGAGAGCCAATAGTGAGAACATAGAGAACAAGATGGTCATGGCTACATTATGGTCACAGAGGAACAGATTAGAGGTACCAAAGATGGGATTACTTCCTTTACACTTTCACCAAGGGCTGGTCCTTCTGTAAATAGGTCTCTGATGAGTAGACTCAAGCTCTTCAGTAGGTCACTTAATGACTCCTACTCAGTCAACCATCCCTGGCTAATGCATTTCTCAAGTTCCACACACTTGAGTCCATGCTTTCCTTCCCCTTGTACTTTGAGAGTTGATTTTCCTCCTTTTCTTTTTCTTTTATTACAGAGTTCAGTGTTTATGAAAGGCCTTTAGGAATTAATTCAAGACCAATGTAATTTAAAGACTTCAGAGCCAAAAGACTCTGGAAGAAAATGTTTCGGGCCTTCGAAGCACAGATGGCAGCCAGTGCCTTGAACTCTTGAGGTTTTCTGGGCAGGAAGAAGCTGGAACACTGGGATGAGTCTTTCTTCCCTCTCTCTCTTTCCCTTGTCTACAGAGTTTCCATCGGTCAGCTATTGAAATGGGGATTTATAGTTGATCTCTAAAACTGTAATTTATCTTCAAAAATTTAGAGAAAGGAAAAGCAAAGAGAAAAAACACCAGACAGGAGAAATTGCACATTTGTACACTGTAAGGTCTGTGGGATTAGGAGCCAAGAGGCTTTGGTCTCTGGTCCTAACTGTGCCACTGAAAGTATCTGGAAGACTTTGATAAGGAATTGACATGTTCTTGGCCCCTGCTATCAGAGGATGAAGTCTGGGCTTGTGTTTTCCTCCCCTGGCCCTCATTTCATGCTCTTATTTTTAAACTGTGAGTCAGTGCTTCCCAGAATCCTTTCATACATTTACCCCCAGGATACCAGTTGTGTGTCCTGCCCCTTGGAAGGGAAGAATTTCAGGCAGTTACTGTGACTGTCTTATGTGTGTTTTAAGATAGGGTCTCACATAGCCAAGGCTGGCTTTGAACTCCTGATCCTAATGGTTTCACATCCTGTGTGTTCAGATGCTAGTGAAGTGATTTTCTGACTACATAAAAGTAAGAGTTTCTTGGTCTCTGCCATTCTCATAGTTGTAACATACTTCTATAATTATGTTGAAGTCCACATATACTTCCACAGAAAGTAACTCATAACCCTCCCAAATGTCACAAGGCTTATTGAAGTAGGCTGTCAGATGCTAACAGATTTACTGTATTTGCTGCTTGAGATCTACCTCCATAATATGTCAGGGTTCTGTTTTGTTTTGTTTTGTTTTGTTCTGTTTTGAGACAGGGTTTCTCTGTGTAGCCCTGGCTGTCCTGGAACTCACTCTGTAGACTAGGCTGACCTCAAACTCAGAGATCTGCCTGCCTCTGCCTCCCAAATGCTGGAATTAAAGGCATGCACTACCACTGCCTGGCTATGTCAGGGTTCTTCCAGTTGCAAATTCTTCCTGGAAATTCAGCTCAAAACAGACCCAGTCAAAACTAGGAGGTTTTGGGCTAGGAATACAGTTAGTAGGTTTATCTTGCATGTATGAATCCTTTGTTTGATCCCCAGCATTACATAAGAGATAGTATGGGAGCAGACACTGATAATCGCAGCACTCCACAGTGTGGAGGCTGAAGATTCACCAGAAATTCGAGGCTGTCCATGGCTACGTAATGTGTTTGGAGTCAGCTTGGGATATACAACTTTGATTTTTGCTTTCAAAAACTGAGCCAAAGAAAACAAAATCCCAAGAGCTTATTGGGCTAGGAAAGTGCAGTGTCTCAAGGATACCTCTTCAGGTTTGGCTTAACCAAAGAACTCAACTAATGAAATTCACACCTTTTCTCTCTATATATATCCTGATACTCTTTTCTGAGTAGATTTACTATTTACAAGAATAAATGTTTATTGAACATCTGCAGTACATTTTAAAGTTGTGATTGGCTTTTCTAGATTTGTATAGCAATTAATAAAATAGAAGGTATTCCTACCTCCCATATATTGCCATAAGCATATTACATACAGTGACCAGCACATTGTTCTTAGAACAGTGACTGAACACAACTGTTTATATGGAGTTTGTATTTTTATGTCCATGCAAGTGTCAAAGGGACATTTGTGGAGAAAGGGCATGAGGCAGCAGATGAACAGTGTGTATTATTGTAAGCTTCGAATGAAGTAATGGTGATGGCTTGGATCTTCTTTGGCAGTATAGCAGGAGGCTGGTAAGAGAGAGGGAGGGAGAGAGAAAGAGAGAGAAAGAGAGAGAGAGGAGTGGAGGATAACATCATTATTTCTCATCAAAATAAATGGGTTAACAGTGGAACCACGATGGTTATAAGGAAGGAAGACCACTGAAAACAAACACTTTCGACATGGGTTACCAAGAGTTGTTTTAACATGGTTCAATCAGGACAGCAAACCAACAGCAAATGGAGATGACAAGCAAGCTATGGGACATACACAGCTGCTCTTTAAGAGAGAAGTCCAGGGGACTTAAGAGATAGCTCAGTGGCTAAGAACACTGGATCCTCTTCCAAGGGACCCAAGTTTGATTCTGAGTATCCCCAGGTGTCTTAGTTAGGGTTTTACTGCTGTGAACAGACACCATGACCAAAGTAACTCTTATAAGGGCATCATTTAATTGGGGCTGGCTTACAGGGTCAGAGGTTCAGCCCATTATCATCAAGGTGGGAGCATGGCAGCATCCAGGTAGGCATGGTGCAGGAGGAGCTAAGAGTTCTACATCTTCATCTGAAGGCTCCTGGAGAAGACTGACTTCCAGGTAGCTAGGATGAGGGTCTTGAACTGATGCCCACAGTGGCACACCTACCCCAACAAGGCCACACCTCCTAATAGTGCCACTCCCTGGGCCAAGCATATACAAACTACCACATTTATCTGTAACTATAGGCCCAGGAGATTAGACACATTTTTGTGGGCACAAACATACATTTAGTCAAAAAACTCATACACATAGGAATAATATATGTATATATGTATATATATGCATATATACATGTGTGTATGTGTGTATTTAATATGTATAATACATTACATGTAACATATGTTAAATATATTGATATTGTAATCTTAAAAATTATATTTTTGGCCTTCTTAGTTAGATGGAAAGGTGTACTGGGACTTGGAAGCCCAGGAACCACACAGCTCTGAGATGGGACAGTGTCCCAATGCAAGGATGTCCTGTGACACAGGAACTCAGGAACCACACAGCTTGGAGGTGGGATAGTGTCCTAATGGAAAGGCTCAGGACGAGACATGAGAGCCCCAAACCCTCAGAGTGCTGAAAGGAAGCCTCCTTAGCAGGGAAGTTGGAGCTGCCAGGGGAGGGCATCCCCAACTGAGCTGAGCTCAGGAGCCTCAGCCTTGCCCCTATTCCCTTCTCTCCATTGCTTCTGGGATCCTTCTGATGAGTCATACCAGACAGCAAATCTCATCCAGACATTTAATGGAGTCCAAGGCATCAAGGAACAAATCCAGGAGTGGCTACCTCTGCTCCCTAGAGGGAGTGGACAATAAGGAATTGGACAAAGGGCAGGACTTTTATAGGATTTCTTAGGGGGCAGAGCTGTCTAGGGCAGAGATTTCCAGGATGAAGTTTGGTGGGATTTCAAATCCTGGGCTTGAGGGAGTGCAGGGATTGGTGGGTTTTCATGTTCAGGGATTGGTGAATTTCTGTGGGAAGTCCAGGAATTGGTGACTTTTGTTCAGAGTTTTCACCTAAAATTAGCATAATCTGGGATGGTTCTTATGGAGGGGCTAGAGATAGCCTTTGTGACAGTTACAGAGGCTGGAACCACTGTTAACAAGTGTTAAGAACCACTGGATCTCCTCAGGCAGGGATCTGACCACTTCCTGCCTTGAGGGTTTACAAGCTTACAAAGTATACAAAGTTTACAAAGGGAGTCCACACCACTTGAGTGGCAAGAACAGCCAACATATATATCATATAATATAACATATAATTACTAATAGTTATATGTTGTTATATGTTTGTATATTATAGCTATTTATTTTATAGAGTAATTATGATTATATATTAAATAATATAAATATATTACATGCAATATATTTTTAATATATGTTATAAATAGGTTTAGGCTAAAGCTCTTGGTGTGGAATATGTTAACCCCAAAACATCCTTTTATTGATTGATGGATTGACTGGTTGGTTGATTTTGAGACAGGGTTTCACTATGTAGTTCTGACTTGTCTTATACTAACTGAATAGACCAGGCTGGACTTGGGCTCATAGAGATCTGCCTGCCTTTGTCTTCTGAGTGCTGGGATTGAAGATATGTGCTAACACAAGCTAGGATTGAAGGTATGTGCTAACACACCCAACTGCTGAAACATACTTCTGCTTAGATGTTTATGCCACAGTTCCAAAGGAAGGGAAAATGCCTGTCTTCTCCTCACTGAAGCAGAAATCTGATCTGTCCTGCTTACTGGGGTCATTGTTAGAGCTACCCCTTAAAGCTATCCCACTCCCTCATCTGTGAAGGAAATAGGAATCTGATTTCATCATGCATCCCTCCACCAACATCCATTTGCTCACAACTAAAGAACTACTTCAAAATTCCAGTCAGAGGAACATGGAAGAGAGAAGCTATTCTTTTTCAATGTTTATTATTGTAGGTCAGGGCATGTGGCAGTCAGAGGGCAATTCTGCAAAGTTCGTTCTTTCCTTCTACTTGTATGTTTACATGGGTTCTTTGGGTTGGACTCAGAACATCAAGCTTTACAGCTTAGAACGGTGTGGTTCCTAGGCTTCTGATTCCCAAGATTCCCTTCCATCTGAACAGAAACACTTACACAGAAGATTAGTGAATTCATCTAAAGTTGTAGATTAGCAAAGAGAAATGAACCAATATTTCTTTACAAGTTTTGATCACTGATATGTAGGCTGCTATCATAGATTTCTTTCTGTTGTGATAATGCCATGACCAAAAGCTAATTAGGAGAGATAAAGATTTATTTGGCTCATACCAGGTCACAACTATTGAGAGATTAAGGGAAGACCTCAAGCAGAAGCCATGGTGGAATGCTGTTTACTGTCTTGCTCCATTCAGCTTTCCTCATCTATCTTTCTTTTATAGCTCAGATTCACATGCCTAGGGATGATGCTTCCAACAATGGGCTGGACCTGCCCTTATCAGTCATCAATCAAAGTTACCCCTTAAAGACATGGCCTTGGACCCGTTTGATATGAGCAACTTCTAGCTAAGGATCTCTATGTCCAGGCGACCCTAGGTTGTGTTAACTGGACAACCAAAGCTTACCAGCTCAACCATGTAAGTGTTAACCTTTGAGAAGCCAAGTAAAAGATATAAAGGCACATTGTACTAGCTAGTTTTGTGTCAACTTGACACAAGCTAGAGTCATCAATATTAGTTGAGGAAATACCTCCATGAGATCTAGCTATAAGGCATTTTTTCAATTAGTGATCAATACAGGAAGGCCCAAGTCCATTGTGGGTGGTGCCATACCTTGAACTGGTGGTCCTGGGTTCTATAAGACTATAGGCTGAGCAAGCCGTGTGAAGCAAGCCAGTAAGCAGCAACCCTCCATGGCCTCTGCTTCCACTCCTGCCTTCAGGTTCCACACTGTTTGAGTTCTTGTCCTGGCTTTCTTGGATGATGAGCAGTAATGTGGTAGTGTAAGATGAATTAACCCTTTCACCCCTAACGATTTTTTTCTCATAGTGTTTTGTCACAGCAGTAGAAACCTTAACCCAGACACACATGGATAATGTTTTACAGTACTGTTGGGATTTATTTCAAAGTGTAGAATTTTTAATCTGCACATTTTAATACTTATTTTTAATTATCCCCATAAGGGAGAGGTGCATGCATGTGAGTGTGGGTGCTCATGAAATCCAGAAGAGAGTATTAGATGCCCTGAAACTGGAGTGTGCTGCCTGGCGTAAATGCCGGGAAATGGAATTGGACCTTCTGGAAGAGCAGCAAATGCTCTTAACTAGACTCTAAAATGAAAAAGCATTTAATTTTAAAAAATCAAATACATATTTGAAGTGGCTCAATGCTAGAATATTGATTAGAGTTTCCCTTGCCATCTTATTTTATGAGTACAGGGAGGGTGTGGGTCTCCAAAACTTTCCTGGCAATCTATTTATTTGCAAGATTCAGAGTTCCCAGGTCTGTCCTGGAAGACACCAGGCTACAGCCAAGCCTGTTTCTTCCATGATGTCTTATTAAGTGTATCTGACCTGGTCTCAGAAGAATGGAAAAAATGTTTGGTTTGAGAGTAAGACAAATGTCAGTGCAGCAAAATGCAAAAGCAGGCAGTTGTTCAAAGAAGACTTTCGACCTCAGCTTGGATAGCAAAAGGATTTGACAGGGAAATGCAGAAAAGGCTCATCGGAAAGGCTTGTGTTGGCACTCAGGAGTGGACCGTGAGCCAGCCTTCGGGCGGGTGAGCCTGGAAAATAGATTTTGTGGAAAAGGATGATTCAGTCACCAATAATAATAATGATAAATCCTGCTGACAAGGGACTGGTAATTAGCAAATGGGAACTAAACCCAAGCTGCATATGCTAAGTCCTTTAGAAATAAGGTCAGAACACATTCTCTTAAAAAACAAGAACATTTGTAGTATAGCTCCTGGCCCTGGAATCCGCGGGCCGTGTATGTGTGCTAGCGCGTATGTGTGATGTGAGATGCGTGTTCTCTCTTTCAGAGGAAATCTAATTACTTCCTGCTGCATTCGTGGCAATTACTATGAAATGAATCAGAAGAACACTTCACAGCACAAAGCATCATATTAAGTTTTATTTTTCAGAATCATCAACTATGATACTGATTCATGTTCTGTAATTGGAAAAGGCTAGATCCAAATTCTGGGAAGTGAGCTCGATCAAAAGCATGAATTTGGAAACGTGTTTGGAAGATTTCAAATTCTAGAACGAGACCCAGACCAGATTTGAGAACACCGCTCTTGGGACATTTCAGGGGAGAAGAGTTAAAGTTCTGCATACCATGCGCTCAGATCTATTTGTTCTTTTGTTTTAATTCCTGCTTACTTTTTATTAACTTTGATCACATTTTACCCTTTCCCCAACTCCTCTCAGATCCTTCCCATTTCCCTATGTACCCAACTTTATGCTTTTTTCTCTCCCTCTCTTTTTCAATAAAAACCAAACAGCCAACCAACCAAATAAACAAACAAAACAAAAAATAGGAAACAAAACCAGAAACAATGGGTCCTGCTCAACTGAACAACCTGAAGACAGATACTCACCCGCCTTGAGTGCCACTATGATGGGTGAATGTGACGCAGTGATGGGAAAAGCGAAGGATGTGGTGAAGAAATGGAAGAGGTTTGTACACTGTTGAGAAAGATGGAACAGGAGACTCAGTGGTAGTAAAAAGCAGAGGCCATGGTGACTACCTGGGGACTGTCACCAAGAACCATGTCTGCGTACATGGTCCTGCTACATATGAGGTCTGTGTCAATGTCTGTGGCTTGAGTTACCACCAAAGGCCAAACATTTGTCCATGATCTGGACCGCTACTGGAGACCGTGTGGATCTCTGGCCGTAGTGCTAGGGTAGAGGGGTGTTGGGGATGACAACGTGCTTATCTGAGTGTCCTGTGCTGCTACCTGAGGCCATAGGGATATCTGGGCCCATGATTCTGCTGGGGGGCCATATCTAAGTCTGAGATCCTACAGCAGCCAGGGTTTGTGTTGATGTCCCAGGCCCATGTTACCACCAAAGGCCATGCAGATATCCCCACTCTAGACTGCTACTTGAGGCACTGTACTGAGCTGGTCCCACCCCTCATTGGCCACCACACTCAGGAGATCTGGCCCCATCCCTTGCCTGGGCAGCACAGTAGAGCTGACCCTTATGAGGGACAGCAGACTGGTGAGCCAGCTCTAAGGCCATAGCATGGGAGAGCTGGCCCCAACCCGCATCTGCTGTAGGATGGCTTGGGCAAGGGAGAGATACCTCCTACCCCTTCACTTGCAGCAGGCAGGATAGCTAGCCCTGAGATCATGAGAGTGTGAGAGCTAGCCCTAGCCCTCACAGGCTGCAGCACTTGGGCGAGCCATTTCTGTACCTCACCTGGGCAGCACAGTACAGCTGACCCTGGTGTGTGTGGGGTGCCAGTGAGCTGGCCCAAGGAGATGAGAGCAGGAGAGCTAACCCTGCTCCTTGCTGGCTGCAGCATTGGGTGAGCTAGCCCAAGCAGTGCTAGAGAGCTTGCCCTGGTGGTGCCAGTGGAAGAGAGTTGGCGGACTGACCAACTCAGCTACCAGCCAGGCCCAGATCCAAGCTTTTAATTCGGCCCACCCAACATCTACCCCATCTACAATCTGCTGGAGTGTGTGAAAGGGCTACTCCTGCAGAACCAAAGCCGCATGACGTAAGGCAACAACAGGATATCTGAGTGGAGTCCCCGTGAGGATCCAGGATTGGAGTGTAGCAGAAGCCGGAGGCCTCAAACCAGACCAATGACTCATTGCCAAGAACATTTGGAAGTAAAGATGAGTGAGCAAAAGGGCATACTGTGTGACATACCGTGACACACAACAGCTCCCACAACAAGATTTTTTGTTTTGCTTTGTTTCTTTTTTTAAAATTCAATTTATTTTAGTTTTCAGGGAGAGGTTGCAAGGTTAGACTATAGAGACAAAGAGACAGAAAAAATAGGTGGGATGATGTGAAATTCAGAAAAAAAATCAATAAGTTAAAAAATTTTAAATTGGAAATCATTTCAAAGGTCATAGAAAATTGCAAGAATAAAAACTGAATAGTGGCTCAGCAGTTAGAGCACTGACTGTTCTTCCAGAAGTCCTGAGTTCAATTCCCAGCAACCACATGGTGGCTCACAACCATCTGTAATGAGATCTGATGCGCTCTTCTGATGTGTCTGAAGACAGCTACAGTGTGCTCATATACATAAAATAAATAAATAAATCTAAAAAAAGCCATGAAAAGCCTAATAGTCTTTTTTTTTTCTTTCAAAAAATCAAAACAAACAAGCAAAACTCAGGTAAGGAGGAAAATGCCTAAAGAAAGCAAAATAAGACAGAAAGTTCACAAAAACACCATTGAGTTTATTTTGTATTGGTCAACTAATACTGGCATGAGGCCCGTTCTGGAATGTTATACCCAGGGACACTCCATTGGAGAGAACTGATTTTCTCTTTGCCAGTGGTTATCAGTTACATATAGCTGGGTGGGACCCCATATTTACTTCCTCCTCTCAGTTCTGGATTCCATCTGGCTTGAACCTGTGCAACCCTTGTGCACATTGCCACAGTCCTGTAAGTTCATATATGTATCACACAACAGGTGATGTGTGAAAGACAGGCTCTTACAAGTTCCATATATATGATCCTTGAGGGTAAGGATTTGATTGAGACATACCATTTAGATCTAAGTGCTCCAATATCTTACACTCTGTACATTGTCCAGTTGTGGGTCTCTGTGCTAATTCTCATCATCTGCAAAAACAAGCTTCTCTAATGAGGCCGAGCAAGGCAGTGATCTTTGGGTATACACAATATTTCTTTAGCAGTCGTTTGATTGCTATGTTCCTTTAGCAGAATAATAAATAGTATTAGGGGTTCTCTTTAGACCCATGACATATCTAGTCTTGGGTTCTTGGCCATTTTATTGGTGTCAGGTTTGAGAGACATCTCATGGAGTGGACCTTAAATCCAAAGTGTGTGTGTTGGGGGGTATTGGTTGCTTCCATAACATTTGTTCTACTATTACACCATAATATCTCACAGGCAGGTTCCTGTAGTAGGTCACTGGGGAAGGTTTATAGCTGGATGATATTAATGATTACCTTTCTCCTGTGGTAACACGCAGAGAACTTCCCAGTTGCATCAACACTAGTCAACAGGCTCCACCATGTTTAACGACACACTTAAGTGTTGTCTTCATCAATAGGACCTTACCATCAGGTTGTGAAGAATAATGAATAGCTTGTGATGTGTGAGGGGCTCCAGGGGAGACTTCTGGCCAGTGCCTTAACAAGATGTAACCCATTCCTGGCATTGGATGTTTTCTTTGGTGGCATAAGATGCCCAACTCCTGCATTGTCTCCCCTATTGTTTGTTTCTTTATGTCATGGTCTCTTGTAAGAGACTGACCTTGAACTCCTTATCCTTCTTCATCTACCTAGAAAATGGTAAGGGTACAGGCACAAATGATGACACCTGTTATATCCTAGATTTGTACATCGGAAGCAAACCATGCTGTCAGAAACAGGCTCTCCTCTGGGTACCTCTTTCTACTGGCAGACTGGTAAGTTCTCTGCAATTTCTTCTCCTCACTCTGCTCACCCCTTCCTTTTCCTTTTTTTTTTCCTTTTTGTCCCTTTGCTTCCTAGGTTCATATGCACATCCTCCTATGCAAAGTCAGTTCTCACTTCCTTGCAAAATTAACTATAGCGTTTCATTTGGCCTGATTCCAGGGAGTAGGATGTTGGAAACAGAAAATAATGACTAGCAGTAAGCATTAAAGTCTTCCTCCTTGCTGGTGAGATAGCTCACCAGATCGAAGTTTGCTGGGCAAGTTAGACCATCTAAATTTGATCTCTGGAATCCATGGTAGAAAAAGAAAACATAGTCCCAGGATTTGACCTTTGACTTCTGTAGGGGTGGGTGCATCATGCTGTGTAATACATGAGTGGGCACACATACACACACAAACATACATATGCAAACTAAATAAACTACAGATAAAGTTTTTAAATACTTGTGTGGCAGTGAGATGGCTCAGCAGGTTGAAGTGCATCCTGTGAAAGCCCGATGATCTGAATTGCATCTCAGGTAGAAAGAGAGAATTGACTTCTGGGGTTGTACTCTGACTTCTACACAAGCTTTCAGGCACCTACCCTCACACACATACGTTACCCACACTGAAAAAATACTTTAGAAAAAGTAATCTTTTTCATTTGATATTTTTCTGGACTTTCCAACCCCAACTTCCGCTACTATTCAAGGCTTGGTAGAATCAAAATCATAATCATTTGGGGCTGGAGAGATGGCTCAGTGGGTAAGAGCACTGACTACTTTCCATAGGTCCTGCATTCAATTCCCAGGAACCACAAGGTAGCTACCTCGATCTTTCTTTTACATTCCACAAGATCTGGGGATGATTGGATTATTATTCTCAATCTTAGCTGCTTATAACAGTCTTTATGTGTTAACGTTCTTTTCAGTGTCTCTGAGTAAAATAAGAAAGGACTTTTGGTCTCTATTTTGGGAGAGATGTGACTTACCACATGATCCTAGCAGCAATTAGAACCTGAACGTGGCTGGAGAGTAGTAGGGAGGCAGTGCTCAGGTCCTATCCTCTGCATGGCAAACAAGCAAACAACAAACACGAACAAGCTAAGAGTTCAACAAATCTTCTTAGGCCCGCACAGGTTTGTGGGCATAGTTCAGTGCTGAATCCATGTCTAATCTATGTATTAGGCAGAGACTCACTGTAGACTGAGTCCAAATCATTGAATTCTAGGAAGCTTCCTGTGCTGGCTAATGTTATATCAACTTGACATAAGCTAGAGTCATCTGAGAGGGGAATCCCAACTGAGCAAATGCCTCTATCAGAGTAGGCTATGAGTAAGGTTGTAGGCCAATTTTTCTTTCTTTCTCTCTGCTTCTTTCTCTTTCTTTTTTTTCTTTCTAAAGGAGCTCTGGCAAAGTTCTATTTAAGGAAAACATTCCTGGTTTACTTCTCAGCAGTCAGTTCTGGCATGATTCTAATAATATCAGGATCACCTGGGTCAATGATAGCCAGTGTGTATACTCTAGTATTTTCTGCACACTGTGCCCAATTAAATATTATTGTTACTGTAGTGACAGACACCAGTTTTAGCCAACATGGCATGGTATTCTATCTTAGATTTCCTCAGAGCTGGGCTATCATTGGCAAGGATAATCAATTTTGCTTTGCCTTGCCTGATCATTTTCAGAATCTGTTTGTACTCCAGAACATACTTTCCACTTTTCATAACAAGGTAGAGCCTAGAGTTGATTGACTCCATAGAGTTTTTTGTCTTCTTTGTGGTCATCACCTGCCTGCATTATGTGCATGGCAATCCCCAACCAAGATCAGCTACCAAGATCATTGGGGATCAAGAAAGCATAGATAGCCAGGCAGTGGTGGTGCAAACCTTTAATCCCAGAACTTAGGAGGCAGAGGCAGGTGGATTTCTGAGTTCAAGGCCAGCCTGGTCTACAGAGTGAGTTCTGGGACAGCCAGAGCTACACAAAGAAACCCTGTCTTGAAAAAACAACAACAACAACAACAAAAAAACAAAAACAAAAAAAAAAAAAAAAAAAAAAAAAAAAAAAAAAAAAAAAAAAAAAAAAAAAAAAAAAAGAAAAAAAGAAAAAGAAAAAGAAGCCTACAGAACTCCAAATAGATTGGACCAGAAAGGAAATTCCTCCTATCACATAATAGTCAAAACACCAAATGCACAAAACAAAGAAAGAATATTAAAATCAGTAAGGGAAAAAGGTCAAGTAACATATAAAGGCAGACCTCTCAGAATTACAACAGACTTCTAACCAGAGACTATGAAAGCTAGAAGATCCTGGGCAGATGTCATACAGACCCAAAGAGAACACAAATGCCGGCCCAGGCTACTATACCCAGCAAAACTCTCTATTACTATAGATGGAGAAACCAAGATATTCCAAGACAAAAACAAATTTAAACAATATCTTTCCACAAATCCAGCCCATGGACTAAGACTGCTTTTCAATAACAACAAAGAAAACAGAAAGTTCACATATACATGAAGGTGAACAATGCTCTACTCAATGATAACTTGGTCAAGGAAGAAATTAAGAAAGAAATTAAAGACTTTCTAGAGTTTAATGAAAATGAAGGTACAATATACCCAAACTGATGGGATGCAATGAAAGCGGTACTAAGAGAAAAACTTACACCTCTGAGTGCCTCCATAAAGAAACTGGAGAGAGCTTGCACTAGCAGCTTAACAGTACACCTAAAGACTCTAGAACAAAAAGAAACAAATACACCCA
The DNA here is from genome assembly GCF_008632895.1 of Mastomys coucha. Taxonomy (NCBI): domain Eukaryota; kingdom Metazoa; phylum Chordata; class Mammalia; order Rodentia; family Muridae; genus Mastomys; species Mastomys coucha. The sequence continues at coordinate 125,424,268 of NW_022196897.1, read as the reverse complement.
AGAGGAGTAGACATCAGGAAATAATCAAACTCAGGGTTGAAATCAACCAAGTAGAAACAAAAAGAACTATATAAAGATCAACAAAACCAGGAGCTGGTTCTTTGAGAAAATCAACAAGATAGATAAACTCTTAGCCAAACTAACCAGAGGGCACGGAGACAGTATCCTAATTAACAAAATCAGAAATGAAAAGGGAGACATAACAACAGAAACTGAGGAAATTCAAAGCATTATCAGATCCTACCACAAAAGCCTATACTCAACAAAACTGGAAAATCTGGATGAAATGGACAATTTTCTATACAGATACCAGGTACCAAAGTTAAATCAGGAACAGATAAACCATCTAAACAGTCCCATAGGCCCTAAAAAAATAGAAGCAGTCATTAAAAGTCTTCCAATCAAAAAAGCCCAGGACCAGATGAGTTTAGTACAGAATTCTATCAGACCTTCAAAGAAGACCTAATACCAATAGTCTTAAAATTATTCCACAAAATAGACACAGAAGGAACACTATCCAATTCGTTCTATGAAGCCACAATTACACTGATACCAAAACCACACAAAGACCCAACAAAGAAAGAGAATTTCAGACCAGTTTCCCTTATTAATATATATGCAAAAATACTCCATAAAATTTTCACAAACCAAATTCAAGATTACATCAAAATGATCATTCAACACCATCAAGTAGGCTTCATCTCAGGGATGCAGGAATGGTTTAATATATGAAAATCCATCAATGTAATCCACTACATAAACAAATTCAAAGGAAAAAAAACCCCACACAATCATTTCATTAGATGTTGAGAAAACATTTGACAAATTTCAACATCCCTTCATGTTAAAAGTCTTGGAAAGATCAGGAATTTACCTAAACAATAGTAAAAGCAATATACAGCAAACCAGTAGCCAACATCAAACTAAATGGAGAGAACCTTGAAGCAATCCCACTAAAGTCAGGGACTAGACAAGACTGCCCACTTTTTCCTTTCTACTCAATATAGTACTTGAGTTCTAGCTAGAGCAATTAGACAATGAAAGGAGATCAAAGGGATACAAACTGGAAATGAAGAAGTCAAAATATCACTATTTGCAGATGATATGATAGTATACTTAAGTGACCTCAAAAATTCCAGCAGAGAACTCTGAAACCTGATAAACAACTTCAGCAAAGTGGCTGGATATAAAATTAACTCAGATAAATCAGTAGCCTCCTATACTCAAAGGATTAACAGGCTGAAAAATAAATTAGGAAAACCACACACTTCACAATAGTCACAAACAATGTAAAATATCTTGGTGTGACTATAGTTCTATCCATTTGCCTAAATTTTCATGAATTCATTTTTTTTTTGTTTTTTGTTTTTTAGTTTTTTTTTTTCTTTTTGGTTTTGAGACAGGGTTTTTCTGTGTAGCCCTAGCTGACCTGGAACTCACTCTGTAGATCAGGCTGACCTCAAACTCAGAAATCTGCCTACCTCTGCCTCCCAAGTGCTGGGATTAAAGGTGTGCGCCACCACTGCCAGGCTCAAATTCATCATTTTTAATAGCTGAGTAGTACACCATTGTGTAAATGTACCACATTTTCTGTATCCAATAGAGGGCTAATATCCAATATATATAAATAATTCTTCCATTGCTGATGGGGTTGCAAGCTAGTACAACCACTCTGGAAATCAGAGTGGTTCCTCAGAAAATTGGACATAGTACTACCTGAGGACCCAGCTATACCACTCCTGGGCATATACCCAGAAGATGCTCCAACATGTAATAAGGACACATGCTACACTTGTTCATATGCTATGTTCATAGCAGTCATATTATAATAGCCAGAAGCTGGAAACAACCCAGATGTTCCTCAATAGAGGAATGGATATAGAAAATATGGTACATTTACACGATGGAGTACTACTCAGTTATTAAAAACAATGACTTCATGAAATTCACAGGTAAATGGATGGAACTTGAAAATATCATCCTGAGTGAGGTAACCCAGTCACAAAAGAACACACAGGGTATGCACTCACTGATTAGTGGATATTAGTCCAAAGGCTCAGAATACCCAAGATACCAATTCACAGACCATGTGAAGTTCAAGAAGGTGGAAGACCAAAATGTTGATGTGCTTCTAAGTGCTTCTTAGAAGGAGGAACACAATACTCACAGGAGGAAATAAAAGTGTGGAGCAGAGTCTGAAGGAAAGGTCAACCAGAGACTGTCCCACCTGGGGATCCATCCCATATGCAGACACCAAAGAGCCTGGCAAATACATAGGCAGATCCTGGCAACCAACCATTGGACTGAGCACAGGGTCCCAGATGGAGGCCTTAGAGAAGAGAATGAAAGAGCTGAGGGAGTTTTCAGCCCTGTGGAAGGAGTAACAGTGTCAAACGGCTAGACCCCCTGGAGCTAGGGACTGGACCACCAACCAAAGATGGAGGAACCCCTGACTCCAGCCACCTATGTGGCAGATGATGGCCTTGTTGGACATCAGTGGGAGGAGCGGCCCTTGGTCCTGTGGGGACTCGATGCCCCAGTGCAGGGGAAGGCCAGAACTTGAAGGAGGGAGTGGGTGGGTGAGGGAGCACCTTCATAGAGACAGGAGGGGGAGATGGGATAGAGGTTTCCAGAGGGGAGACCTGGAAACATTTGAAATGTAAATAAAGAAAATATCCAATAAGAGAAAAAAAAAGAATGAACATTGTAAGAAGGCATAATTATGTTCATTTTTAAGTTTTTTTTCGATTATTTATCTTGTGTGTATAAGTGGTTTTTCCTGACATGTGTTTATGTGCCACATGTGTGTCTGGTACCTAGGGAGAGATGAGAAGAGTGCATTGGATCTGCAGGAACTTGAGTTACAGATGGTTGTGAGCCATCAAATGTGTAGTGGAAATTAAACCATGGCCCTCTACAAGAATAACAAGCATTCTTAATAGCTGGCCCATCATTTAGTCCCTATCTATCTATCTATCTATCTATCTATCTATATATATATATATATCATCTAATTATTGTTATTATTATTATTATCATCATCATCATCATCATCATCATCATCATCATCATCATCATCATCATCATCATTATTATTATTATTATTATTATTATTATTATTATTATTATTATTATTAAAAAGCAGGGTCTCATGTAGCCCAGCCTAGCTAGCCCCAGGATAACCTTGAACTTAGATTCTCTGATTATAGACACTTATCACCATGTCCAGTTTATTTGGTACTGCAGACTGATCTCAGGTATTCGTGCATACTAGACACCATTCTACCAACTGAGCTATAACTCCAGCTCCCATAACCTTTAATGCGTATGCATCTAATATCAGGCAATGAAGATATGTGAGGCATATTCTTACAGAACAGCCAAAGACTAGACAAATTCTCTATTATAGTGGAAACTTTGATATCTCTATCTCAACAATAGACAGGTCAGTAGACAGAAAGTGAAAAAGTATATAGTTAAGTCTGCAGACACACTACATTCATCTCCTACTGTTCGGGACATTGTTCTGATATTCAGCCAGGTAAAAACACTTAGTACACATATTTATTCCCTTTATGTGACGGGAACATTTCAATGACCTCTCCTGGCTGAGCCTCAGCTGCACTCTTGGTGGTCTGAGGGACATTACATCCTAGAACAGTTCTTTCAATGTATATTGTACAGCGTCACAAGAATGCACCTGAATGTGATGGTGTTCTGCTGCCAGCATTTGGAATCTGCAAACTCATGGCTCAGCCAAAAGTTGCTAGAAGCCTGATATAGATACATACATATGTATATATTTCTTAATGTCATGTGATACCAGAACAACCACTAACAATATATGGTTTCCATTTATTTTTTATTATGCTTTTGTTTTTATTTCTTTTCTTTTTTTTTGGCTCACTGAGGGGATGAGTACAGTAATAGATATTTGGAATATATGCTAAACTTTTTGACATTTCTTTTCTTCCCTTTCTTTTTTCTTTCTTTATTTTTTGTTTGTTTTGTTTTTCTTTTTTTAACTTTTATTGCATTTTGATGAGAAAAGTTACATGATTTTAATTTATCTGAATTTGTTAACATTTAAAAACATATTTTAAGTAAATAGAATTACATCATATTATTTTTTCCCTTTTGTACCCAACTCCTCCCAGAGACCCCCTTCAATATCTACAATATCTTTTTTGTCATATTCCTTAAAACTTATAAAACATTATAACAATAAAAATGAGTATTATAAAGTTATTTGATATAAAACAAGAATCAATTTACCAGTCTTATGTAGATGCTTGTCTACAGCAATACTGAAAATGCATATGTTTTTCTCAATATAAATTTTAATAACTCCAAACATATTAACTGTATATTTCAAAATAATACATCACTACTAGTATTTTCTTAAATGAATATAAATATATGAAGTCTTTTTGTTTGTTTGTTTTGTATTTAGTAGAGTTTAAAATTTTGGCTCTTATTATGGTACAAGCCCAAAATAAGAACAATTTTTAGACATTAGATCTCATTGTAATAAGGCTGTACTTCAATGACCCTCACATCACCAAAGGATTTTACCTCCATCGTAACTAAACTGAGAGTTGACAGTTCTGCTGCACCAAGGAATGAATTGTAGGCACGATTTTTGGATACAGACTTCCAAAAAGTCTGTCAAAGCTATTTGATTTGAGTGAGTGAATTTATTCTCAGCCCATAGAGAACAGGTTACATTCATTTAAGAAATGTTGTGTGAGCCGGGTGTGGTGGCGCACGCCTTTGATCCCAGCACTTGGGAGGCAGAGGCAGGTGGGTTTCTGAGTTCGAGGTCAGCCTGGTCTACAGAGTGAGTTCCAGGACAGCCAGGGCTATACAGAGAAACCCTGTCTCTATATAAACCCCTAACTTTCAAGCCTCGTGGTCGGTTCCACTATCTCCTGCGTGAGATAGGTGTGGTGCCGAACTAGAGCGCCCTGAAAATTAAAAAATATCTCTTGTAATTACATCAAGGATGGTCTCTCGTGATTCCTTGGGTATTCGTCCTCCCGAGATTTGAGTGGGGGGTCTCCCCCAGGGATCTTTCAACAGCAAGACACTATCACGAACAAATATGCTGAAAGAATATATAGATTGTACAATATGGGACCTATTTCTCCAATTACCAAATTAGAGAGACCATTGCATGACAGTCAACAAATTTCTAATTTCTCACATTTTTGGATTTCAATCGATTAGGATATGTTGGTAATATTAATTTTCATATTAAGATATTAAGGAAAAGTAATTGTCACTTCCTGTTGTTTTTGTTGTAGGAGGTAGAATTAGGTTTGTGTTGGTTTGTTGAAAGATTACTTTCTTGCTTCTTCTAGGGTGTTGTTTTGTTCCTTATATTGATGTTTTCCATCTATTATCCTTTGTAGGGCTAGATTTGTGGAAAGATATTGTGTAAATTTTGTTTTGTCATGGAATATCTTGTTTTCTCCATTTATGGTAATTGAGAGTTTTGCTGGGTATAGTAGTCTGGGCTGGCATTTGTGTTCTTGTAGGGTCTGTATGACATCTGCCCAGGATCTTCTAACTTCCATAGTTTCTGGGTGAGAAGTCTAGTGTAATTCTGATAGGCCTGCCTTTATATGTTACTTGACCTTTTTCCCTTTCTGCTTTTACAATTCTTTCTTTGTTTAGTGCATTTGGTGTTTTTATTATTATGTGACGGAAGGAATTTCTTTTCTGGTCCAATCTGTTTGGAGTTCTGTAGGCTTCTTGTATGTTCATGGTCATCTCTTTCTTTAGGTTGAAAGGCTGGAGAATCTTAGAATTTAAAATGAGGACATTTAATAGAAATGTATGTATAATGTATAACCTTTACCTAGAAGGGGGCATGGAAAATCTCTGTAACAAGCCATAAAGGTGGAGTAGCTAGTTCCAGGAACTTGGCTAACTCAGAGCCTCAGGGCTCTGGTTCCTGAAACCTGCCCCTCCTGACTGATCCACAATGAGGGCGGAACTAGGAATGAAGGTCTACGGGCTTATGAGCCTCTCCACCCCTTCGTTAACTGGTAGATGAACATTTCTAGAATGAATATGTTCCCCTCCCTAACTGAATACCTTGGGTTGGGTCTCTCTGAAATTTTCCACTGTTTTTATGTTATGTTTCCTTGGTAACCCTCTCTCCGTCCCCAGTTTGTGATTTTTCCCTTTAAATACCCCTCACTTCTTGTGTTAGGGGGTCGAACTCCTCTGGCCTGCAAGGTTATGAAATCCACCCAGGTATCCCCAATAAACCTCGTGCGCTTGCAGCAAGTTTGGTCTCTTGTGAGTTATTGGGTGGTTGTGTTATCCCGAGACTTGAGTGAGGGTCTCCCCAGTTCTGGGAGTCTTTCAAGGTTAGGGAACTTTTCTTCTATAATTTTGTTGAAGATATTTATTGACCCATTACATTGTGAGTCTTCACTCTCTTCTATACCTATTAACCTTAGGTTTGGTCTTCTCATTTCATCCTGGATTTCCTGGATGTTTTGGGTTAGTAGTTTTTTGCTTTTTGCATTTTCTTTGACTGTTGTGTCAATGTTTTCTATAGTGTCTTCTGCCCCTGAGTT
>NW_022196897.1:125412660-125417133 GCF_008632895.1 Mastomys coucha | reverse complement strand
GTTTTGTTCTATTTTCACTGAATGTTTATTTAGAATTAAAGAAACTGACCAATTTACACCCATCGAGTCAATCTCGTATCCTAAAGAATATTCAGGGAAATGGGCCTTCTTTTCCTCAGGTTCCTCTCCATTTCCATCCCTACAGTTCTTTCAGACAGGAACAATTATGGGTCAGAGTTTTGATTGTGGGGTGGCAACCCCCTCCCTCACTTGATGCCCTGTCTTCCTGTTGGAGGTGGGCTCTATACGTTTCCTCTATCTACTGTAGGGCATTTCATCTAAGATCCCTCTCTTTGAGTCCTGACAATCTCTCACCTCCCAGGTCTCTGGTGCATTCTGGAAGGTCCCCCCAACCTCCTACCTCCCAAGGTTGCTTGTTTCCATTCTTTCTGCTGGCCCTCTGGACTTCAGTCTTTTTTCCTCACCCAATATCAGATCAGGTTCCCCTCCCCAGTGCCCCCATCCACTTTCCTTCCCAGGTCCCTCCCTCCCTCCCCACTTGTAATTGCTTCCTTCTCCCTCCCAAGTGGGACTGAGGCATCCTCACTTGGGCACTTCAGCTTGTTGACCTTTGTTAGTTCTCTGGACTGTATCTTGGGTATTCTGTACTTTTCTTTCTTTCTTTCTTTTTTTTTTTTTTTTTTTTTTTTTTTTTTGCTAATATCTACTTATTCGTGAGTACATACCATGAATGTCAAAAGGACAGTGTACCAATATTGGTATGAGCAAAAGTCACATTCTTAGAATTCAGTGAAATACTCTTATACTTTAAAGAATTTGCTTTTCATAAATATGACTTGAGTCCCAGGAAAAAAATTTCCCTGTGGTAAACTGGGATTTAAACGGTCACATCCCATACAGTCTCTATTTTATTTTATTTTGTTGTTGTTGTTGTTGTTGTTGTTGTTTTCTTTGAGACAGTGTTTCTCTGTATAGCCCTGGCTGTCCTGGAACTCACTTTGTAGCTCAGGCTGGCCTCAAACTCAAAAATCCGCCTGCCTCTGCCTCCCAAGTACTGGCATTAAAGGCATGTGCCACCACCGCCCGGCACAATCTCTATTTTAAAATTCTGCTTAATTGCTTCTAGGAATATTTTGGATTTTGCTAGTTCAGTTGTATTCTCCTTGTAGAGCAAACTAGAAAAAAGCACAGTTGACCACAGACTCAATCCAAACATTCTCTTCATCAGTTATGATATGAATCTTGTTTAATATTGATGTTTTGGGTATTATTCATGGCATGGTTTTAAAAAAAACATAAAACTAAAGGTTGAAGCATGTGTTCTGTAGTTCACAACTAAAGAAAAAGTTGACTTAAAAGAAGGGGCCTATCTCATGATCTTGGAATCACGGAGGGCAGAATAGACCCTCCAAAGATGGAGGCATTTTACTTATATAACTGTAAATTATTCTGGTTTCTACTGAGGGCAGGTCAAAAAGGCACTTGAAAGCAATGCAATGTGTTGGTTTTGGATCATTTTAAAGCTAAAACACATATTTAAACCATTTACACAAGATAAACTAACATTTATTTGGCCTATAGCCTGCCAATTATGATGTTAAAAGAGAAGCATAAGAAACCACTGATTGTTTTGGATGAAACCTGAGCCTGTTCTCTGGACTTGCAAAGTTAGTGAAAGATCAGAACACTCCTGTTTGGGGCCCGCTTGTTTCTGGAGGCCTCAGGGGCTTCTGTGTGTCCAAACTGTTCTTAGGGTTGTTTTTCTTTGTCTAGAGAGCAACTGGCAAAGTCTCCAAAGTGCTACTTCCAACAATCACAATTAGGATGTAGGGATTCGATTTACCAAAAAGCTGCCCTGGTTATCAAATATGCCACAGGGCTACTGGTGGTGACAGTGATGATCGTGAGGAAGAGAGGGTGAGAGATCCTTTGCCAAGCTTCTCTCTGTCGTGGGAGCTCCTCAGACTACTTTTGTAGATGTGTTTTCTACCAGATTCATCCTCCTCTGGGTCTCGACATTGATGTTTCTCTTCATCCTTCTCTACTGAGACATACTCCAAATTCCATATCTTCTATGAGATAGCTCTTCCTTGGCATAGTCCAACAGTGTTTTCTCTGACATGATTCTTGTAATTTCCTTCCTAATACTTATCAGCAATGATTATTTTTCTTAGCCATTTGTTAATACTGATGATGGTTCTCCTCTAGGCTTCGTACTTTCATTTAGAGCTGACTTCCAGCTCTGCCCTGTTGTGTGTATCTCTGATAGTTGTCAGGGATCTCATTCATGCTCGAGGACAAGCCAGTTTGCCTGTGCAAGCTTCATCTACGTAGATACCACTGTGCTTATGAAGACAGAAGTATGACACCACCGAAGAGAATTGGTTCCAAATGAATTCATGCAGGAATGGCTCCGTGGATAGACAAGTCACAAAGCATGTACAAGTAAATTAGGTGTAAAGTATCACCACATGCTATGGTCTGATGTGTGTCATAAACTGGAAACTCCATCCCAGTGAATGGTACTAAAAGCTGGGCAGGTCATGGCGGCTCAGCCTTAATGCTGTCGTCTTGGTAGTGCATTAGTTACTGGGGAACTGTGTTCCTGATAAAAACCACGAGTTCTTTTTTTCTGTCACCCTCTCTCTTCTTTCTTTAGACAGACAGGGTCTCACCATAGAGTCTAGCTGCTCCGGAATCACTGTGTAGAGTATCCTAGGCTGGATGTTGTGATGAGCCTCTTGCCTCTAACTTCCAAGTGTTGGATTTTAGAGGCAGGTGACCCCATTCTCAGCATTTCATTTTCAAGTTGCCTATGCGTTTGAAACTTTTTATCACGTAGAGTTGGGAACAAAATGAACACAAGTGAACTAGCTTGGAAGCTGGGTATACTATGACTAGGTCCCAGCTCTGCTACACACCAAACAAGTAACCTTGGACAAATCTCAAATGCTAAACCCACTGAGGATGAATAGCCCTAGAGTAAAATTTAAAAGGGTCACACTTAATCCCAGAACTCAGGGGCCAAAATGGAATAGGAAGTTTAAGGCCAGTTGAGGCTACGTAGCAAGTTCAAGACTAGCCTGTGCTACACAAGGGCCTCACAAATAAAATGATGAAGGGCAGGGGTGGTGGTGGTGGTGTAGCAAGCATAGAGGAGCTTCACATAAGGCCTTGTCTTAGTTTTTCTAACTTCAGATGAACTTTATGTAAGAAGGTAATCAATGCCCATAGATTTTAGGTTATTTTCTGACTTAGTAACATCAAAATTTAAAGACCCTTAAGATTTCAGGGATCTGGACTGGGGACACACTGCATAAGTCCAGATATCTGGGGTTGATTGCTAAGAATATAATAACTGCTTAGAAAATTACTTGTTTTGTTTGACACGAGTGATTCCCGTGGGCTGGGTTCGTTGCGGGGACCCCAAATTCCACGGGATGAGAATTCTGGTCAGATGGGTAGTAAGTCGGTGGATGACAAACAAACTCAACACAAGGGTGTGGTGAATCTGAATATATTTGTACAAGGTGAAATTCAGGCTTAAATACAGCAAGCTGGGCAGATGACAAGAGTCACGTAGGCAGGTGGGGGTTACAGCAAGGGGAGCAAGACTGAGGTCACATAGGCAAGTGACCACCACACCAAGGTCAGTAGGGTCTGGTAGCCAGGTGTGAAGCAGGAGGAAGAGGAGTGGGGCCCTCCCTATTGAGGCATTTTGGTATTCCTATGCTAATTCTCTGGTTCTGCTGGGGGCAATGACTAGGAGGTTCTGACCTAACACTTCTAGTGAGGGAAGCCCTTCGATTATTATTCTCTAGTATGTAAAACAGTTCTTTCTTCTGTGGGACTGCCCTGAGAATGTTAAAGTCGCTAACTCTGAGAACATTCTATCTGATAAGGCAGATTCCTTGAGAGAAATTCTAAGCTAAGGACAGCTAGGAATTGAATTAGGATATTTTGGAAACATTTTGCTGTCCAGGAAACAATGCCCAATCTTAGCCATTTACGAATCATTTCTTGGGGTACCTTTATGCCTAAATAAGAGGGTGTGTTGACGATTGGAAAGACTAATCTGGAACATGTCTGAGTTAGGAGATACCAGCGACTGTCTGAATATCCAGGAAGCACAGAACTCCTTTTGGATCCTTATTGCCTCTAATCCTAATCAGGCTTTTACCCCTGATATTTTGGATATGACTGGAGTAGACGAGTGTGCGTGGCAAGTGATATGTTTTATAAAATGTGGTATGGATGGGGGTGCCTTAGCAGGCCCATACTAAGTCATCCTCCCAGCACCTCCCCCTGAGATATCAGCCATAAGGGTCTAGTATAAAAGGGAGCTTATTTGGGACATAGGAAGGGGCTCTGGGGAAGGGAATAGAGACAGAGAAAGAAAGAGGACAGAGAAGGACAGCAAGAGAGAGGAGAGAGAAGGGAAGAGGCCTTTAGGAAACATGTGGGAAGAGAGGAAGGAGATTGAGAGAGAGAGAGAGAGAGAGAGAGAGAGAG
>NW_022196897.1:125410915-125412650 GCF_008632895.1 Mastomys coucha | reverse complement strand
GAGAGAAAGAGAGAGAGAGAGAGAGAGAGAAATGATAAGTGAAGCTTCCTGTCTAGGCTGTTGCAAGGCTGTTGGGTGGAGCCTTGAGAAAATACTAACATTGAGAATATTCTTTTCCAACAGGCCTAACATCCTTGTGACTATTAGGTAAATTCTTTTGGAATATACAGACAGAGCACTAACTTCTACCAACCCAAAGGCTAAAAAATGCCATTATATAACATCTGAGGCCTATAACAAGAGGTTTCCCCCACTTTTCTATCTGACAATGAACAGTGCCTTGATTTATGGTTTTCTTAGTGTGTTACTACAAAGACATCATGATCCTGTGATACATTGGAATGTGGTATTTGTGCTAATCTAGATGTCCTATTCTGGGGTAATAGTCACTCATATTTGGCTCCAGAATAAACTATTTCTCACTCCCTTTGAGATGAAAGCTGTGTTCTTCTGCATTGACAATTTGATCCTTAGTTCTATCTGTAAAGGAAAACAAGACTCAAAAATGTGCAATGCTAGTTGGAGAGGTTGGTAGCTACTTCCAGAACTCAATCATGTGAGTTTCTTTTTGATCTTTCCTCCTCCCGAATGTTGAGAACACAGGCATGTACCACTCTGACTGGTTTTTATGTGGTTCTCGGTCAAACCTACAGATCTCTTTAATACATTCATGCATTTCATGTAGATTTCCTTTGCTCCAACTTTCAGTGGATTGATCTCCTGCTACCTTTTCAGCAGTTTTCCTGATGGTGAAGAAAACAGAAGCTAAAGATTGTACGGGAATGAAAGTGGAGGTTGGGAGGAACACCTTTGAATAATTGTTAATCTAATGAGTTAAATCTTGGAATCAACACAGCCACGCTCTCCTAACAGAAAAGAAGACAGATCTGTCTCCCATAAGCTCATGGATAAAAGTTTGTTTGTACAGCTGGGTAGTCTGAAAAGAAGCAGGGCTGAAAACCTTAGGTGAGCCGGCAGATGACAGGCAACAGTTGGAAATGTCTGGTTCCCATTAGAGACGGTAGGCCACAAAGGGCTCCCCTCTGACCTCTTCTGCCACCTTTCCTGGAGGCTGAGGTGTGCTCTCCTGTCTCAAGGTGCTGAAAGCCAATTCAGTTGCCAACATATGCTACCATGTGAACCCATGGCTGGAAGGGTGGCCCACAGGATTTGGGAGTAAAGCCAGGCAATCAGGTTGGATGGGTGACGTAATTTGCATTCAGTTCCTAAAGCATACTTTAGTTCTTTAGTAAGGGTTGTGGGAAAAACAGCTTACATCCTTTTTCTTCCACGGTTCACATCTCCTTTCCCTTTTTTGCTAAGCAATGTTTAACTAAAATTCTTAGCTCTGAGATAAAAAGGGCTCATTATTGTTTAGTTTCAGCTACCAGGACAAGGGTCTGAGGTACTTATTTTACTTATCAAAGCAGACCTGCCCTCCAGGTTCTCCCATCGTTCCTCAGTCCCTAGCTGGCACATGCTGCCTCCACCCTAAACTGGGCAGTCCCTCCGCTCCTCTCTACTTCTTCTCTATCTTTGGGCTGGCCGTTTCTCTCTTTCTTTCTCTTCATTCCCGCCCCCCCCCCCCTTTGGTGACTTCCCTGGCCTTAGTCCTTAGGGCCAGTGAAATTGCCCCAGAGCACCTTTCTGATAGACCTGCATTTAATATAATTTAATATGGCTTACGTTGGCTCATTTCACTGGCGGAGAAATAATTTATCAATTATGTTATAGT
>NW_022196897.1:125400095-125410868 GCF_008632895.1 Mastomys coucha | reverse complement strand
AAAAGAAGAGGAGGATAAGACCAGGTTCCAGGCTAAATTTCTACAAACAAATATGAAACCAAAACCACCACCACCACCACCAGCAGCAGCAGCAAACAGTAAGCGTAGATTGCAGTTGGAAAAATAGCTAAAACCAAGAGTTCTAAAACTAAGAGTTTTGGGGCTAGAGAGATGGCTCAGCAGTTAGAGCACTGACTGCTCTTCCAAGGTCCTGAGTTCAATTCCCAGCAACCACATGGTGGCTCACAACCACCTGTAATGGGATCCGATGCTCTCTTCTGATGTGTCTGAAAACAGCTACAGTGTGCTCATATAAATAAAATAAATCTTTAAAAAAAAAACTAAGAGTTTTGTGCTTTTGTTTTTTGTTTTTTTGTTTTTCCTTAATAATGAAAATGCAGGAGGGAGGGTACAAGTTACTTAAGCTGAGCCCATACTGGCAATAGCTAACAGCAACGGGATCTCACAGGACCTGAGGGAAGTTGTACACAGAGACTGGTACTTGTTCTGTCTGTTGAGTTGGTTGGGGCAGGACACAAGGTTTTTCTAGAGTGCTGTGGTTATAGTGATGGAGCTGAGTTAAGGTTTTAGCTTTGGAAGCCTTTTTGTCCTCTGTTTGCTTCTTCTTCTTCTTCTTCTTCTTCTTCTTCTTCTTCTTCTTCTTCTTCTTCTTCTTCTTCTTCTTTTTGGTTTTTTCGAGACAGGGTTTCTCTGTGTAGCCCTGGTTGTCCTGGAACTCACTCTGTAGACCAGGCTGGCCTCAAACTCAGAAATCCGCCTGCCTCTGCCTCCCAAGTGCTGGGATTAAAGGTGTGCGCCACCACTGCCCGGCCTCTGCTTCTTTTGCTCAGTGTTGCCGGGGTATGAAGCTTCACCAAGCTCTACAAACCATGGCTTTATATACGCTAGGTAAGTTCTCTCCCACCACATCCATCATCTTGCCTTTGTAATGCAATTGATCACAGATACTGTTGGCTCACAGGATCCACTAAGCTCCTCCCAGGGACCTAGAAAGGTTTATGTCCTCACCTGCCACCACCGGGTGGTGCTTCAGGTGTGGGCTGCATATAATCGGTCTACCCTGCCACTCCTGTACTCTGTTCTCATGTGTTCCCGGCCATCTTGCTTCCCCCTTTCTGTCCTTCTCTGTCCCCACTTTTCTGTCCTCAAGGTTCTGGTCCCATCTGTCTGTCTGTCTGCCTACATGTCCACTCATCTGCCGCTACCCCTTCTCCAGGTCCTCACTCCCCTCCCTTTCCCCAATTAACCCCCCTATATGCATGGCGTGATTTCTCCAGGGGGAGGGGGAACACGTTGGCATGGTCCCACCAGGTACCCTACCCTTGCTGTATTATATTACATAACAGATATCAAAATGTCCTTTTTGGTATCTACTTCTGTAGAAAAGTAGATTTAGTCCTTTATAGCAATAGTTGTATTGACCAGCATCTGAAAATATCTACCACATGTGCATTGTGTAAACTATATTAGACTTTGATTGTCACCAAAAGCTATGATGGGACAAACAATGTCAGCTTTAGTTTGGGTCTTCTCAGAATGAGAGCCTGTAGGAGCAGGGAACATTTGCCTCCTGTAGGAGGCAAATGTGGGGACTTTAAAAAGTAGTGTTGAGGAAAAGGAGAAGCACATGTAAAAGATACTTCTGTAACAGGCAGGACTTTATATTCTGAGAACATGGGAAGGTTTCAGGAAGCCACTTGGAACTAGCCTAACGGACAGACAGCATTTCTGTATTGGTTCAAAGATTGTTTTTGGGAAAATGTTTACTTCCAAGTACCTCCGGCCTGTGCTTCGGCACTGAGGCTGAGCAAGGTACAGCACATGGGGGATGGTGCTGAGCCAGAAAATAGAAATGCAGGTGAGCTGACTGTGCAAATTAGAAGGGCCTGGAGAGCCTTGGGGCAGAGGCAGCTAAGACAAGACCTGGGGAGAGGAAGCTTCCGTTAACAAAGTGTGAACAGCATAATATACTCAGATAAAGTACAGATTCACTGCTGCCTGGAACATTCCAGCACATTACCCCCACTGCTTTCTTCAAAACTTTCCACAATAAAAAGCTTTTTAAAATTAGATAAATATGAAAGTTGCCTCATTTCAATAAGATCTCCATACTCAAATAGAAACATTAAAATAAAAAGTAATTCCTCCCAACTTTTATCAGAACTCTTCCCTGTGTTATAGTAGATGAACAAATTTTATTAGTTTTAAACTAATAAGTAATAAGGGCTAACATTTCCAAACAAATGATAAGTTTGAAATTTGTTGAAAGTATACTGAATGCACAGAAGTAACCGGGCATATAATACTGTACTTGTAACTGAAGTACTTGAAAGCTGAGACAGGAGCATTTCTGGGAGTTCAAGGTCAGCCTGGGCAACATAGTAAATTCCATGCCAACCTAGGCTAAAGAGTAAACCCTGTCTCCAAAACAAAACAAAGTCAAAACAAACAGACAGACAGAACAACAAAACTAAATAAATTAAAGGAATTCATAGGAATAGAAGCACATCATAGGCAGACATCCTGTATGGTCCTCTAATTTTTGGCAACATTATATTTAAAGCATATGGACAATGAGCCTTTGCTGGCTTTGCACTGCTGTATCCACATCTCTCCTCTAGGAAGTAATTTACTTTTTCCTAATTAAGCAGTTTCAGTGGGACCATGAGTTCAAGGATTATGTCCTCTTATGAGTAACCATCCAAATTAACCTGCATAGATTATGTCCTTGCAGTTTGAATCTTGACTATGGAGGCACAAGTACTGGAAACTCAAAATTGATCCATTCTGTAACTGTGTCTGGAAAAGTTTGTCTAGTCATGTTTGCTACAGAACCAGTGCTTGGTGTTTCAAATCTAATTTGACAGTTCTTCGATTTTGTAAACTACCTCCATAACGAAAGGACCAGAGACACAGCTCCATGCTGCTGTCTTTAGCAACCTGAGTTCTTTCGAGTGACTTCCACTCAGGTAAAGTTGGGATTCCTGAATTTACTACAGAAAAGCGTTTCAAGATGAGCCAGTAGGAGACAGGCTTTAAGTTTATTTTTAAGAATTATCTAGACTGGGTGGTGGTGGAGCACACCTTTAATCCTAGCACTTGGGAGACAGGCACATTTCTGAGTTTGAGGCCGGACTGGTCTACAGAGTGAGTTCCAGGACAGCCAGGGCTACACAGAGAAACCCTGTCTCAAAAAAACACCCCCCCCCCCCAAAAAAAAACCCTACTTGTTCTTATTTATGTGTGTATATGGATGCCTGCATGAGGTTCTTTGCACCACATAAACACAGATGCACTGACCACCAGGGGATGTCAAGAGCCCCTAGACTGGGAGTTACCAGTAGGTGTGAGTAGGCTGGGTGCTGAGTTCAAGAGCGGTAAGACTGAATTGCTGAGCCTCTCCAGCCTACAGTTGGGAGTTTGCTGGGGTGTGGGGGGAAGTTTATCATGACTTTAAACAGAAAAGGAGGGATGGTGCTCAGGCAAAGGGCATGTCCAAGAGTGTAGGCTCCCCAAGGGATCGTCCTTCTTTTCTTTTCTTTTCTTTTTTTGAGGCAGGGTTTCTCTGTATAGCCCTGGCTGCTCTGGAACTCACTCTGTAGACCAACCAGGCTGGCCTCAGAAATCCAACTATCTCTGTCTCCTAAGTGCTGGGATTAAAGGTGTGCACCACCACTGCTCGGCAGGATCATCCTTAAGTGACTTAGCAGTAGCAATGAATATGATTTTGAGGTCTATCAAATTATATTTCTAGAAATCATTTTTCCAATTTTTACTTTTTTCTTTTACTTTTTAATTTTTTTCACACAATATTTTTGATCATATTCTTCCCCTCTCCCAACTACTCCTAGATTCTCTCCTCTCTGCCTCTCTACCCACACAACTAACTCCTCTCTCTCTCTCTTTCTCTCTCTCTCTCTCTTTCTCTCTCTCTCTCTCTCTCTCTCTCTCTCTCTCTCTCCAACAAAACTGAAAGACAAAACAAAAAGTGAGCACATATTCAGACAAAAAACCTCATGGAGTCCATTTTGCTTTGGTCAATACTCCTGGGCATGGCTCCTGGCCTGCAGTGTGGTTGATATACCCTGTGTCATTCCATTGGAGAAAACTGGTTTTCCTTATTTCAATTGCAAATATGCTTCTAGGTTAGGTTTGGGGCTTTGTGTTCGCTTTACCTTCTGTGTGCTAGGACTTTGTCTGCTTTGAACCTGTGTAGGCCTTGTGTGTGCTGCCACAGTCTCTGACTCTTTTTCAATAAATGACAGACTATAGAGTGTCTCTGGACATGCTTTGTATAAGACTGCAATCTAAAAAATAAAACCATGGGTCAAGAGGGTTTTGACAAGAAAAGAGGGCTAAGATGTGTCTTTTTCTTTCTTTTCCTTTTTTTTTTTTTTCTTCGAGACAGTGTTTCTCTGTATAGCCCTGGCTGTCCTGGAACTCACTCTGTAGACCAGGATGGCCTTGAACTCAGAAATCCTCCTGCCTCTGCCTCCCAAGTGCTGGGATTAAAGGTGTGCACGCCACTACTGCCCGGCAAGATGTGTCTTTTTCTATAAATGGTGTTTCTTATGAGATTCTCAAAAACTGCTAGGAAAGGAGAGAGGCCATATGCATTTAGTCCTTAAGAGTGATTCATTGCTAATTTAATATCCACTTTTGAAACATCTCTACAAAAACACCCTCAAATGTTGTGAATTATTTTAGAGTTCTTGGCTCAGTTGGTAAGTGAGTTCAACCAGACTCCAGGATGAAGAACCTCCTTCTCTTCTCATCTTTTCCTAATTTCCCCTACCTTTTATACTCTTACCTGTTTTTGTTTGTTAAATTTTTTTTTCCTGCGTGTGGTGGTATACTCCTTTAATCCTAGCACTCAGGAGGCAGAGGCAGGCAGATTCCTGTTAGTTTCACACTGTGTGTGTGTGTCCAGTGCCCTCTTGTCTTTGTGGGCACCTGGACACAAACTTCACATACTCACAACAGAACACATGCACAGAAAAAAAAATTTAAAAAGAAATTTGATTTTAATTACAAAAAAAATCTGTCCTCATGGAGATCACTCCACAGGTGACATAATGAGTAACCAAAATAAATTAAAAAAATAATTAAACATAAGGTTAGTTGTGGCTCTGTGCTACTGACTGAGCTAGAGTAGAGTGGGTAGCAGAGAGAGATACAAAGGGGGATGTGCCTGTAGTTTAAACGTTAGTATTTGGGGGAAAGCTGCTTAAGCTCACACTGGTTTCAGATCAATAAGTTTCTTGTTTTATGAGTGAAGCAAGTGGGACACTGTTCATGAATTATAGTAAAAAATGACATTTTGAAAATTCAGAGAAAGATGCTAAGTTAAACAACAAACTGGTACATTGCTCAGGAAACACAGGTAGACTTGCTGGTGGATGAGGAATGGTGACAGAGTTGGCTAGAGACACAGCCTACAGAAGGACAGACAGATAGCAGGGTAAAGCAGAGATGGCAGCTAGAACACTTTTTTTTTAAATCTTTTTTTTTTTTTTAGATTTATTTATTATTATACATAAGTACACTGTAGCTGTCTTCAGACACACCAGAAGAGGGTGTCAGGTCTCATTATGGGTGGTTGTGAGCCACCATGTGGTTGCTGGGATTTGAACTCAGGACCTTCAGAAGAGCAGTCAGTGCTCTTACCTGCTGAGCTATCTCACCAACCTGAGCTAGAACACTTTTAATTCTACTAGTCTTAGTCAGATTCCCACGGATAATGAATTGACATCAGGACTTGAGACTGATTCCACTAATTTACCGTTGCTTTGTCTTGCTGGTCGTGTGACGGCGTATGGAAGGAAGGAATTTTTGGGGGAGGCTGTCGGGTAGTTTATGTAGTTGAAAGAAAAAGCAAAGAACTAGACCTGGCAAGGCAAGGGCTGGGGTATTGGCAGGGAGTCTGGGCGCTGACCTAAATCACAGGAGCTCCTTTTATCCTTGCATTATCCTGAGCAAAGATTCCAATTCCGGAAGAAGCAGCACTGGATTATCATGAGTCACATGTCCGCCTCTTGGATAAATTCGGATCATCCTTCATCTCTACCGATAGTCCCGTTTGTTAGCATTCTGTATAAACTCCACCCCCACAGTTACCTGGCAGCAGCCAGGTATGCTCCTCCCCATGGTTACCTGGCAACAGCCAGGTAGGCCTGGCCCTATAAAACGGGCTGCTTGCCCCCTCCTCTCTCTCTTACTCCTGCCTTTCTTCTCCCTTGCCTCTTGCCCCCTTGGTTCCCCTCTCTCCCCATTCCCTTCCTCCTCTCTCCACGTGGTCATGGCCGGCCCCTATTTCTCTACTCTCTTTCTCTCTGCCTTTCTCTGCCTCTGCTACCCTCTTAACTTCCCTCCCCATGCCCTAAATAAATTCTATTCTATACTATACGGGTGTGTGTCTGGTCCCTCAGGGGGAAGGGATGCCTCAGCATGGGCCCTCCGAGGTACCCCCTTCCCCCGCACCTCGCCAGAACATATTCTTATAGCTCTTTCTCTTTTTATGATCACAACACTGTTTACCCTGGATGCAGGTGGTTAGGCAAGGGCAATAGAGTTCTCAGAGTCACCAGGGGGATATGGTGTCACTTTTGCAGGGACATTGCTCTCAGAGATTAAGGAGACTAAAAACTCTGAAAAAGACATGTACTCAGAAGGAAATACAAGGACATTTTAGATATCTTTTTTATTTTTGAGGCAGGGTCTTACTATGTAGTCTTGATTGACCCGGAACTCAGAGATCAGTTTGGCTTTGCCTCCCTGGGATTAAAAGCACAGCCTTCCCCAAAGACAATTTTATTGGCATTTTGAAAGAGAAAACACCAGGGTGGGCCAGCTGAGATCTCTTGGCGGCTGACAGGAGTGAGAGAGCAGAGGGAAGAATGAAATCATGCTTTCTTAGAAGCCAAGGCTTCTATCTCTTTGAATGTACGTAAAACAGGTATCTACTCCATCACCATGAGCTTGGGCAGGTAAGGGTGAACACATAGCCTCTTTAAAATTGACCACATTTATTAAACCAGCATGGGGGCTCATGTAATCCCAACATGTGGGAGGTGATGGGGGAGCATTCTCGGATGGTCCTTGGCTGCACTGGGAGATTTTGTTTCAAAAACAAAGGGAAAAAAAAGCATGTATAGATTACTCACTATGGGGCTGATACTTTTTATTTATTTATTTTTTATCTTTTTTTTTTTTTTTTTTTGTGGTCCTGGCTGTCTCGGGACTCACTTTGTAGACCAGTCTGGCCTCAAACTCACAGAGATCTTACCTGCCTCTACCTATGAGAGTTGGGATTAAAGGCATGTACCTCCACATCTGTCTTATCCTGATACTTTTAAAAATGCTTATATTTATTTATTTTACATACAATTTTTAATCCTCATTTTACAAATGTGGAAATTAAATAATAGGAAGATGAAGCAAATCATTTAATTTTTTTAAAAATGGTAGAACAAAACACCGATTCTTCTGTTTCTAGAATCCTTGCTGTTACTTTCTACTTTATTGCCACCATTCACTAACTTAAGAATCTTTTTTTTTTTTTCCCAGGCTGGAGAGACGGCTCAGCGGTTAAGAGCACTGACTGCTCTTCCAGAAGTCCTGAGTTCAATTCCTAGCAACCACATGGTGATCTATCTGCAATTGGATCCAATTCCCTCTTCTGGTGTGTCTGAAGACAGCAACAGTGTACTCATATACATTAAATGAATAAATAAAAATCTAAGAAAAAAGTTCTAAAAAAAAAAAAGAATTCTTTTTTCCTTTCTGGTCTGTACATTCCCTTTCAAATCTTATGGGCTGCTTAAACATAAATTTTACAACTGTCTCTTAATTTTTAAAGAAAATATTATTAGGAAGATATCCTGGACAACACAAGAATTATTAATTATGTATTTGGGATTACCGCAGTTGAATTTTTTCAATTCACATATTTCAATCTAGGAATGTCAGGATCAGCCTTAAACTGCCTTCTTGCACCCAGTTCTTGATCACTCTCAAACCCCCATTATTGGTTACTCTCCTCTAATGGGGGGTTTAGCTTATCAGTCTTCCTGCCCCATTGCTAAGACTAAGTCAAGAAGTTCTACAATCCAGTAATGCTTTAGGTGCATTACTATCATCCAAAGGGTGTTAAAAGACCCGCAAGCCTTTAATCCCAGCATTTGGGAGGCAGAGAGATAAGCGAATCTTTGAGTTTGGGGCCAACCTGGTCTACAAAGTGAGTTCCAGGACAGCCAGGGCTGTACAGAGAAACAGTCTCGAAGGAAAAAAAAAAAACCAAAAAAAAAAACCCCAAAAAACCAAACAAACCAACAAAACAAAACAAAACAACAACAAAGACTGATTTAGGTGGATTCTAAGAATTTGCATTTTAAAGTAAGAGCTTAGATTATCCAAACTGCTGGACTGGGACCTCACATAGGAAAAAGTACATGCTGCAACATCTCTATTCTAGAAATCCAAAACCTCAGCTGCTCCCACACCATGCACAAAACTATTTAAAAATGCGTCACAAAATTATCTTTAGTTTCTGTGTATAAGGTCTGCATGAAATACAGCTGAGTATTTCTGCAACTGGAGTTCCATCCCCTTACTTGGTTTAGGACCTGGAACAAGGGACTGGAGGCGCGAATTTTACATACCAAAGCAGACCTGTCCTCCATGTTCTCCCAGCATCCCTCAGTCCCTTCTTGGCGAACCCTGCCCCCAACCCTGAACTTTCCAGCCTAGGGGCTGAGCTGCCCTTCCCCCAGAGGCTCTTCCCTCTATAATCTATAATCAAGGTATTTTGGTCTCTCTTGTCCTCCTCCTCTTCTCCCACCTCCATGGCACCCCTGGCCTTAATCCTTGGGGCCAGTGAACTCCCCCGAAAGCAGCTTCCCAATATTCTTCCTTTAATGTAATCTTATCTGGTTTGAATTGGCTCATTTTACTGGTGGAGAAGTAACCTATCATCCAGGACGTTTAATTATGTATAAGCAAGAATTTAAAAATTTGAAGGAAAAAAGTCCCAATACTTCTCATTCCAAGTATTTCAGATAACTGATACTTAACCTGCACTGTTCTATTCCTTCCAATATTTGCTCCCCACAAACAGGCTGCCAAACCATTCTTGATACGCGCTACAGGGAAACTTTATGAGTGCTACTGGTCTTTGATCTTGGACAGTTGGAGGGCAACCACATTTTCCTTCTTCCTAGGGTACGGCTGAGTCCCACTATACACAATCTAGGTTGCATCCTCGTTTTCCATAATAGTCGAGACTACAAGGATGAGGGAAAGATTTTTCAACAACCCCCTAATCAATGATGGCTACTATTTTCATAACGTGCAACACCGCTAGTCGGCCAACCACGTGGGTAACAGGTAGGCACATCCTGAAAGCTAATTACCGAGCACAGTGAAAGCAAGGTGGGTAACGGCGACTGTACAGCTGTGACAACAAACAAACCTCCAATGTGCCAATAAATATTAAAAAAAAAAAAAAATCCTCAATTATCAGAGGCCGGAGATACCGCCGTGTGTCTCCGCTCTGACGCTCGAAGAGCGGCAACAGCCTGGGCGACTAAGACTCAGCCTCGAGGGGCGTTTGCTTCCGGCCACGTGTGCACGTCGACCAATGGGAAGGCTTTACGCCACTCCCGCTTCCTCACCCTGGCAACGGGCGAGCGATTGCTTCCTGTGTCTGAATGCTGTGCGCTGACGCGGGTGAGTGTCCCTCGTTCTCACGCTGTCCGCGTCGCCGTTGCCTAGCCCTGCTCTCCGTATGGTCCCGCAGGCCCGCGTGGCGTCCTCTCCTCACCGCACGGGGCGGCTCGCACGGCGCCACCTGCCAGGCCCGGCGCAGGGGCTCACGGATTCCCCGGCCCGGAGTTGTGGTCACGCGTGGGGCCCGCCACTTCCCTTGGTTGCGGAGTTCTCGGAGCTCTTGGCACGCTGTACAGTCCTAGGCTCCAGGGAACTCACGTCCCCCAGGTCCGCGGCGGGCCCGGGATGTGTCACATACTGATGTCGCGGTGGGGTCCAGCGCTTTCCTGAGTGTAGAGTTAGAGTCCCGAGGGACCTGAAGCATCCAGTCAGGGCAGAGGCGGCTAGGACTGAGCTGGAGAGGCGGGCGAGTAGCTGTAGCTGGAGGTGTTTTGAAGTAGAAGGTATAGTGATTCCTCCGAGTTCAACTTAATTATACTGAAGAGAAGAAGGGAAGGTTTATTGGGGACTTCTAAGACCTTTCTTTGAATAACAAGCTAAGGGAGTTTAACTTACACACTCGGGCGTTTGGTTATTAGAAGCAGAGCAGTGGCTATTAGAAAATGTTTGGGAATTGCAGGAAAAGAGATTAACATAGTTGCCGCCACTAAGGATTTCGTTCTTTATAATTTCTTAGGAGCTTGTAGAAATCACCTACAAGAGGATGTGTATAATATGGGTAAAACTAGAAATTGCAGTTTTGGGTATGTTACATTCATTGCACGGATAGATTGGTTAAGTTTTTTTTTTTTTCGGGGGGGTTATTTTAGTTTATGTGTGTGAATGCTTGCATCATAATGTCTGTACACCACGAGCATATCCGTGCAGGCCAATAGAGGGCATCTGGGGGAATCAAGGATGGATGGAAGCCAGCGAGTGGTGCTAGGAACTAACTCAGGTCCTCTGCAAGAGAAGAAAGTGCTCTTTGTTGCAGAGCTGGCTTTCCAGTCCTGGTTGTGGTGTTTTTTTTTTTTTTTTTTTTTTTTT
>NW_022196897.1:125380803-125400071 GCF_008632895.1 Mastomys coucha | reverse complement strand
ACTCAGAAATCCGCCTGCCTCTGCCTCCCAAGTGCTGGGATTAAAGGCGTGCGCCACAACCGCCCGGCGTGTTTTTTTCTTATTGAGGTGTAATCAAACACAGTACCAAAAACCTTTTAAATTGTAAGCTTCTCCCTCTCTCATTTTAAGTGTTCAAAAGTTGTGTATATGTCGTTGCTGTCTAGTTCCAGACCATTTTTTATCACCTTCGCCACATATCTAGTGCCTAATACAGTTACCCCTCCTCCAGCTTCCCCCCCAACGTCTGATCCATGGTTTAGTATGTATCTTTCTGTTTTGTACATTTTAAGTACATGGAACCATGTAACAGATGACCTTTTGTGTCTAGCTTCTTTCAGTTAGCATAATGTTTTCAAGATTTGTTCATAGCTATGTAATAATGTCTCATTCCCTTGTATTTATTTGTTTTCCCTGGTGGATTCTGGGGATGGACTGTACACTTGCTGGGTAAGCATCCTACCTCACCCATTCCTTTTTATGGATATGCAGTTGGATTGTTTTGTCCTTTTGGTTATTTGGAATAATTCTGTACACATCATATTTGTAACTTTTTGTGTGAATATTTACTTTTAGTTTTATATTTTATTTTTTTTTTTTTTGTTTTTTTTTGGTATGTTTGGAGAACTGCACAGATGTTTTCCAGAATGGCCACAGCACATTGAGTCCCGCATATTAGAAAGGTCTTCATCTTCATCTTCACATTCTGGGCAAACACCTGTTTTGATTATATGCATCTTATAGTGGTACTAGGGAAATAGTGTCTTACTGTTGTTTTGATTTTTATGGTTAATTATCTTAAGCATCTATCTTTGGACTTATCAGTCATTACAGAGTTTAGGAGAAATATTTAAGTTGTTCGACTAGATACTTTTAAATTTATTTTATGTGGGCACATGTTTTGCCTGCATATATGTCTATGTACTACATTCTTGACTGTTATCAACAGAGGCCAGAAGATGGCATCAGGTCTCCTGGGGTAGGACTTAAAGATGGTTGTGATCTGCCATGTGGGTGCTGGGAATCAAGAGCTGCCAGTTAGTGCTCTTAATTACTAGGCCATCTCTCCAGCCCCAGGTGTCTTTTTTTTTTTGGTTGGTTTTTTTTTCTTTCCGAGTCAGGGTTTCTCTGTGTAGCCTTGGCTGTCCTGGAACTCACTCTGTAGACCAAGCTGGCCTCGAACTCAGAAATCTGCCTGTCTCTGCTTCCCAAGTGCTGGGATTAAAGGCGTGGGCCACCACTGCCAGGCCCCAGGTGTCTTTTATTTTCTTTTCTTGAGATGGGTCTTACTGAGGCTTGGAAATTCACTGTGCAGACCAGTCTTTTTTTTTTTTTTTCAAGGCAGGATTTCTCTGTGTAGCTCTGGCTGTAATTCTCCTGCCAAGGCCTCCAAAGTGCTAGGATTAAAGGTGTGTGCCACCACAGCCTGGTTGTGACCAGTCTTGTCTCAAACGTGACTTAAGAAACCATTTGTGAGGCTGGGTGGCACATGCCTTAGATCTTAGAACTCAGTAGGCAGAAGAAAGGGGATCTCTCAGCAATTTCCAGGGTAGCCAGAGCTACATAATACAGGGATTTTTTCTCTCAAATAGACCCTGTCTTCAAAACAAGCAAGCAAGCAAACAAAACTACCACCACCACAAAAAGAAAAAAGCCAAATTCAGAGTCAGAAATATTTACCCCTGTATAATTTCTGGTTACTCTAAGAGGTTGTACAGTTTTGACTGATGGTTTTGATGTAGTGGATTCTGTGTAGCAGCAGGGAGGAATAGGGCTTTCTCTGCCTTCTCTAATTTGCACCACCTTTGATTGTGGGACTCCACCCCCATCCCCACCCCACAACACACACTGGCCCAGACTCATATCTTGTTTTGTTTTGTTTTGTTTATCTTTGTTTTTTGTTTTTCAAGATAGGGTTTCTTGATGTAGTCTTGCCTGTCCTGGAACTCCCTCACAGAGATCTGCCTACCTCTGCCTCCTATGTGCTGGGATTAAAGGAGTGTGCCCCCCTGCCCTGCCCCACCTTTGGCATCCATCTTGAAAATCAACGGACTGTGAATAATATTACCGCATAACCCATTCCTTTCAGTTGAATTTTTAGGTTGTACATGTGTTTAAAATCCTGTATTATTCTATATAAAGCATAGCATAAAAGACATAAAGCTAAACAGGAGTGCTAGCACATGCTGGCAATCCTAGAACTTGGGAAGTGGAGGGGGATCAGGAGTTTGAGGTCAGCCTGGGCTACATCAGACCCTATCTCACAAAATGAAGCAAAACAGAACAAATCATAACCAACAACCCAAACCAACCAAAGAAAGACTAAGCTTTTTCTGTATTTAAAATTTAGGTAGAAAGTATTTCTAGGAGTAGAATTACAGATTAAAGATTAAATTACATTTGTTTTGGAACTCCTTTAATGAAGCATGAAACTGTCAATGTCATGATACCAAACCCACAAAATACTGTTTGTTTTTTTAAAATGGGATAGCTTCTCACATCATAGCTATGAGTGGCCTGAAACCCATTATGGATACCAGGCTGGCGTTGAGTTTGCAGTGATTCTCTTCAGTGCCTCTCTTAAGGGCTAGGATGACAGTCCTGTGCCACCAGGTCTCCTTAACAGCAGGGCTCCGTAGGGCTGAGTTTCTCCTGTAAGGAAATATTTTGTTATGAGATAGATGATTGCTCGACAGTCTTCCTCCTACACTGCTTTGGAAAGATTAAACAGACATGTGATACTTTTCTAAATTGTTTATTTAAAAAACGAGTATCATGACATGTGATAGGAAAACACAAACACATATAAATCAGAGAGACCCAAGGTCAAGATTTAGATGCTAAATTAGTACCTAGAAAATCCCTGAAGTAAAAAAGAAATAATGTTTTGAGTTTGCCTTTTGGTCTTGATGATTAGTGAATTAGCTTTCATCTTGATCTCAGAAGTGGTCAAATAAAGTCTCTTCAAAGGACAGTACTGAATAAAACAAATTCAAACATGAGGGATTTCACAGTTCTCCTTAAAGGTGTATCTTTGATGCTGTTAACTTGTGTTTGTTTAGACTGTGGTTTGTATGTACAGTATCTGCAAAAATGCCATTTACAGTATTGTACATTGTCAGCTTTTTCCTGTCTCGTGCAGATTGCTTTTTGAAACAATTACATCCAGCTTAAGGTACCAGTGTAGTGTTAGGTATAAACTTTTTTTTTGTTTTGAAATATTCTTTAATACTGGATGATCAGCTTGTATTTCTTCTTGTATATTGTCTGTTTCTGATTTGTCTTGCTCAGTATTGTCCTTCATGAGATTTATTGTGGCAGTCTCTTCTGAAAGGTTGCTCTCTGATAGCTTGTGTTTATGGAGAAAAGTGCAGATGCTATGTAATATTTATGCTAAGAGCTATTTGGGCTAAACTGGGGTAGAGGAAAAAGAAGTTAATTGCTTGAGGAAGAAACCTATAGGATTTTGGTGCAGTTTGAGATGACTGTAAGATGTGTTAGAAGAAGATTATGCAATATGGAAAAAAATGTGTGAAGACCTAGTCTTTAGTGGGAAAATGAGCTCATTTTCGTAAGTAAGGAACACTAAGACTGAGCTTCAAGGGGGAAATCTGTGGCCCACTCTAGCTGTAATTTTATTTCAAGTCAGAACATAAAAAAGCTAAAAAAAATCATGTGATTTGCTGAGAGGATTGTTTTGAAAGACTGGCAGAAAGGACAGTTCTGGAGACGTTAAAATAGTCCTAGAGGCCTCATGAAGAAGGATTGTGGGTTGACATGCTTGCACGAAGAGCAGGAAGTGTAAGTAGGCGATTAAGAAGTTCAGTTTATGGGAAGCCAGAACTTGTATCTTGGACAACTTTGTTCAGATAGAATTATATATGTGGATGATTTTAGCTTTCTGGGTATATAATTGGAAATAGAATTTGCTGTATAATCTGATAACTTTTTATTATCGTTGTTGTTTTGTTTTTGAGGAAGAGTCACTGTATATAGCCAAGGCTAAGGTCCGATTCTTTTTTTTTGCTTTTTGTATTTTGTTTTTGTTTTTGTTTTTTGCTTGTTTTTTTCGAGACAGGGTCTCTCTGTGTAGCCCTGGCTGTTCTGGAATTCACTCTGTAGACCAGGCTGCCCTCAAACTCAGAAATTTGCCTGCCTCTGCCTCCCAAGTGCTGGGATTAAAGACCTGCGCCTGCGCCACCACTGCCCGGCAACATCCGATTCTTTTTTTTTTTTTTTTGTTTTTTTGAGACAGGGTTTCTCTGTGTAGCCTTGGCTGTCCTGGAACTCACTCTGTAGACCTGGCTGTCCTCGAACTCAGAAATCCACCTGCTTCTGCCTCCCAACATCCGATTCTTAATCCTTCCCTAGGTTCTCAAATGCTAGGATTATAGACATGTGCTACCATGTCCAGCTTGGGGCATATGATAACACTCCTCATCCTTTTCTTGTTTTTTTGGTTTTTTGAGACAGGGTTTCTCTGTGTATCCCTGGGTCTCCTGGAACTCACTCTGTAGACCAGGCTGGCCTCCAACTCAGAAATCTGCCTGTCTCTGCTTCCCAAGTGCTGGGATTAAAGGCGTGTGTCACCACTGCCCAGCCTTCTCATCCTTTTAAATAAAACAAGCAAACTTAAAAACCATTGTGTGTGTTTGAACCATAGTATGTATGTGGAGGTAAGAGTCAACTTTTGGGAGTTGGTTCTCTCTTTTATCATGAGTTCTGAGTTTGGAGCTCAATGGGAAATGCTTTTACATGGCTGAGCTGTTTAGCTTTGGATATCCATTCCAGTAGGTTGTGTATGTTAGGCACTCACACTATACCACTGAGCTGTCTTTTTACCATCTATGTAATCATAAATTCTTTTAGAAGATTTTGTAGAGAATGAGCAAGTTGCTAGTGTTGAGAAATAATAATCATAATGAATTTTAATATCATTACTGGTAGGAAGTTGTGAAATGTTCATATTTAAATACATTATTCAGAAATGAAGGTAGTATGAAAATGAACTATAGAATTCTTTAAAGATTAAGGTATTTAAAATAGTGTGTGATTTTGTGGGGCTGGAGGTCAAATCCTGAGCCTTTGATATGCAAGCTTAGAGCTTAACCAACCCAGTGTGCTTAGTTCTTAGTGTATGGTACTTTAAGACCTGTGCATGTTTGTTCATTGAAAACATTTCATTTTGGGTGTTGCTTCAGAATTCATCTGAAACAATAGACATTTTCGTTGAACTAATGTTTGGTGTAAGCATGCTGCAACAATTTCAAATAATGATTAGTAATAGCAGTGACCAGTAAGATAAACATATTGCAGGGATATTTAGTGTTAATCTAATGTCATGCCCCCACTCCGTCTGATAGGCAGGAATCAAATACTGGATTTTTTTTTCTTTCTTTTTCACTAACTTGTATTTTATATGTCCCTGTAAATTCAAGATTCAGAAAAGTGAAATGGAAAGAACTCCTTTAGGAGTCTTAGGCCATGCTTTTTCTATATTCTTTTCTGAGGTAAGAGTATACCAATGTCACTTAGAAATCAATGTAAATCCAGAATATGGTATTTCCTTCATTACAGTGTAGCCAGAATCTCTTCTAAGCAACACCTGTCAATAAAAAAGCTTATGACCAATGGGCTGAAGCAGGAAATAGGAGGTGTGATACTGGCAGGAAGTGAGAGGATTCTGGGAAATAGTGAGAGAATAGGAGACACAGGAGAGATGTAGAGATTCTATTGAGATGTTGAGGACACACAAAGGAGGAAGTGGGCTGGGAGAGGTAACTAAGGAGTAGACAGAATAGTTTGAATGGGTTAAATAAGTTACAGGCTAGTCAGGGAATGAGCCAAAGCTTGTGGCCAGGCATTAGTCTCAGTCGTTATTCTTGGGAACTAAGTGGCCAGAAGGAAAAACGGATTTATTATATTTTTTACATTACAACAAGTTTTAAGTGGAATCTCTTACATTGGATGGTGGACTCAGCTCACTAGTGCTTAGGGCTCTCTAAAGGAACAGAACTGATAGAATATATAGATATATTTATATGTGTATACATGGATATATACATATATGTTAAAGGGGATTTATTAGTGTGGACTACAGCTGTGGTTCCACTAGTCCAACGATGGCTGTTTCTTACAGGGAAGGCCAAAAATCTGGTAGTTCTTTCGTCCAATAAGTGAATGTCTATCTCAGCTGGAACCCTGAAGTAGGTTCTAATACCAGCGAAGGAATGCCTTAGCAGAAAGGATGAACTTGCCAAGCAGGGAAAAAGGGAAAGCTTCCTTCCAGGTCCTTTTATGTGGGGGGCTACCAGGAGGGGTGGCCCAGATTTAGGGTAAGTCTTCCCACCTTAAATGATCTAATGGAGAAAACCATTCTGCAGTTGATTACACATGTAGTAGAGTTGACAGCCAAGATTAGCCATGTTTGCATGTATGTGTGAATGTGTATGTGATGCAGTCAAATGTTTTAAATTCAAAATGGTGAATGTTATACCAAAAGGTGGGGCCGCTGCTGTGGCCTGTGTCTCTCCCTCTCCCTCCCTGATGTTGAGGTCTGTTAGCAGTGCATGCTTTAGTTAAAAAGGAGGCAATGTATAAATGAGATATTTTATTGTAGAAAGGAGAAAATAGGCTGGTCAAATAGAGAAAAAGGAGAGGAAGGAGAGAAGAAAAGGAGAGAGAGAAAGGAAAGGAAAGAAAGCAGGAGATCAAAAAGAGAAGAGAAGAGAACAAAGAGCAGGAAAGAGAGGGGAGAGAGAGCAAGAGGAGAGTAGAGACAAAGAGCAAGAGAGGGGAGGAGCAAGAGAGCGAGGATGGGGCAAACTGCTCCTTATCTTGTATGGGGTGTGGCATGCCTGGCTGTGCTGTGGTCAAATGACCAGCTAGATGTGGTCAGATAGGGTCCAGCTAGAATGCTGGGAGCTTGGGGCATTGTCTGCCCGTTAGAGCACACATCTCCTGCAGGGGCAGCTGTGAGGGGTTGTGACTGAAACAGGAACCAAAGACTCAGGAGTTATGGCCAAGCTCCTTTCACCCCCTGAAAGCAGAAATTGCCCTCAGGGGCTCCAGGGCTCAAAGCCAAATACTCTATTGATCCTAAGTTACCTGAACAGACCACTGCCCCACACTGCCCCACAGGTGAACTAACTTCTGTGCTTGTCCATTGATCATCTAAATATTCTTTGGGTAAAATTACTGTATTGGTTTTTGTTAGATGAATGCTTTGCATATATAATTATATCTTCCAGATAATATAGCATATGTTTTTATGCATACATTTCCCCCCCTTTTTGAGAGTATCTCATATAGGTCAAGCAGTTCTAGAACTCATTGTATAGACAAGGATGGCTTAAGCTTCTGAGTTGATTATTTACATGCTTTAAAATAAGTTTTTAGCCAGATGTTTATGAGATTTCCATGTCTGTATACCACAAAATTCTTCATTCCTTCTAGTGGCAGCTTTGAATTGAATTGAATTAATTTATTTAAAGGCCAGGTTTTAATTGTGTAGCACTGTTGACCTTGAATTTGTGACCCTTCTGTCTCAGCCTAGAATTATAGATACGTGCCACCCAGGTATATATACCTGACCCCCTTCCTTTTCAATTTAATACAAACGGAATATTTTTGCTTAATGTTGTACTTTAAAAAGCTTTTTGTTTTTTGTTAAAGATTTATTTTATTTATAGCTGTACAGATGGCTGTGAGCTATCATGTGTGTGGATGCTGGGAATTGAACTCAGGACCTCTGCCGGCCCTGCTCGCTCTGGCCCCGCTCGCTCTGGCCCCGCTCGCTCCAGCGTAATTCATTGTAGCCCTCTTCAGAGGCACGAGAAGAGGGTGTCAGATCTCATTACGGGTGGTTGTGAGCCATCATGTGCTTGCTGGGATCCGAACTCAGGACCTTCAGAAGAGCAGTCAGTGCACTTACCCGCTGAGCCATCTCGCCAGCCCCCTTTAAAAAGTTTTAACTACTTCACTGGCATGTTTTCTTTAAATCTCATTGTTGCTTTTAAAGCAACAGATAACACAAAGTCAAGCTGACGAGAAGCCTTAACTGCTAATGGTGCTTGCTCTGTAAGCCTGGCAACCGAGTTTGATGGAGTAAAGGTGGAAGGAGAGAACAGACTCTACAGTGTTGTCCTCTGCTTTCTGCCCCGCCATTATGTACACATACAATTATAATAAAGAAAAATTTAAAACTTCTTCACGTGTAGGCATGGCTAGGTTGCCCTTTTAAGCAGAAAACTATGATTTTGTGTCAGTGTTTAGTGTGCCAGCAGTGCTTGTGATTCCGAAATGTCTCAGATCAGCTGGCTTGCAGGGGAATAAAGTGACAGTTACACTATGTTGGCTTACTTCATTATGGGTAATAGGAATACAAAATTTAGACTGTATTGTTTTTTTTTTTTCTTGTAGTATTTGTTTGTTTGTTTGTTTAAAAGTCAGGATTTCTCTCTGTAGTCCTGGGTATGCTGGAACTGGCTAATCAGAACTAACCTCAAACTCAGTGATCCTCCTGCCTCTGGAGTTCTGGTAAGGGTGTGTGCTGCCACACTCAGCCAGGACTAGATCTTTTTATCGTAAGTACTTTTGTTCTATGTCTTCAGATAAGCACTGTTGCTGGGCAGAGACTTAAGTTGTAAACTTTTCATGTTCTGTTGTTATTATCCGGTTCAATAATCTTAATCTGTTTTGCAAAATATATATACATACTTTTTGTAAGTAATGTGTGTGTTGGCAGGAAGAAATGGAGGTAATCTTATGCTGTTTTTCTCTAGGGTGACTCCTTTTGCACAATTGCTTTTGAATGGAAGGATGCTCTTTTCCTGATAGAAGATGATGGTCTTGGAGAATGATCATGGAGAAGGGGATGAATTCTGGAGAAGGACTGCCTTCCAGATCATGTCAGGCGCCTGCTGCTAAAGCAACAGTCAAGGAGTTAGAAACCCAGCAGCCCTGTAAGGAGAAGCGAGGGGGCTTTGTGCTGGTGCATGCAGGTGAGGCCTTGCAGCTTAGGTGGAATGGAAGCTCAGGCTGTCTCTTCCTTTGAAGAGTACTGAGGACTGCACTTTGTATCTGCCAGAGGAGCCTGTTAGCTACTGATGGAGCGAAGGCCTTTTCTACACCCCAGTTGGAAAGTCTTACAATGAGACTTCTTCCGATGTCTTCCTTAATTCCCTTTCTCTTACATAACACAATACATATGTCTAGATCAGTGTGTTAAAAACCAAGTAATCTTTGCATTTCCATCCATTCATCCATCTATCCATTTACTTCATTCATTCATTCATTCAATTTGCTTTGTTGTTGCTTTTTACCCCCAAGACAGGGTATCATTATATAGTCCTGGCTGTCCTGGAACTCTCTCTGTAGTCCAGGCTGGCTTTGCATTCACAGAGATCCTCCTGCCTCTGCTTCTGCTTCCCAAGTGCTGGGAATTAAAGGCCATTATGCCTGGCTTGAAACCAAAGTCAGTATTTAATTCTGGTTTATGTTTTATAGAATAACGCTACTGAAAAATTCTTTTAGGCTCCATTTTAGAAAATGGCCGTCTTCAATTACAATTATAAAATTATATATTCAGCCTTTTCTTTTAACACTCACCTTTTTAAAATATTCATTCACTTATCTATTTATGTATGTATAACATTTATCCATTTAAATTTAGCTAATATTTAATTTAGTTAAATATTAAATTGCTATTATATTTTAATTTAACACTAGTAAAGACACTGGAGGCGTAAACTGAGGTAAAAAACATGCCAGCTCAGCAAGGTAATTTTATTTTCTTAACTATGTACAAAATTTCTATTCATAAGCCTGATTTAATTCTACAATTAAACTGCTAGCTCTTTAGAAATCTCTTTCTACACTGGGCAGGGGTGACACATGCCTTTAATCCCAGCGCTTGGGAGGCAGAGGCAAGTGGATTTCTGAGTTGGAGGCCAGCCTGGTCTACAGAGAATTCCAGGACAGCCAGGGATATACAGAGAAACCCTGTCTCGAAAAACCAAAAAAAAAAAAAAAAAAAAAATTTCTATCTGTCATTCTGCTGAGCTGGTCTACCTTTCTCTTCAGCTCCTCCAAACCAAGAAGGGCTCCTTAGCTCTCTTTTCTAGAATACTTTTTTCCCCTGTATCCTGTCAGTTGCTTCTTAGTTGTTTCTGCAAGCCCAAAAGAAAAAATTCCTATATCTTACCTGAAGTTTCTTCCATGAGGGCTTTTCGTGACAAAAGTCAATAGCTCCTCCCCTTCACCCTTGGCAGGCTGAACTGTCATGGTGGGAGTGGGAGTGACTTCAAACCAAGTCAGTAACCCCCTCCATCCCCCATTTCTCTTTTATGGTGGAGTAGCTCAAGGCTGTTTAAGTGATGTTGCCTGGGATCATGTAACTAAGACCAGAAGACCTCTTCCAAGCAACCTACCTGAAAATAGGCAGGACCAAGTCATTCTTTAGCATTCTTACCTATCGAGGCTTTTAGGGATACATCCAACTGCATCTGATAGCTATTTAAGTTTTTATGGTTTGCTAACAATTAGGTTTTCTTTGTATAATAATCAAATATCCTGTAACATGTATATCTACCTGTGTCAAGGGATGAGCACCACAGCACATTCATGGTAGTCAGAGAATAACTTATGGGGGTCAGGTTCCTCTACCATGTGGGTTATGGGGATTGAACTCAGGCCATTAGTCTTAGTGGCAAGTACTCTGACCCACTGGGCCATCTTGACAGCTCATAGTTCAGCTTGGTAAGACTGTTTTAGTTTCTCTTTGCTTTCTATAGATTCAGTGATTCTTTGTGAAATGAACTGACAATTTAAAGATTAATGGGAGAAAAACTAGCAAACTTAACATTCATATGTATACTATCTTTTGAGACTCAAAGAAAGGGCCAGATGGCTGACATCTTTTGAGCTACAGAAAGAGCAGCTTGAGATACCTGTCAGGGAGTTGGTGACAGGTTATGAGAGGAGAAAAGAAGAAATAAATTGTGAACAGATGTTGTCTTATTATAGAGATGATTTGTCAGGTTATACTCATCAGAAGTCTATGTCATCCTGTGGCAAACTTTTGACAGGGATAATTTGATAGGATCTTTACTAGATGTAAGGAAGCCAGATAAGGGGTCTCCTGAGGAATCCTGCTTATATAGTAATATAGTTGTCTTATATAGTACAGATCTCCTTCCCTCTGGTCCTCTGTCTGCAGTCCTCCTGAATGCCAACTTATAGTAGAAGAAGTCTGTTTTGGTAATGGTGAGATGGCTTAGTGGGTAAAGGCCCTTGACACCAAGCTGGAAACCTGAGTTTGATCCTTGGAATCCACATGGTGGGAGAGCCGATTCCTTCAAGTTACCTCCACATGTGTGTGCTTCTGTGCATGCTTGCATGCCCATATCTATACATACACAAAATAAATAATGAATGTAAAAATAATTAAAAGAATTATATTTTGAGGTAGATCATTTTACCAGCCTGTATTTTTTGCGTATTGTAAATGAAGAACCTGAGGATCAGAGACTGAGTAGCTTAAATGACTCCAGATGCACTGCTGAGCTCAGTGCATAAACCCTTAATTGACCGTAAGTTTTTGTTTTTGTTTTTTTTGTTTTTTTGAGACAGGGTTTCTCTGTATAGCCCTGGCTGTCCTGGAACTCACTCTGTAGACCAGGCTGGCCTCGAACTCAGAAATCTACCTGCCTCTGCCTCCCAAGTGCTGAGATTAAAGGCGTGCGCTACCACTGCTCGGCTGACCCTAAGTTTTTGGTACTGTCTCATCCTAAGATCTGTCAACTAAGAGGACCACGAAGACACAGAGAGTAAAGCTTTACCTCCTGGATCCACCATCTTTGATGAGGCATGGCTTTGAGGGCAGGTCTTTACTTTTGGCCAGTATTCATTTTCTTGCATTGTAAACTCCATGACATCTGCAGAGAAAAAAAAATAGCAAGTCTCCTCCTAGCTTTGCCCAGAGTAGACTTACTTCTCATGAAACTAATACCTTGTCTGGTCATTAACCTTTGGCTATTTTTAGACTGGACAACTTGCAAGTTCCATGGAACCTATTCCAGAGGGATTGTCAAACACAGAATACAGGAAGTTTAATTTTCCTGTCTGTCTCTTTCAGTCCCCACCCCCCAACCCCCCATCTGCCATTCCCTGTTTTTCTCCTGGGATTTGCTATAAGCCTTTTGTGCACTAGGTGATTGGCTGGTCACAGAAGTATAGCATT
The DNA here is from genome assembly GCF_008632895.1 of Mastomys coucha. Classification (NCBI taxonomy): domain Eukaryota; kingdom Metazoa; phylum Chordata; class Mammalia; order Rodentia; family Muridae; genus Mastomys; species Mastomys coucha. The sequence continues at coordinate 125,387,812 of NW_022196897.1, read as the reverse complement.
AGTCTTTACCTTTTCATTAAATTATTAAAAATTATTCATTATCATTGTGTGTGCATATAATGTGTGTGGGTGCCTGTGCTGTGGTGCAAGTGTAGAGGTCAGAGGGCAGCACTGTGGAGATGGTTCTAACTCAGCTTGCCAGGCTTGCCACAGGTGCTTCACCAGCTGAGCCATCTAGTTTTCCCCTCCCTCCATTTTTATTTTAAGACATGGTTTCACTCTATCCTAGGCTGGTCCAGAACTCAGTTTTTGTAGCCTATGTTGGCCTGGAACTCAGTTCTCCAGCTTAGCTTTTTAGTGCTGTTACAGCAGACATGAGCCAACATATATAGATCTGTAGCTTAGCTTCAGGATTGAATTTTGTTATATACCACAGGCTTATCTCACAGTTTTGAGTCTCCTGCCTTGGCATAGGCTACTAAACTGGCTAATTCCCTTTTCTTTGTCTATTCTGTTTTCCCACCCCATCCCCCTCTTGATTCCCTTTTCATATAGGTACTTTTACTAAGAGAGATGGAAGGCTGGAGAGATTGCTCAGTGGTTAAGAGCTCTTGCTGCTCTCAGTGGACCTGAGTTCAGTTCCTAGCAGTCACACCGGGCATCTCAGAACCTTGGTACTCATGGGCACCTCCATACATGTGTGTGCACATGCATACACACAGATACAGTTTTTTAAAAAAGAAAGAAAAGGATTCATGAGGCAAATTACGGGAATTAGTTAAAAGTAGACCCAGGACTAACTCCTGGTCTTGGATCTCTGGTTCAGTATTATCTCTACAGCACCATGTCAGTGATGTGGCCATAGTATTAGTGAGTAAACTGTCTTTAAAGTTACTGGGAAAAGTACAAGAAACACCTGAAACTTGGACAAGCATTACCAGTGTTAGATTGCTTGGAAAACTTTTTTTTTTTTGGAGTGTCATGATTCTGTACTTCTTTCAGACACATACTTGAAGATAACGTCCCCCAGCTAAAGTCTGTGGTAGAGGACAGAAAGAATAGGGTGCAATCTGGGTTATAACAGGAAATTGTGTGATCAAGGACAACCTCTGCTTCTCCCTTTCAAGTACTGGTCATGCCTGCCCCTGCTTAGTCAGCTGAGATTGGTTAAGTTCAGGGTGGCAGGGTCAAAGATTCAAATAGATTGTTGATTACAAAGAATTGTCTATTTCACATATTTACAAGGACAAAGATGGTATTTTTCACATAATGAACAACTGTTTTGTCCAACAAATCTTATCCAACATTTAGTTATTTGATTAGAGAGTTTTCTTTCACCTAGCTATTCTCAACATTGGCTAACCTGATGCTGATAATAATAAAAGAGTCAACTGTGTATGGGGCACATGCCATCTCAGCCCTTGGGAAGCTGTGGCAGGAGGAATACCATGAGTTTGAGACTAGCCTGGGTGCCAACTGGAGCCACCCTGAAAAATCCAAACCAACTAAACAACTAACCAACCAGCCAGCCAAAGTGGGGAGGGAAAAGCCAAAACAAAGTAGCCACTTTTAAACTTTAGATAGAATATTTATTTTATATTTAAATATATGCATGTGAGTACAGGTGCCCAGAGAGGCCAGCACCTAAGTGTGGAAGCACAGAATTGAGCTGGGGGTCCTTTGCAAGAGTGGTACATGCTCTCAACCATGGAGTCATCTTTCAGCCCTAACCTTTAATCTTAAAATAGAAAACCAGAGAATTATGTTTACATAGCTAATGTCATTGTCACTAGCAATAATTCACACAGTGCAAACATAATAATGCAATTACATTTTTTGCTGTATGCTATTGCATGCGAGTGTCCTGCATGCTGAGCCTGTCTTTCCTTTGTTGAATAGAACTGAGCAAGCATAAACCAGAATCTAAAGATCAGTTGGGGCCATGCTGAGCCCCAATTTTCTTTATTTTACTCAGAAGAACTTACATGTTAGGCTTATTTGGCAGTAGTATCTCATGACTTAGGAAATATTGCTGAGAGATTGGGGCCCCAGAGTTGGAGCACAGTAGACCTAGGATCACATTCTCCACCCCATAGCACTGCGTCTAGTAGTGTAGACTACAGCATCTTTGATATTCTAATGTTAACTCCTGCTCGATTTTCTTGTTAACTTTTAAACAGTTCTTTGAAAACATTTCTGTATTCTCTGTTCCTATCTCTTGCAATCCTTCCTTCTACCTCTCTTCAGTGCCAACACATCTCCTTCCAACTTCCTGTCTTACTTTTTTCTTTTTAAAAAACTGATTCCAATTAACATTGCCCACATATCCAATAATGTAGGGTCATTTACTGGGGCTGGGGCAACCTTTGAGCAGCCATCACCTTAGTTAGGAAAAATGATTCTAATTTTTCACCAGCTGTCAGGAGCCGCTTTCACTTCCATGCTGGAGTTGGTTTTGTTTGTTTGTTTGTTTGTTTTAGATGATTTGATCCTGTGTAGGTCTTGTGTAACCATAGCTGCTATGAGTTTGTGTGTGCAATAGCCATGCCAAGTCTAGGGGACAGTATTTTATAGCATTTCTCCCATCCTCAGGCCCTTACTTTCTTTCTACTCTTGCTCTGATGTTCTCTGAGCCTTGCAGAGGGCTGGGAGTGGTAGTTAATAAGTATGTCCCATTTGTGTCAGCACCCATGGACTGCCTATTCTCTTGTTACTTATTCTCAGCACTTTGGAAATTTGAGTCTGTTTGAATCTGCAGTAACCATTACCCTCTTCAGTAAGAGGATTCTCTGATCCTGTTTAGAATAGCTGACATTTAGGGGTACATGGTTAGAGAGCGGTTTGACAAAATGGTCACTTAGTAAAGCAGCATAGATAGGTTCTCTTGTAGGGTTTATGACCTCACTAGTTATGGATTCTGACTGTAATATACCCTCTCCTGTGTAGCAGATCTCAGATCTAATCAGAGAGTAGGTGGTTATACCATCAGCAGTCTTTCCACGGCTGTACCAGTGGGTACATTGCCCCCAGCAGGTTTGTGTTCTAGCATTCAGGGTCCAGGCCATTACTGATGTCTCTTCTCCTCTAGCACTTTTTAGCATCATGAAAGCTAGCTGGTAAGGAAAGAGTTTCCTGATGAATTCAAGATTGGTTTTCATGTCCCAGAACTGAGGTGTGAGGTGTCTTCAGCAATTAGGTATTACCAGCTAGTTATGGTGGGCAGCCTGGAGCAAAGGCAATAATAGTCGGAATTGTTTTGGGTGCTTCTGGGGCCACCTGACCAATAACTATTGGGAGGTAACCTGTGCTTGACACAGCTATTTCATTTAATAACCCATCTTTTGGGAGCAGCCTTGCTCACTTATATGGGGTACTGTCATTTAAACTTCTTTTTTAAAGAAAAAAATTAAATGTATTTTAATTAGCTTACAAAAGGATGGGGTTTCATGATACTTCTTCATGCATTTTTTTTTTTAAGATTTATGCTTATGTAGCTGAATAGATGGTTGTGAGCCTTCACGTGGTTGATGGGAATTGAATTTTTAGGACCTCTGCTTGCTCTGGTGTCACGGACTGGGTTGCTTTGGCGACCCCTTGTTCTGCGGAGTGATAAAAGTTCTGGTGTCATGGGCAAAGAATTTGGCGAGTGACAAACAGAAATGACATGAAGAAGTGTGGTATCTGAGTGCAATTTGTACAAAGTAAAAATCAGGCTTGTATAGTATACAGAGAACAGGGCAAACAACAGAAGTCACGTAGGCAGGAGACGGCTACATCAAGGTCAGTGAGAACAAGCAGCCAGGTGCAAAGTGGAGGAACAGTGGTATCTTCCTTCTTGGGCTATTTTGGTAGCCTTAAGATAAATTCTCTGGGTCTGTCTGAGGCAAGTAGCTGAAGGTCGTATACTAGCATTCCTTGGCTATAAAATAGACAATTAGTAATGGAAGCCCTACAACTTCTCTCTGGCATGTAAAACAATTCTGCCTTGTGTGAGACTGCTCTGACAATTAGTGCCTAACTGCTATCTCTAATTCTTGAGACACTGTGTCTGGTAAGACAGCTTCTTTATAAAAATCCCAAGGTAATTACAGCTAGGAAATCAATTAGGATTATTGAAACACTGTGAAGGCCAGGAAATAATGTTCAATCTCAATTTAGCTAATAACGAAATATTTCTTAGGGTACCTTTATGCCTGTATAAAGAAAGCCCGCAGATCAGACTTTAGCAGAGACCAATCTGGAACACAACTGAGCTAGATGTCAGCAACTGGATTACCTCAGGAGACTGGCCGGAGCGTACGTCTCTCAGGTCTAAGATCAGGTTTTTAGGCCTCTCCAGACACTACTGAAGTAGATGAGTTCTGTGTGACACTCTGGTCAACCTGCTCGCTCTGGTCAACTCTGCTTGCTCCAGTTTATTTATTATTATAAATAAGTACACTGTAGCTGTCTTCAGAAGAGGGCATCCCATCTCATTATGGGTGGTTGTGAGCCACCATGTGGTTGCTGGAATTTGAACTCAGGACCTTTGGAAGAGCAGTCAGTGCTCTTACCTACTGAGCCATCTCACCAGCCCCTCTTCATGCATTTTTACTTTTGGTTAACGTACCCCCTGCACTCCCATCCCTTCTTCACCCTCGTTCTACCTGCTCCCTTTTTTATATACAGTATTCTGTTCTCTCTTATGGTATTTATTTGAGTTGTAAGATCAGAGGTTCCCATGCAGCTTCTTCATGCATTCTTCATTTTTCTTAGCTCTTCTCCTTCCTCCTCGCTTTCCTGTCCACTTTACCCCACTATCTGCTTGATACTTCTGCACTCAGTATTCTACCTCTGAATTTTCATTTCACCTGTATTTTGGTATCCCTTCTCCCTGAGTGACTTCTTCAGGTTAAAGACACAAAAGTAAAAGATTTGAAGCAAGGATCCATGTATGAGAGAGAACATATAATGTTTGTCTTTTTGGGCTCGGTGCCTCCCTCAGGTTAATTTTTACAGTTCCATCCATTTGCCTGAAAATTTCATGATTTCATTCTTATTTACAGCTAGGTAATATTCCATTGTACCGCATTTTATTATCCATTTGTCAGTTTTTGGTTGATTCCATTTCCTATGAATAGAGTGTCAGTGAATATGTATATGTAAGTATGTCTGTAGTAAGATATAATGTCTATCTTCTGAATACATATAAAGTCCTTTGGGTATGTATATTCAGGAACGGTGTAGCTGGGTCATATGGTTCTGTTTTCTAATATTTGATTTTTATCATTCCTCTGTTTTTATAGAACTTTGGTTTTAGAGAACTATGAAGACACATTTGAGAAAGATGGATAGAGGCTGTGTGAACTTTTAGCTTTCTCTCCTGAAACAGAATTACTTTTAGGGCCTGAGGGACTGGAATTGTTTAGCATTGTTTCTGTTGTTTCAGCTCCCTGTGGTACTGTTTGTGGGTCAGTGTTTTCTCTGCCTTGAGGAAAGTTGTGGTATGGTTCTGCTAGAGCCACACGAGAGTTGTGAGGCTTGGACCTAGAACTTAACCTTCTTTAGCTTTGACCCCTGTAGACTCTCATGGAGGAGGAAAGTCAAACTTTAATAAGAATCCTCGTCCTCAAGAGTTTAACCTTCTTGTTTCTCTCCTCCTTCTCTTGCTTCCTTTCCTCCTACTCCTACCCCCTTAGCTGAGCCCCTTAATTAAAAATAAGGAACTTGAGAGAAGGCTTATTAAGAACACTGGAGCAGTTCTCATCCCAGCATCTACATAGTGGATAACTCTAGTTCAAAGGGATCCAGTGCCCTTTTCTTGCCTCTACGGATACTGCATGTAAGTGGTAGTCAGACATTAATGCAGGCAAAATACCCATACACATAAAATAAAAATGCATTCATTTAAAAAAAATCAGAAAGCACTTGCTCTTAAAGAGGACCCAAGTTCAAATCCCAGCATTGATGTCGGGCTGCTCACAATCACATGGCATTCTAGCTCCAGGACTGGGATACTTTCTTCTGTTTTTCTTGGCACCTGTATGACTGTGCACATATGGGCAGACACAGATACACGGCATCAAAAGTAATAAAAGTCATTGTTTAAAACTTATTTATGTACTTGCCTGAAGTGGGTCCCAGAAACTGAACTGGGTTTCCCTGGAAGAGCAGCAAATGCTCTTAACTACTGAGCAGCAGGTTCTCATAGCCACTGAGCCATCTCTCTAGTTCTAAGAACAAATTATCTTAAGGAAACTAGTTTATTTGGAGCCAAACTCTTAAGTAACTTTCTGGGTATTTGTTTAAAAGACAGCATCAGGATTTTTGTAGTCATGAATTACTGTTTAGGTTCTAAACAGTAATTTCCTGAATGGTGGGGCTTTTAAAAGCTCAGTAGACAGGGACTTCAAGATTCTTTGTTCTTGGCATCACCTGCATTATCAGCTCCATACCAAAGGAGCTCCTGAGTTTAGTAGTTGTTTTTTGTTTTTAAATTAAAGGTACATTTATTTATTTATTTACTTACTTATTTATTTGGTTATTTATTTAATTTGTGTGATAGTGATGGTGGAGGGGCCCTGCCACAGGGCATTTATGAAGATCAGTACACATAAGATCAGAGGACAACTTGTGGGAGTTGACCCTCTCTTACCACATATGTCTCTGAACTAGAATTTAGGTTAAGTTCTCAGACTTGCTGCAGGCATCTCTCTGGTCCTGGTAGAGTCTTGAAAGGGGATGTGGAGTGATCCTGTGGAAGTTCTTTCGGGTCAGGAGCTCTTTTTAGGTGCTCTGACCGGACACTTTTGAATAGGGAGAAAAGCATGATATCAAGTGTTAGCATTGCAAATCCCATTACAGCTAAGGCACTGGGATTGTGTCTGCGTGGACTGCTCTTCTCATCTGTGGGGTCCCTGGGAGTTCTGCAGTAACTAACACTTGGTTTTTTGTTTTCCTATTGTAGGTGCAGGCTATCATTCTGAATCCAAAGCCAAGGAATATAAACATGTATGCAAACGAGCTTGTCAGAAGGTATGAGCAGAGTGAGTGTAATGCTTGGGATTTTACACACAAAACTGTACTTTGA
>NW_022196897.1:125373433-125380663 GCF_008632895.1 Mastomys coucha | reverse complement strand
TTTTTTTTTTTTTTTTTAAAGATTTATTTTGTTTATTTTATGTGTATGAGTACACTGTAGCTGTACAGATGGCTGTGAGCCATCATTGTGTGTGGCTGCTGGGAATTGAACTCTGGACCTCTGCCGGGCCCACTCACTCCGGCCCCACTTGATCAGGCCAGGCTTGCTCCTGCGTAATACACTGTAGCTGTCTTCAGACACTCCAGAAGAGGGCGACAGATCTCATTATGGGTGGTTGTGAGCCACCATGTGGTTGCTGGGATTTGAACTCATGAGCAGTCAGTGCTCTTACCCGCTGAGCCATCTCGTCAGCCCCTTAGTCTGTATTTTTTATTTTTGAATGATGTTTAGCTTTTTCCTCTCCTTCTGAAGTCTATGCTTTTGTAGTTATGGGTACATGTAGCCTTTTAACATTTAATGTCCTTTTAAGCATTTCCACAAAGACTGAACTCTGTGGGAAGGTGGGAAAAACTGTTCTTGTTAATAAGGCCAGTGTCTTTTTCTTTGTTTTTTAAAAGAAGGGTTTTTTTTTTTTCTTTTTGAGTTTTTTGAGACAGGGTTTCACTTTGAAGCCGTTGCCTCGAACTCATCTGCCTTTTCCTCCCTGTGAATAATTGTTCAATGTGTTTTCTGATGGGAAGTCATTTAAAAAGAGAAGAAAGAAAGAAAGAAAGGAAGAGAGAGAGGGAAAGAGAGAAAGAGAAAGAGAGAGAGAGAGAAAGAAAGAGGGAGCAAGCGAGCTTTTCTCAGATGATCTTGAACCCTGTCCTGCTTTCCAGCATGGGTGAAGCAAGGGCCTGTCTTCTTCGAGTCCTGAGCTCTGCTCTTCTGCTCACTGGAGCATGCTACACTTTTGACTTCTGAGGTTTGGTGCATTGTTGACTACTTAATTTAGAGGCAGGAATGAACTCAGAAAAAATACTTGTTTTTATTTTGATCCCTATTATATAGTCTTGTAGGTAAACTTTTTATACATACAGAATGTTAATTATATATGGGTATTTTCCTTTTATTTATATTTAAATGCCATTTATAAGAACGATACATTTAACCCTCTAGTATGCATTTCAAAAGAGTATTCTGATATAAGAACACATTATAGTATCAAGAATATTTTTGAAAATGAATATTTCTACCTGTGAATTCTTCTTTTTAAATTAATATGCATCCTTTACCCCTCTTTTTGAAGCCCAGGCTGGACTTGAATTCAGAACTCATGCATTCTTCTTGCCTTAGCCTCGTACCTGAGATTAAAGTTACAGTTTTGAATTGAAGCTCTTCTAGTATCAAAAAAAAAAAAAAAAAAAAAAAAAAAAAAAAAAAAAAAAAAAAAAAAACCAAAAAAACCCAAACCTAACTTTTTAAACCTATAAACATACTCCATAAACATATTTTATAAAGAGACTAGGAACTTTTCTGGCCTTTATATGGTCTATAATTACAGAATATAACAGTTTCCTGTATGTTAGTTTTAAACTGAAGCCCATGTCAGGACAGAAAAAGGTTAATAAGTTGGTAAAAAATCTCAAAGGCCTTGGCTTGTTGGCCTGAAAGGAATCAGCTGCTGGAGCCTTGCTGAGGTATGGGGGTGGATTTTCTGTGCCAGTGATTCTTAAACGTTTTGATATTTTAAACCTCTAAAAATGTTAAATTAACAAATTCTTTAATTTTGTATTCCTGGTATCATTAATATAATTTGCAGAGCAATATATTTGATGCAGTGAAAAGAAAAATCAAAGCTATAACAGATGAAAAACCTCAGGAATGTGTATCTAAATTGACATTGTTGTATTAATCAATAGTTGTATTTTTTGCAAAATGAGGCTATGACAATCCTTAAAAAAAAGGGTTTCCTGCTTAAGCTGCAGGAACTTTTCTGACTATTGATCCTTGTTCCCTCTGTGGCAGATTTTTACAGTTCCTCTGTCTCAAAATAACCTCAGCTTTCCTGACACATTGTTCTCTCTCCTGCCTTAGCAGGAGGCTTAGTAGGCTGTTTGTGTTTTATTTTAAAATTCGGGTACCATATCCACCATTTCTACCGTCAGATCCAAAGTTAACACCAAAGGGACTGCCTGAGCTGCTTCTATCAAAAGTGTTCCCCTTCATGGGTCCATAGTTTGATTGCTGTTGTCCATTATAATTTCTTTTTCTTTCTTTTTTTTTTTTATTTTTTTGAGACAGGGTTTCTCTGTAGCTCTGGCTGTCCTGGAACTCACTCTGTAGACCAGGCTGGCCTTGAACTCAGAAATCCACCTGCCTCTGCCTCCCAAGTGCTGGGATTAAAGGCGTGTGCCACCACTGCCTGCCATTATAATTTCTAAAGTCATTATAGTTTCCATCATCATCATTATTATTTTCATTAAAATTTCACCCTTCATTGTAACCATCATATATTAATAAAGACATTCTAATAAAATAACAAATTTTAAAATATCATGGCTTTATAAGTTTGATTTTAATTTTTAAAAGTTCCTTTTGTAATATCAAAATAAATTATCTTTTTAAAGAATGAAGTCATAGAGCTTAACCATAACTTTTAGAAGATAAAAGTTTAAATAATCCAGTGTTTCTAGAATCAATATCAAGTGCATCATTTTGTTGTTACAAAGTTTGGTTGCCAGCAAAAGAAGTTTTTGTATAGGAACATATGAAGGTGCAGCTTTAATACCTCATTAAAGAAATATTGTTTTAAATCTTATCTCTTTTAAGTTGGTTTTAAAGTCAGGAACTCCAGAAACATATCATCCCAATTTAAAAGAATCTTTACAGACCTTGGTTAGCTTATGCCGTGTGTTGTTGCCCAGAATGGCTCCCACTCTGAGTAACCAGTTTTAAGCTAACTTTTGTTAAGAATGTTGCAGATTTTTTTTTTTTAGTCATACCCAGTGACTTATAAGCCAACTAATCTATAAGCAAGACTTGCAGAACATAGTAAACATAGATTTTAAGAGCAGACAGAAACAAACTTGAAATGGCCTTACACATTTAGGATAGACAAGACAAAATTTTTCTTACCTATTTGAGGTGTAATTTCAAGGGAGGAGCATCTTGCCACTGCTGAACTCAGTTCTCATAGCCACCAGTTTTCTTACCAGAGAAGTTGAGGAGCTGCAGACCCTTTTAAGAGCATCTTGTACAGATTCCCAGCTGCAGGTGCAGGGCTCCAAGGACAGTTGGTATTAGTTTCTGTTGTCCCAATTCAGTCTGCTTTTTTCCTAAAAATCCTTGAATGAGCTAAAGCTGAGTCAAGGGGAAAATGGCTAGCTAATGAAGTTTTAACCAATTTTCCTTTGAATATGAAACATAGAGCAATTTTCAAACAACTAAACAAAACTACAAACATAAACTGACACACATAGACCGACCCGAGTGCCAAGGACAATCAAGAGATTTGGGGAGAGTGAGAAGGGACCCAGATATCCCACCAAAGGAACCTAAGAATCCCATAGTGAAGGAGTTAAAAATAGAGGAGAGAGGCATCAAAAAACGAGATGAAACTGGAAGACAGAAAACAAACAAAACTGAGTTTCAATACAATACTCTCGGACCACATTCAACTCAAAAGGGGTAGATTGTATTCCAACCACCTAGTCAAGAGGAGTTGAAGCATCCTCTGTCCTTCAGACACTACATCTATAGTATAGTATACCTCGGGTCTCTCAATGAACCACAAAGATGATTAAACAAACACACAAAAAAGAAAATGAACTACTCAGGTACAGAAAAAAAATCTTCCCTACTTATGGAGGGCCCAGATGGCTTAAGATGTTCACTCTGGATAACTGAGGGGTGCCTGAGGGTAGGGAGCTTCCAGGCCAATGTACCAAATGTTGTAGTCTGGGATTCAACCCACAAACCATATGTACACCAATCTCAGTCAGACAGAAGAGTGAATGCACACTCTGGTACCGATCAGACTAGTGAAGTACTGCCCGATGGTCTAACTCAAGCCATTTAGAATAACTGTTCATATTGACCTTTAATTTGATGGGTCCTATGTGAACCTCTTGAAATTTCTTCAGACTAACTAACAAACTTCAGAACATACAGAACATAACAGGATGTGGTTACCATAATCTTGCTCTGAGTCAAGTCATTTTCTGTGTCAATGATGAGCAGGCATTTTACAGTAGCAGTGTGAAATAGCTGGCAGGCGTGAAACGAAATGGCTACAGCTATGCTGAGGGTGGGTGGGGTGGGTCCGACCATAACATTTTGAATGCTCTGTGGATAGTGAAGCCCTTTCACTCACTACACTCCTTGTACCTAGAATTTGGTGGCTAACTTTTAGTGGTTTTAATTTGGGTAGTATTAAAAATGATAATTAGTCTGAATAATAAATATTACTTTTCTTAAATCTGAGAAATTTGTACCTTGAGGCATCTGTGTCCAACTTGTAGCCACGGGTCATAGCCAGCCAGGAATGAAGCCCAACATATATAACCGCAGCTTCCTGCCATGGTGTCGGTGTGCAGTGAAGTGCTGACTGGTTTCCGTGGACTCTGAGCGTCTCACATGTTTACACCTTTGCAGAGTTTGTGGTGTGTCTGAGAAGCTGGTTTTCAGTGACTGCTGTCTCGCTTGCTTCCACAGGCGATTGAGAAGCTCCAGGCTGGTGCTCCTGCAACAGATGCCGTGGCCGCCGCTCTGGTGGAGCTTGAGGTACTCCTTCTCTTTATAACTTACCTGTCTGCACATTTACACTCCTTCTTTTTAAATGGCATTGAGATGGCGAGCTAGTCAGCCGTAAGTCATGTAACCAGTGTTTCTCACTAAGACTAGCAAAGCTATGTAAAAGATTTTGTTTTCATTGAAGACATTCCTGAGTAATACAATAGTTGGTTAATTCTTTCTTCCTCTTGTTTTTGTAGGATTCATGGTTATAAATTCATTGGTGATAGTAGGACAAATTGAGATATGTCTTTAATAAATACATGATTCCAGCTTTCTAGAAATGTCTAAATTGGGAAGACAATTTATCACAAATATAACAGATGTAAGTCCTGAAGCCATATGTTGTGTGTTTTGTGAAATCACCCTGTTCCAGTGGATTTTCAGGGCAGTTCTGAGTTTACAGTGGTCAATGAGGAGTTGAGTCAGGAGAGAGGCTCTTGGTAGTCCATAGTGAGGGACTTTCAGTTTCTGTGACTCTGGAACTTGATGAGTTTGAGGCCTTTGAGAAGACTGGAACGTGGAGAGGAGAGATTAGTAAGTTGCCAAGATTACTAGTGATGGTTATTTTACAGGATATGAGGACCTCTTGGGGAGGAATGGTAAGACATGGAGGTGAGTAGTGACGGGTGTGAAGGAGAAGGTGAGAGATAGACAAAGTCCCAAGTGTGGGAGGTTGTTACCTCAAGGCATCATGCCTTTCCTTGAAAAAGTAGCTCAGGAGTTGATTAAAAGTCCTAGCTATGTTTTCTGTACATTCCCTCTGATTTAACTGTAGAGCTTCACTTTGTAGACTTTTAACTTATCTTTGTAACATATGTAACTTCATGCTAATATAGTAAGGTAGATGGAAAGAGAGAGAGAGAGTGTGTGTGTGTGTGTGTGTGTGTGTGTGTGTGTGTGTGTGTGTGTGTGTATGTGTATGTATGTGTGTATATATGATGAGCATTAGTTCTGTTGAAATTTGGCTCCTGAAACATCTGATGTTGGGATGATGATGTCAGTCATAGTCACATACACATGATGTTGGGATGATGATGTCAGTCATAGCCACATAATACACCTCTGGGAGTATTAGAGCCTACCTGTTGCTCTAATACTGCCTGTGGACTCAGTTCTATCTGTAATAGAATAAAAATAATTCCTGCTTACAGTGTTATGAAGATTAGTATATGCCAGTCACTTAGAGTACCATATAGATTATAGTAAAAGCTCTTTATAACTATAGCAGCTTTTATGATGAGCTCTTCATGTATTAATGGCCAGCTCACAATGTAAAGGCTTTACGAAGTGGATACAAGAAGATAAGTGACGTGAGAAGAAAGGTTGACTTATTCACTGCCAGGTCTTCCTTTATTCAACATATACAGTACTGTCCCTTTTGTAGACAGTGGTGCTGAGATGATCATTTATGGAGTCAGCGTAGGTTTGGGGGAAAAGCTTAAGGAGTAATACAGACATATGCTATTATGACAGCCATAGTAAAATTATATAAAATTAGGTTTAAAAATTTAGAGTAACTTTAATTTTTTATAAGTTAAAACTATATCATGTTGAATAAGGTAGGCAGCTGGTGTGGGTCTGTGCTTAGAGCTGTTGACAGTGGTAGGCAGCTGTTGTGGGTCTGTGCTTAGAGCTGTTGACAGTGGTAGGCAGCTGGTGTGGGTCTGTACTTAGAGCTGTTGACAGTGGTAGATCCAGACACCTACAGGGGCTGCTGCCAAAGGCAGTCAGCAATTAGAGAAGTTACCCAGCAGACTTTTATCTGAGGGAACAAAGCTTAATTTACTGGGGCTGGCATTTCTGTGGCCAGTGGAAAAACTATGAACTCTTAACTCCTTGGATTAGTGAGAAAGAGGAGGAAAGAGATAGAATTCTCATTCTCTCTCTCTCTCTCTCTCTCTCTCACACACACACACACACACACACACACACACACACACACACACACACACACTCTGAGTGGATGAAACAAAAGGCAGAGTCCAATAACTTCATACATACATATGTACCACTACATACCTGCAGGCAGACATATACACATTCACACATGGAATGGTTAGGGAAAAGCTCCAGAAAACAGGCTCCAAACATTTCACACATACATACATAAAAACAAGCTCCAACACATACCCAGATAAGCTTTACATATATACATGCATATACATAGTTGATGGGTGGAAGGACCAATGTTCCAATCCCCCACGCTTTATTTTTCTCCCATGGTTTATATATCCTAGCAAAATCTTTCAAGCAGTATAAAATTATGGTGTGATTGCATCCTAGTTTTCTTCTAGTGAATGACTATGAAAAAATAATACATTCCCCAATATCTTTACAAGAAAAACATTACATAGTAGAGGTAAAGAAGACAAATTATTCCCAAGAACCTATGTACATTTGTAATTAAGCAACTTGTTATAGGTTAAAAAGTATAAGCAAGCAAAGTGGCTTTCTCAGCTAGTTTCTCTTAACTGGCAGACAACAATATACCTCAGAATTGCATATCTATTCATCAGCAATTTTTTTTTTTTTTTTTTTTTTTTTTTTTTTTTT
>NW_022196897.1:125367212-125373148 GCF_008632895.1 Mastomys coucha | reverse complement strand
TCATAAGAGGGTGCCTTTCTGAACTTCAGATTGTTCCCTAAGATTTTCTACGTCAGAGCCAGTAGTGAGAACATCTCAACCTAGCTTCACTAACAGTTTTATTTTTCCAAATGTTTTTTCTAAGGGTGGTGGTCATTGCTGACAATCCGTGTCTCTAAGTTCTTCTTTAGGGTGGTGACAGAATCACAGCCTGCTCCACAAGCAAGCAGCAATGCCTGAAAGAGATCAACACTATTCTGTTAGTGCCAGAGATTTGCCCAGTGAGGGCTGGAAGCCTTGTTAAAGTTTTCATATAATTCTAGATTAAGAGGGATGTGAGGGCAGCAAGCAGAGCAGAACTCCAGACCGCATGAAGTCCTCAGGACACACAGTGCTCTGGGCGTGCCACGCCAAGGCTGCCTCACCCATATGGTTGTGGTAACCTGGGGGCCTCATTCTATGAGTTCTAAAGCCGTTTGTCATTCCTCCTACATGGCAGTTGGCGGGCCCTCAGGGTTGTGTCCACCTGTAATTCAAACATTCAAGAGGCTGGATACTTAAAAGACCATATCTTTGCAGCAACAAACCCGCCACGAGTCACTCCTGAATAGGTTTAATTTATAATTTTGCTTTAAAGACTTATTTTATGTGTATAAATGTTTTGCCTGTTTATAGTCTTCCTTTCTCTGATTCTTGAGTACTGTGATTATAGTTGTGTGATGGCAATCCTGGTTGTCATGACACTTGTTAAGAGGTGAACATCGCTTGAGGAATAGCTTCTATCTGGTAGGTTTGTGGGCATGCCTTTGAAGCTTTTTAATTGTTAATTAATGTAGGAGAGCCCAGCCCATTATGTGTGGTGCCATCTCTGAGCAGGTGGGCCTGGGCTGGAGACAGAAGTAGGGTGAGCCAGTAAGCCTCTCCCTAAGGTCCTTTATGGCCTCTGCTTCAGTTCCTGCCTCAAGTTCCTCCCCCTAATGATGACTGTGACCTGGAAGTTGAGTTTCCTGTGTCTTAAGAATTATGTGGTCATTACTTTTACTGTCCTCTGTAGTTTTTGTCACCTTAAGTGTTTGAAATGTATTACATTAAACTCATGATAGGTTATCATGTGAAGTTCAGTTGAATTACTATAATAATTTGGGCTAGTTGAAAGATACAAGAAAATTAGATTTTTAAATTTTCTCTGTTTAGATGAATAGTATTAATTCTGAGTCCTTGGAAAGAGAAAAACCACAGAAAATCTGATTTATATTATTTTATATTGTAGAGTACCATTCACCTTTAAGTTTAGTCAACCCCTTTAGCTAAGTGTTGTCCTAGGTGTACCTTATATTTTGGACTTTAGAAGATGCTTTCTTTGGGGTGATGGGAGGAGATGAAGTCTTTCTTTAGTAGTTCAGGCTGTCCTTATACTTGAGATGCCCCAAACTGGAATTAGAGCTACGTACCATCAAGCCTGACTCACTCCAGTTGGTGAGTGTGTTCAGGAGCCTGTGTGTGTATATTTATAGTTTAAAAAAATTTTTTTTGACACATGGTCTCTGTATGTAATCCTGGATATTATGATTTTTCTTTGCCAGATACTAGGTTAGTGTGAATTCCTTGAACACTGTCCTGATTATAGACTGAAGTGACTGAAATGAAGTGATTTAATGCCTCTTATTTGCTAGGAAGTGTGTCTAGTCTTGTACTGAATAAAGTGTGATCATTTGTATCTTCCCATACAGCGAATGTTTTTATACTAGTATATCAATTTTATACAGTAGAGGAGAAAGAGTCAAGGTGACGACAAAAGGAACTTTTCACATACACCCTCCTAACCTTGGCACACACTCTATGCTTGCCTTTTTTTTTTTTTTTTTTGGAGATAGGGTCTAATGCAACACAGGCTGGCTTCAGACTTGCTAGGTAGTCACTGCTGGTTACTGGGACTACAGGCATGTGGCATCGTGCTTGCTTTTTCTTTTAAGCTCCATTGAATTGATTGTTTTGGTTAACACACAATAAAGTGGGTTTTCTTGTGGCATTTCTATAAATAAATATGCTGTGGTTGGGTTTGGACCTTGTGTTTCCAGGTTCTTGGATTACTATACAAAGAATTGAGGATAAGGACTGATAAAGATTTGCAAAAGAAGCAAGATAAGTTTATTTGGATTAAAGAGAGAGGTACACTGTCACAGTTGATGGGGGGTTACATGAGTAAAGATTCTTAAGGGCTCCAGGTAACAGCATTGGTTCTCTTTGTGGGGTGTCAAAGGTGAGTAGCTGGTTACTAAGGGGCATAGTTTAGGTGGTCATCTATTTAGCTCGATAGCTTAGGTTATATAATAATTTCCCAACTGTCTACATTCCTCCCTGTGATGCACTTGGTTTTAGTCCTATGCTTATCTGTAGGCATAGATGGTAAAATAGTGTTAGTGAGGACTCAGTGTTTGTTGGCTCACTTCTCATGCACTCATGCATTGACCCTTCCGTTCTTCATACTTGAATATGTTGGGATTATATTTCGGTAGCAATCATCTAACTTTGTTGGTTACCAGGGGTAGGGAAACAAATACTGTTGCTTAGAAATGGGGGTAGTGTACCCTGACGTAGTTAGAGGGTTAAGAAGTTCTCTCGTTGCTAGGTTGTTTGCAGAGAGATATGTGTGGACAGCACTGGCTGTAAGTGAACTAGGCTGCCCAGTGCATTATTACAAGAGTGGAGGCATATATGCATAACCCCAAACCAAGTAGAGGTCCCAGAATATCCAACTATTGACTATAGCCTATGTTTGCTGTGTCAGTTATATCCCCTCCCATTTCTTCCTTTAAAAGAACCATTGTATGACAGTTTCATACATTTGTATGCTGAATTTTGGTTATTTCACCCTCTTTACTCTCTCACTCTCCCCCTAAATCCCTCTCAAGAAGCCTCCCACCTATTTTGATGTATATGTGCTATTTTGTGTGTGTATGTGTGTGTTTGTGTATGTAAACTGCTGAATTTGGCTCTGGTTGTTTGCATGAGTGAGAAGTTACACTGTTCTTTGTTCTTATGCACACAAAGCTAGCAGAATCCACCTAGACTCACAGTTTTCCAGATTTCATTGGAAATGGATGATTTAGTCCACTCCAAATACAGGTGTTGTCCTCTTGGATTTAGGA
The DNA here is from genome assembly GCF_008632895.1 of Mastomys coucha. Classification (NCBI taxonomy): domain Eukaryota; kingdom Metazoa; phylum Chordata; class Mammalia; order Rodentia; family Muridae; genus Mastomys; species Mastomys coucha. The sequence goes on along the minus strand of NW_022196897.1, from coordinate 125,370,020 downwards.
GGTGGTGTGCCTTCAGGTCAGTATGGTATGGAACAGCTATCCCTGCCTAGTATTCTCCCCACTTTCTACCTTGCAGGTTTGAGAGGGAAGGTGACCACTCCTGTGCCATAGGTGTTCTGTGGTATGAAAATGCAGACGTGGCTCCAGGTGTACTTTGTCCTCAGGTTACTTCATAGATCTTAGTTTGAAGATTGATGAATTTATTTATTCTCGTTTTATAGCTTTTACAGATTATCATAGAGCAAATGACAAAGTGATTTCTGTTTATTAGGTATATAACTCTGATTCCTTTTCAACAAAGAAGGTAATATTGGGAACTAACTTAGTGTTCTTGTTTGGGCATTGGTGGTAAGAGTTATTCTTCTTGAATGGTTTGAGTTTTTTTTGGTTTAGGAGATTAGAATTTGTTTTGGTGACAGTAGGTTAAAAATGCTAGACTGTTACTTTGCATATTTTATATGGTGTAGCCTCTGTTAATATCTCTTCTTTGAGGAAATTAGATAGAGTTCTGAGTGATTCATAGGTTACTACTTTCTTAGGGTCGTTCCTAAAGTAAAAAGACATGCTTCATAGATTTTGAGTGAAAAAAACTATGCATGGAACGTTGCCATTCTATTTTTGTGGAGACGTTTTCTCCAGAAGTACCAGGATCTGATATAAAAAGGACTAGTAAGGAATAATGGGTGACCTGTGAGTCACAATGGGTGAGCTTTTGGCAGGCTGTTGCAGTCTTGTGTGAAGAAAGACATGAATCTGACTGAGATTTTCATCTTGTTAGAACCCATGGGGAATTTTAGTCAGTTTATTTTGAAAATGGTTACTATAGCAGGTAGAGTTCTGTGCATTAAGAACAGGGCGAGGCAGGACCCTACCCCTAGACACAAGAACTACAGGCGAGCTAGGAGAGCTGAGAGTGGCAAAACTAGCCTTTCTAGGGATGAGCTCCCAATGGCTTCTCCAGTACCAAATGGTCAGCCCTGGCGTCATACACATCAGGGAACACTGAAAGGACTCAGTGAGTCGTATTTATATATTTATTCTTTTATATATGTTTAAGAACAACAAAAAAAGAGACTCTGAATTTGAGAAGGGAGGTATACTTGAAAGGAGTTGGAGGGAGGAAAGGGAAGGAGAAAATGATGTAATTATATCTTAATTAAATAAAAAAATTAGCCAGGCAGTGGTGGTATATGCCTTTGATACCAGCATTTGAGAGGTAGGGGCTGCTGGATCTTTGTAAGTTCAAGGTCAGCTTTGTCTTCATAGTGAGTTCTAGGACAGTCAGGACACATAGAGAAACAATGTCTTGAAAAACAAAACAAAACAAAATATTTATTGCTAGAACTAACCTAAATTTCATATAACAAAAAGTTATATAGGTTCTTTGTTTAAAGTGTTCTCTTTGGCAGGGAATATTGATCAATGCAGGGACACATGTTTAAATGTCCTGAGGTCCTGAGTCTCATCCTCAGAACTACAGATAGACCAGAAGCTAAACTGACCCACCAGCCAAGAAAGCCAGACAATGTAAGAAAAACTCTTAACGTGTTCTGTTTCAGTTAGGTAGCTTTTTGGCTGACTTGATTTATCCTTAAAAGTTTCTTATAGTAAGGAAAGGTCTTAATTCATGTCTGAAACTGATTTATTATTTAAGTCAGTCGTTCTCAACCTGTGAAAGGTTATGACCCTTTCACAGGTGTTGCCTAAGACCATTGGAAAACACAGATATTTATATTACAGTTAATCACAATAGTAGAATGGCAGTTATAAAGTAAAAACAAAAATAATTTTATGGTGGTGGGGGGTCACCACACCATGAAAAACTGTATTACAGGGCCACAGCGTTAGGAAAGCTGAGAAGCATTGGTCTGAGTCATTTATGGACAGATTATATTTGGTGCTGTGCCTTTGAACCTTTTTACAATCCGGTGGATTGCTTGCTTATAAACTTGAAGTCCTTTATGATGTGATTTCTTATTCAGATGGCTGGTATTTTGTGTTAAGAAGAAAGTAGATATTTGTATCACTACATATTTGCATTATTATATTTAATACTGTAATACATTCATGTTTGTGTCTATCCTCTTGTGCAAGTAACCCACTGCATGCATTTTAGCATCTCCAGAACACTGGTCACCTTTAAGTTGTCTGTTGTTGGGAGATACCCCCAGTCATCTATCTGTTCACCTGTAGGGGTTGCCTGCACTCCTACGTTTCTGATTGAAATTGTCTGTGTACTGTAGACATTGGAGAAATAAAATACCTGAAACCTACTGGTGCTTGAAATGTGTGGTGGTCATGAAGATGGTGTGGCTAGCATATGGCATACCTGGCTGGAAGAAGACATTAAGGAGGGCAGATGTATATATCAGAGCAAGTTTGCTTAAGGGGCTCCTCTGGGATCAGATGGTCACCATCACCATCACCATCACCGTCACAGTCACCGTCACAGTGTTCTATGCATCACTTCAGGGTTTTTTTTTTAATATAAAAAAATATTTACTTTATTATTGCTATTTTTTTATCATGTATATATCTGTGTGTGGTACATGCGTGAGAGGGCAGGTGTCAGGAAGTCAGAAGCATCAGATCCCTTGGAGTTGGAGATAAAGGCTGTTGATAAGACACTGGTGCTGGGAATCAGCTAGCTACCGAGCTCGCTTGCTTGCTGCTGCTGCCGCCTTCCCTCCTCCTCATCCTCCTCTTCCTCCTCTTCCTCCTCTTCCTCCTCTTCCTCCTCTTCTTCCTCCTCCTCCTCTTCCTCCTCTTCCTCCTCCTCCTCCTCCTCCTCCTCTTCCTCCTCTTCCT
>NW_022196897.1:125351675-125366534 GCF_008632895.1 Mastomys coucha | reverse complement strand
TCCTCTTCCTCCTCCTCCTCCTCCTCTTCCTCCTCTTCCTCCTCTTCCTCCTCTTCCTCCTCCTCCTCTTCTTCCTCCTCCTCCTCCTTCTTCCTCCTCCTCCTCCTTCTTCTTTCTCTTCTCCCTCTTTCTCCTCCTCTTCATTTTCCTTCTTCCTCTTCTTTCTCATCCTCCTTCTCCTCTTTCTCCCCCCTCCTCTTCTTCCTTCTCATCTTCTTTCTCCTCTTCCTTTTTCTTTCCTCTCCCCCATAGGGTTTGCCAGTGTAGTCTTTGCTGTTCATGAACTCACTCACTTTGTAGACTAGGCTGACCTTGACCTCAGATATCCACCTACTTTTACCTCCTGAATGCTGGGGTTAAAGTCATGTGCCACCATGCCCTATTTTCTGCTAGCTTTCTTAACTGCTGTGCCATATTTCCAGCTCTCAGTTATTTATTTATTTTTGAATAAAAAACAGAACAAAATAAAGATCTTTGATTTGAGAAGTTGAACTTTCAAATAAAAGTCCATTTGTCCATTCCTGTTGTTCTGTTCTCTAGGTTGGGCGGTTCCCTGTCCCCTTTTCTTCCTTTCCCCACAGGGCTCTGGACATATTATTGGGAATCAGCTTGATGCAGTTAGGTCATACCTAGGCTCTCCCAGTAGCCGTGATAGGGCTGATGAATTTATACCCCTGCCCTTCTGTGTCCAAGTTCTCTCTTTTGCTGATGATGTCTTTTATTCTGTGTAATGTGGGAGGGGGAAATCTTGATTTATATATAGTTATGTAAAAGATTTACCTTTAACAAAAGATTTCTCTTTTTCCTCATAGTGCTTGCAGTATATTCATTGCGTGGAATTTTGGTTTTAACTTGAGACATTCTTTTCTTTCCTTTTAAGGTAGTTGTTATCTCCAATCAGTTCAGAACCCCAATTATGCCTACCTCTCTAGCAGTATTTCCAATGGTGCTTCATTATTTCTTGTGTTGTAGCTGTTTATGGAGTCTTTATGTTTCTCTACATTTTTTGTTTTATTTTTTGAGGTGTATACACACAATTACACTTCATGGAGTTGCATCCAGCCAAGTCTCTATGTTCTTCTTGTGAAGAGGCAGAGAAAATCACCTCTCCCAAGAATTTCCATCTCCTGCCAAGGGAACTGTGTTCTGAAGAGCTGTACCCAGACGGGAGGCACCTTGTTTGCTTGCTCTGCTGCCAGAGCATTGAGTAATTAGAAGACAGGCTGGGTGGCCAGCACCAGGCAGAGCCCAGGTAGCCTGGGACGGTAAAAGTAAGTTCTGTTCTTTTAAAACACCTTTTTGAGTACTAATGCTGATTCTTGCCTTTAGTACTGGGGGCTAACTTGTAACTTAGTGCATTTACATAGTAGGTAGGTTCATCTGTTCTTTTTCCAAGACCCTAGAAATTGCGTTTGCTTTGTAGCACAAAGTACATGCTTAACAGAAAAGCAATACTTTTTTTTTAATTTTTGTTTTTTATTTTGTTTTGTGTTTTTTTTTTGTTGTTTCTTTTTTGTTTTTTAGAATAAAAAGAAAATCGAATCAGTTACTAGATTTTAGCTTTAGCTTACTCTGTATCGTAGTCCAAGTGAAAATACTTAGCTGCCCACCATGACATGTTTTACTTTGAACTGATGGGAATATGAAGAATTTGTTTAGCCTTTTCCAGCCATTGCTTCATGAGCTCTGTGGATCCCATCAGATCCTCTTGACTGAATCTGTCAGGGCACGTGTTCTAAGACTAGATTTACCAGCTTCATGTATGCAGCTCTGGGCATTGTTACTCTCGAGGACATACTATAATATGCTAGAATTAGTGGTATTTCTGTGTGACTATATGAAAGTAATTTACTCAATCTTTGAATATAAAATATGTTGTAGTTCTGTATTTGTAGATTTAACTGGTTTTATTGGCTCTGAGAGCTGTAGTTTTGTCATTTTTGAATCATTGTATCTATACTTATAGTTACTTAATTATCATTTCAAATATCAATTTTATAGTGTTACAATTTTTCTTCTTTTTGTTAGCAAGGATATCAGCTAAACTTTCTTGCATGCTTTATTTCTATGTAGCCATAGACTATTTAGTTTGAAGACTACCCTACTTTTCTTATTTGCAGGGAGGGATGTGCTGGGTATTAAAGCTAGAGCTAAGTTAGGCTCTCTTTTGTTGTGATAAAACACAGTGACCAAAAACAACTTGAGAAGGAAGGGATTTTAGCCTACAGTTCTGTAGCACATCCAGTCACTGAGGGAAGTCAGGGCAGGACTCACACAGGGCTACAGGAGCCTAGAGGCAGGAGCTGACTTGAAAGCCCTGGAGGATGCTGCATTTGTTCCCCATGACTTGCTCATCCTGCCTTCTTAGAGCATCTAGACCACCAGCCCAGGGGTAACATTGCCCATAGTGAGCTGGGTCTTCTCACATCAGTCATCAATCAAGGAAATGCCTCTGAGACTTGCCTATGGACCAGTGTGGACATTTTCTCAATTGAGGTTACTTGTAACTAATGACTATCTTAGTCAAGTTGCCAAAAAACTAATCATGACAGCTGTTTGCTTTTCCCTGGGATTTTTATTTTTATTTTTTTTCAAGACAGGGTTTCTCATTATAGCCCTAGCTGTCCTGGAACTCACTCTGTAGACCAGGCTCGGACTCAGAAATCTGCCTGCCTCTGCCTCCGAAGTGCTGGGATTAAAGGCGTGCGCCACCACCGCCTGGCCCAGTTGATTGCTTTTCAACGTAGCACACAAACACACCTCTTACCAAGTATAACTTGATACTCTAGGATGTCATGTTTATATGACAATATAAGACATTCTAAGTTTTAAAAGCCCTACAGTTTTCAAAACTCAAGCACTTTAAAGGTTTGGTTTCTTAAAAAAATTCAAGGTCTCTTTTAAAACTCAACTCTCTTTTTTTATTTTTTTTTTTAATTTTTTTTAAGTCTCTGTAAAATTTCTAAGTCACTTAAACTTCTATAAAATCAAAAAATAAGTTAAATATTCTAGTTACTCCAAGAGGGAAAAATCAGGGCACAGTATGATCAAATCAAAGTAAAACAAAGTCTAGCAGTAGAATCTTCACTGACAGACTTCTGGGACCCACTCCTGAGCCTCTGGGCTCCAATGGGCTTTGTTTCTCTGCTCTGCCATCTACAGCACTCAGCTTGTCTCCTAGGCTAAAGCTAGTTCTACTTCAGAGCTGCTGCTGTCCTTGGTGGTGGTCATACACTACTGCTATCTCCAAAATGCTGTGGTATCTGCAACTATGGTACGTGTTCACCAATACCCTCTCCTGGACTCTCTTTTGGGACTCTGACCTTGCCAAATACTATCAAGTTTCCCATGAGCCCTTCAGACCTTGGCTTTCTACCTCATCTGAGTCTGTATCCTCACCAATAACCTTTCATCAAAGATTATAGCCCTGCTGTATAGTGCTAACCTTTAGTTGCTCTTTATGCCTTTAAAACCAGTACCACTTTGGAAAGTCTTACACATTATCAAGTTGAGCTGCCAGCTTAAGCTACACTCTTAACCCCTGCTGGCCCACAGTTTCAGTTTGCTGACTCTGTGGAAATACTTCCAAAGGTTTCACTTTAATGATGATGGCCTCTTAAGTACAGCCAACTCCATCCTTAACCAGTGTCAGTTGCTCCAGTGAAGCAAAGATTTTACTCTAGAGGTTCAAGTCTCTTCATAACAACAGCTGATATTTCAACTCCAGCTGACTAGAACCACAGACTCTTAAGACTCACAATGCCAACAAGCACTAGTAGAGTCTTTATGCAACTTCCAAAACTCCTCTCAGAAACCTTATAAGCCAAGCTCCAGTTGTCTGCACTGTTCTCAGCATTCTTACCTTCCAGATTCCCACAGCAAGCTCTGGACACTCAGTGATTTCCCAGTCCAATGTTCCAAAATCCTTCCACTAACCTTCTTTAAATATGGTCAAGTCAATCACAGCAATATTTTACTTCTGGTACCAGTTCTTGGCTTAAGTAGGGTTTCTATTGTGATAAAATACTGTGACCAATAGCCACTTGGAGTAGAAAGGGTTTATTTCAGCTTCCAGTTCCACATCACAGTCCACCATTGAAAGGAAGTCAGGGCATGAACTCAAACAGGGAAGACACTGGAGGCAGACTATGGAGGACTGCTGCGTACTGGCTTGCTTCCCACAGCCCATTGCAGCCAGGACCACCAGCCCAGGGGTAGCATTGCCCACAGTGATCTGGCTCTCACATCAATCATCAATCAAGAAAATTCCTTATTTGTTTGTTTAAAAACATTTTTTTTTTCAAGTATGGGAGTTAAAACAGCTTTTGGGAATTGGTACTCTCCATACAGGGTTCTGGGATTGAACTCAGATTATCAGGTGTGGGCAAGTGCTATCACCTACAGTGCTGTCTTACTACCCTAGACACTCACTTCCTCAATCCTGGGAAACTGGCTTTTATAACTTAAAAACACGTGTGTGTGTGTGTGTGTGTGTGTGTGTGTGTGTGTGTGCGTATGTGTGTGTGTGTGCAAGCAAGCATACGGACACATGCTGCGTACATACTTGTACGTATATGTGAAAGTCATAGTACAACCTGAGGTGTTCTCCTCTGGTGCTCTTTATTTTTTGGACAGGGTCTGTCATTCTGGCTCGCTGAGGATAAGGATCTCAGCCTCTCTGTGCCAGGGTTACAGTGTGGTAAGTTATGCCACATATGGCTTTGTTTTGCTTTAAAGATTTACTTTTAATTAAGTGTATCTGTCTGCATGTTTGTGTAGGTTCAGGTGCCCGTGGTTGTGATCTGCCTAATGTGGTTTCTGATAGTTGAACTCAGGTCCTCTGGCAGAGTTGTGCACACCATCTCTCCAGCATCCACACCTGGTATTTTTATGTGGGCTGAAGCTCTGAACTTTGGCCTTAAGGCTTGGGCCGCAAGCACTTTACACTTGAGCCATCTCTTCAGCCCCAGAAGACTGCCCTTTGATTTTAAGTTTTCATGTGTTCAAGACAGACAGACACACTGAAGCCCGCTGTAGTGGCAAACTTCTTTAATCCCCTCACTTGGGAGGCAGAGGCAGGCATATCTCTGTGAATTTAAAGCTAGTCTGGTCTGCATAGTGAATTCTAGGACACCCAGAAACACGCAGTGAGACCCTGTCTCCAAAAAAAAAAAAAAAAGTTTGTGTGTGTCTCTTAAATTCAGTTCTAACTCTGAATCTGGAAAAGAAGGTAGAAGAAATGTGGCATAGAATTTTTAAGGATATTAACAATATCATACAAATCTTGCTTCAAGATTATATAAAATTCTGTAAAAAAAATTTCCCTTTATTTCTGTGTCTATCTTCTGCCTAACTCTTAGTGTGTGAACAAGGAAGGATCATATGTTACTATATAAAACAATTTTAAATTGAGAATATCCTGATTAACAAAAGTTCTTTGGTCATTTATATTGCTAAAGAGTATTATTGGCAATACTTTTCACTTCAGGTCTACTAGGCTTTTGTATGATCAGTATATTTCCTGATAATCCATAGCATCTGTATTTCTTGGTACAGACCATCAACACTATAAAATGCACCAAGCTCACAAAATTCAGAGTAGGAAACACATTTATACTTCTATCTTCTGGCATATCTGAAGAGGTCAACACAATTTTTTAGTAGGCTAGAAATCTTTATTTAATATTATTTTATTTATACTAGTGCTCTGTCTTCACACATACCAGAAGAGGGATTCAGATCCCATTAACAGATGGTGGTGAGCCACCATGAATGTTGGGAATTGAAGACAGAAACTCTGGGCGAGCAGTCATTGCTCTTTACTGCTGAGACATTTCTCCAGTCCCTAGAAATCTTTTTGTAAAAAGAAATATAGTTAGTAGAGGACTTAAAAGCTTGTAATTCCCCTCCCCCAATTACATCATGAAAGCAGGATGGTGTAAATACTGTAATTCCATGATCTGGTAAGTTCTATTTGAGTGATGTTTCCATATAATTGTCAATATGGTTAAAAGGTATAATGACTTAGGTTGAAGGGAATTGTATGTGGCTGCCAAATCTGGCAGTGTTGGAGAAATAGCTGCATTTGTCTTTTTATTGTAGCTCATATGGAAAGAACAGTTTCAGGTACTGTGTGTGCTAACTTCCTCCTGGACATCATAATGAATCCAACTAAAACACTTTAAAACTATTTCAGATGTGCAAGTCATGAAGCCAGTATTTTAGCTTACAGATTTCTGTTGTTTGACAAGTAACTCTTTGTACTGTAGCTCTGTGGCTTTCAGTTAAAAGTGTGGAAAAAACTGCTATGATGTCATTTTTCTGCATAATTATATTTTGTTTATTTGATAACTAGGTAGATTAGTAGAGAGGAAAGTATAATGGTTTTTGTTAAAATATTTTAAGGAAAGTATGATTAGATTTTTGACAGATTACCAAATGCTTCAATAAACAAATAAAATCATTTATTTCAAATTTTCTGATGTTTTCAAAGGATCTTACATAGTTTAGGATCATAAGAATTTTTCTAGTACATGAGCTATTGTTTCCCCAGAAAAAGTATGTTGTCTGTTTTATAGTTGAACCATTTTAACAAATGAACTGTCACTAATATTAAACATTAGCATTCAGAGTGTGATGCAAATGAAGTGTTCTCTCAACTTACAGCTAGGACGTATAAGATATTACTTTAACACATGTTTAAGTTGAGCACTGTAACTATTTGGCTGGACACAATTCCGGGCTGTCTAGTTGAGTAATTTCCTCAGGCATTCCACCTTTGATCAACCACAGCAAGAACTCTGAGCATGCCTGTAGAGCAGCCAGAGCATCTGCAAATATGTCCTGAGGAAGAGAGGAAACAGAGAATGCCAGAAAAGAAGGAGGATTGGGTATATGGAAAGTTTTCTTATTTCCTTAAGACCCTTTTAGATAATTGAATCTTTTTTCAAAGTATGACATCTTGTTTAGTATTAATGAATGAAAAAGACTTCAATTGGGTCTAGTAAAAATGTTTTCTGGCTAACTGTGGTGACTTATTAAAGTCCATTAATTCTTGAACTTTCTACTCTTTAAAACTGAAATAGTTTGCTAACATTTCAAACACATTTAATATGCCTCTCAGTAAAGTGTGTCTTCATTACTTCTAATTGGCTTGTTTTTTGGATAAATGTTGGTATATAAATGAGTATTCAAGAATATCTTAAAAAAAAAAAGACTGAGAACAGGCAATATAGGAATACTTCAAATGCCCCTTCTACACATCTAGTAAAGTACATTTTTCTAGTTTTTGTTTCAGTTACCTGAGTATGAATTTGCAAATATAAACTGGTTTTGATATACAGGCATAATGTGAGCATATTTATAATGGTGAATTGTCCTCTGCATTATGGGAGCTGCGTGCTACATCCCTGGAATGCTCTAATGTGTAAGCACAGCTATTTGGTCTCTGACTCGGTTTTCTGTGGTCCTGCGATATTAAAAAGGAGTAGTTAATTAGTCCCAGTGATTTAGTGCTTTGTTTTGTTCAATTTTTTTTTCCTCATAGTTCTGGGCATTAAACCAAGGTGTATGGTAGGGAAGGACTGTATCACTGAACTATATTCCTACTCCTTAATTAGTTTCTGTTCTGAAAATCTGACTTTTGCGTTCAGTTTATATTAACATTTATGGGAATGTTGATATAATTTTAATGTTAATTTAAATTTAAATCTCATATTTCTTTTGTGATTTCCACATATAGATTTCTGTCATTGCCTACCTTCTCAGTTATTCATAATGCAAAGAAAGGTTAGCACAATTAAATAAAATTTATTGAAAGTAAAAGTTTTGTTCTATTTTCACTGAATGTTTATTTAGAATTAAAGAAACTGACCAATTTACACCCATCGAGTTAACCTCGTATCCTAAAGAATATTCAGGGAAATGGTAAATTGGCAAACTGACGAGAGGTCGAGAGCAAGCCCTAGGTCTGCTAACTGTGATGTTCAGCATGGGTGTATGAGCAGACCTCTGAGTTGTCCATAGAATTAGCCTTTTGCCATTGTAATGAAATAGCAGAAACTGAACTTTTTAGAGAAAGTATTGAAGTCAGGAATTCAGAATTTCAGTGGCATGGTGCTTTCATTGGCTAAATTCTACTTAAGACTTCATGATAAATGACAGATAGTAGGAAGGTATGTTGGAACAAGTGAGCATGTTTCAAAACGAAACAGAAACCTGTGAGGGGCCAAACTCAAACTTCAAACATTTTTCTCTGAGAACTACCAGTCCTATAAGATCTCCCTTCTAAGGCATGACTCCAGTGACCCAAAAGTCAAGATCCTACTTCTGCAAAAATGTGAGACCTAAACTTATAAAAAATATTGAAAGTCAGAGGTTGCAAAAGAAAAAACATACAGATGTGTATGGATGGGCTCATATACTAGTGTTTAAAGTTGGTAGCTAGAGAAGTGGACCAGTGGTTGAGGTCAGTTACTGCTTTTACTGAAGGCCCACATCCAGTTTCTATCACCCTTATGTCAGCTTACCATTCCTGAATCTCCAGATCAAGGGAATCAGACAACCTGGTCTCTGGCCACCACCATGTACATGATGTACTTACTTACAAATATGTACGTATACATAGCACTTTTTTTTTTTTTTTTTTTTTTTTTTTTTTTTTTTTTTTTTGGTTTTTTGAGACAGGGTTTCTCTGTATATCCCTGGCTGTCCTGGAACTCACTCTGTAGACCAGGCTGGCCTTGAACTCAGAAATCCACCTGCCTCTGCCTCCCAAGTGCTGGGATTAAAGGCGTGTACCACCACTGCCTGGCTCACAAAGTACTTCTATATGTAAAATAAAAATAAGCCTTTAAACATTTGGATTTTGTTTTCACTATTTAAATAAAAATCTAGATACCTGTCATATAAGTGATCATATAAAAAAATCAAATACATGGGGCTAGAGAGATGGCTCAGAGGTTAAGAGCACTGACTACTCTTCCAGAGGTCCTGAGTTCAAGTCCCAGCAACCACATGTGGTTCACAACCATATGTAATGGGATCTTATGCCTTCCTCCGGTGTTTCTGAAGACAGCTGCAGTGTACTCTTATACATAAAATAAATAATTTTTTTTTTAAATCAAATACCTGGGCTAGAGAGATGTTTCAGTGGTTTAGAGTACTGACTCCTCTTCCAGAGGTCCAGAGTTCAAGTCCCAGCAACCACATGGTAGCTCACAGCCATCTGTAATGGGATCTGGTGCCCTCTTCTGGTGTGCCTGAAGATAGCTACAGGGTAATCATATACATAAAATAAATAAATCTTTTTTTTTTTTTTTTTTTTTTAAATCAAATGCCTGGGCTGGAGAGATGGTTTAGTGGTGTAGAGCACTGACTCCTCTTCCAGAGATCCTGAATTCAGTTCCCAGCAACCACATGGTGGCTCACAACTATCTGTATTGGGATCTGATGCTCTCTTCTGGTGTGTCTAAAGACAGCTACAGTGTACTCATACATAAATAATCAAGTCTTTAAAAAAAGTCAAATACCTGTTGATGTATTTCACTTCATGTCCTTTGCCCATTTAACATTTTTCTGGTCATTTCAAAGTTATAGAAGAGCTGTATATATTCTGATTATTATAACTTCTCTCTATAAAGAGAAAATGGAGGTTTGGCCAAATGGAGTGTACTCTTTCAGGGCTACAAACTACCATAGCTGAATGACAGCTAGCTAGCCCCTGAGTTCAGAGCTTTTGACCGTGACTAATACTATTTTGGTTAAGGTATGACTGAAAGCAGTCTTGCCTCAAGATGTTGAGTTTACCTTGTTATAAGGGCCAACAAAATGATTTGAGAGTTTGACAGTAATTTAATGCTCCTAGAGGCTTAAAATTGTTGTAAAAAGGAATTCTCTCAAAATTTAAGTAGTTTATTACTTTTGAAATGAATTCCAAATCAAACTAACATGTTTTCAAAAACTCTAGTCAGAAAAGTTTTGAACCGTCACCCAAATGTATCTCACCATAGAGTTTTGAGCTGCAGCTAAAACATATCAAATTACTTGATGCTCCAAGTACAGTTGAACCAAATTCTTGATCAGCCTGTTGTCTGAGTGTTTGTGGTGAAAAATGTACCCCTGAGTCCAAGCCGTCATTTCCAGGCTTTGTTTTGCTAACCCCTCTAAAGTGTATTTAGCTTCCACCACCATTCATCTTACCCCCATTCTTAGTAGAAAGCACATTAGTGATTCATATCGTATTTGTGATATCTCTATGATTGCCTAGAAAGCTCTTATGCCTGCCTTCTTGCCACTCAGTCATCCCCACAGTTTTCCTTGTTCTGATTCACATCTTTACTGTAGTGTGAATCCTGCTACCACAGTGATCACCTTTGCAGTGTTTCATTGTACTTCTTATTTCCTCAGTGCAACTGTTGGTAGATATTACAGACTTTCTCAAAATGGGTTTCCCTAACTAAGCAGCTTAGGGAATCATTGAAATGAGTGTCTTAAAGCAAGGACCATGGTCCAGCTATGTAAGATTCATGTGTAATAGCTTATTTAAAAAAAAAAAAAAACCAAAACGACCCAAAAACCAAACATCAGAATTCTTAGATTTAGCTCATATGATCTGAATGAGACCTGGGAGGAAGGAGAATGGAGAATTTCACTTAGACTCATTGGATCCATGGTGATAACAGTCTTTAAAAAGTTAAGTTGTTTTATTCTAAGAAGTTTGCATCATGGTTTTAGTTTTTTTACTTAGTATAGTATATATATACGTTTGTACATTTACTGTTTATTGGCAGCTCTAATAAGTTTTCATAGTGAACAATACTCCAGTGTCCACAGCACTTGGACCAGGACACACATTTCTGCTCCTCTAGAAAGGCCCTAATGACAATATTTTGTGAGTTATAAAACTTGACATATGTAGAATCATTTAATTTTTGTATGTTGTACTTTTGTATGATTTTAATGAGATGAAAGTCATATATGACAGTTTTAACAGTAACTATCACATGTTCACAGTACTTTGTAACAGTTTCCCATATTCTTTCAAATATTTTTATTCCTGTAAATAATCCTCATACCTGTTACCCTTTACTTTTTATTCTTTACTTGCTTGTTTTCTATCGGCTGGAGACTCAGGCTGTTCTCTCTGTATTTGTCTGTTCTGGATAATTCATACAACTTAAATCATACCTATAACATGTGCCTCTCCCCAATTCAGAACAGTGTGCTTTTGCTTCCACATTGCAACATCTGTCAGCACTTCATTCCTCTTTGGAAGGCCTAGTCAGCATTGTTCTTGTAAACACCACAGGACTTTTATCCAGACATCCACTGATGACTGTGGAGGCGGTTTCCATCTGTTGGCTATTGTGAACACCTTAGTGTGAATAGCCCTGCACACAAATATTGAACACTTGATTTTAATTTCTTAGTATGTATCGGTAGACTTTCTAGATCACATGTTGATTGTACATTAAACTTTTGTGGACCTATCGAGCTGTTTTCTATAACTATGGAATGCGTCATAGTACAACATACAAAAAGTTCAATGATTCTACATATGTCAAGTTTTATAACCCACAAAATATTGTCATTAGGGCCTTCTAGAGGAGCAGAAATGTGTGTCCTGGTCCAAGTGCTGTGGATGCTGGAGTATTGTTCACAGTGAAAATTTATTTCATTGCAATAACAGTGTTTGAGAAGTGCTTTCCAAATTGAATTACACCCCCCCATCAGTCAGGCTGTCCTTGTGAGTGAGAATTGGTACGTTACGATGGATCCTTTATTTCCCTAATAGAAATGATGTTCAACCTATTTATAGGCCATTTTGTATGCCCTTGGGAAAAATACCTGTTGATGTCCCTTCATGTCCTTTGCCTATTTAATATTTTTCTTTTCTGATCTTTCAAGGTTGTATAAGAGCTGTATATATTGTGATTATTAGACTACTTAAAATTTTATTAATTTATTTTTTATTTTGTATGTTGACATGCATGTGCCATGGAGTCTAGGCCAGAGGACCAGAGGACTTTCCATCCTATGGATCCAGGGGATTGAACTTAGGTTGTCAGACATGATACCTGGTTCCTTTACCCACGGAGTCATCATTCTGGCTCCTGGAGAGTTGATTATATTGCAAGTTTAAGTCTGAAATAATGTCAGAAGAAACAAAAGAAAGACTAAATCAGGGACACCTTTGTGGTATGCTTGTCTCTCTTTAGCTTTCTAACCACAGTCTTTCTTCTATTTTAGGTTTGAATTATTATATTTACTGTTGTCTAATATGCCATCTAATTTATAACTAGCTTAGGCAGCCAGGATTTCTGAATCTTCATATTCAACTAGTTGCAGGTCAAAAATATTCCAACTGAAGTTTGCATCTGTACTGCATATGTACAGGTTTTCTTGTTATTCTTTAAATGATATAGTGTAGCAACTATATTATCATAGGTATGAGGCAAGGCTAGCTTTGAACTCATGTAGATCTTTCTGCCTCACCTTCCTGAGTGCTAAGATTATAGGCTTAGGCCACTATGTTTGATATTATTTTGTATTTAGCTGTGTAACCCACTCTGCCCCACCTTTCCTTTATATTTAAAGTACCTGCATGTGTGTTTGTGCATCATGTGTATGACTGCTGCCTTTAGTAGCCAGAAGATGGTACAGGATCCCTTGGAACTAGAGTTAACAGATGGTTTATGAGCTACTAAGAAGATGCTGTGAATTCAACTCAGGTCCTCTGGAAGAGCAGCGATCTCCAGCCCTCTCTGTCGGGCTTTGAATATGTATGTTCCTCCCATTTCAACCTTCTGAATATTGCAGGCAGGAGCCCACATGTCTAACAAATACGTATCATTCAAGGTTCATAAACATTTTCTTTTTTTTTTTTCCATAATACTAGATGATATTTGGGTTAAACTCAAGATCTCATGCATATTAGGAAAACATTTTACCACTGAGCGTGGTGGAGATATTCTGAACCTTACCCTCTTCAAATACCAAGGGGCATCTGTATGTTATGCCCTTCCCTGCTCCGACTGTGTTTGGCCCTCCCGGCCTTGCCACTGTTAAGCATACCTTTAGCCTTTGTGTTTACTTTGTTAGTATTTGCCTCCTATAGCAGCAGGGCTTGAGGCTACTCATTGGAAGACTCCATTCTGCTTTGTGGATTGCTATGAGCCCTATGATTTAGCTCACTATTTAACAAATTTGGGTCAAAAACCCAAAAGGGCTTTCTGCCTATTTTTGATGGTCTTTAGACTTATAATGGCTTTTAGTTTTTAAGATGATTGAAACAAAATCAAAAGGAAACTAATATTTTATGATACTAAGAAATTATATGAAATTCAAATGCCAGGGTACAAAATGCAGCGTCTTTGGGATACAGCCATGCTCACTCACTTGCGTATTTTTTCTGGCTGCTTTCTACCTCAGTGGCAGAGTTGAGTAGCTCAAGCATTGTGTGGTCCACAAGTCTGAATCATTTAGTCTATCTGGCCTTTTACAGGAAAAAATTGCCTGGCAATCGGTACCCAATAAATATTTGTTGGATGAATGAATTAACTTATACGACCACAAAGGAATTTAAATGGGAAAACTTTGAATCATTTAGTTCTTGGAAATTTGAACTTAATTGATTGTTAAATATTTTCCCAAATAGTGCGTGGTTGTGCATGTATGTTTGTGTACACATATGTTCGTGCACGTGTGTGTGTGTGTGTGTGTGTGTGTGTGTTTTGAGTGTTTTTTTTTTAAAAATATTTATTTATTTATTTTTATGTGTCTGAGTACATTGTAGCTGTACAGATGGCCGTGAGCTATCATGTGTGTGGCTGCTGGGAATTGAACTCAGGACCTCTCCCGCTCCCTCCGGCGTAATTCACTGTAGCTGTCTTCAGACGAAACAGAAGAGGGCATCAGATCTCATTATGGGTGGTTGTGAGCCACCATGTGGTTGCTGGGAACCGAACTCAGGACCTTCGGAAGAGCAGTCAGTGCTCTTACCCGCTGAGCCATCTCGTATCTTAGTTTCATTGGCCATCCTTCATCTTGTAGATATTGTGAACCAATAAGGAAATACTAGAGATTTAATAAGGTTTTGGAATAGTGTTGGCTAAGATAGGCATACTGCTCTTTTTTTTTTAATATTTAATTTTGTCTCTCCTCTCCTCTCTTCTTTGGATGGGCTCTCACTGTGTAGCACAGGCTAGTCTGGATTCCATTTTTATCATTTTAATTAGAAAAAAGCTGTCATAGAATATGTACCCCCCCTTTCTCTTCTGGAATCAAACCCAGGATCTTGCACACATGAGACAAATTCTGTTCCACTGAGCATATTATATCTACACACCCTATTACTCTTAGAAAAGATTCATGAAAGTTTGTTTTAAGGCTATTTCTCACTAATTATGTTAATAGAGGCAGTTTAATTAAACTAATTTCAATAGAATACTATTTATGGGTAAATTATATATTCTCCCATGTTTCATTTTAAGATTGTTGAATTTGCACTTGAGATAGATTATAAACACTAATGTATTAGCGATCTATAGAAATTAATGCTGGTTCTTCCTCCCAGCTCCATGCTCCCAGAAATAAGACTCAGACTCAAATTGTATTTACAAATATCTTGGCCATATAGCTAGGCTCTTCTCTGAGTAGGTCATAACTTACTATATTCCATTTATTCCAATCTACATTCCACCACATGGCTGGTTACCTGTGCTCGGGTGCCATTTGACCATTTCATTTCATCTTTCTGGACGAATCTCCCACACCTTGCTCTATCCCAGAATTCTTTCTGCCTCCCACATATTATACCTTCTAATCTGCCCTTTTCTATATGTCATAGGGTTTTTTTTT
>NW_022196897.1:125318124-125351665 GCF_008632895.1 Mastomys coucha | reverse complement strand
TTTTTTTTTATTGCCAGATGATGCATCTATGCAAAGTGCAAGATACTCTCTCTACAATAATCTATCAGTAGATGTCTCAGTTACATTAGAGGAATATTGGAGATTAGACCGATATAAATCACTATACAAAATGATTCTATATTGTGTTATTTTGGTTTTTCTGTATTTGAAACTGACTTGTTTGGGTCTATAAGAGATGATAATAG
The DNA here is from genome assembly GCF_008632895.1 of Mastomys coucha. Classification (NCBI taxonomy): domain Eukaryota; kingdom Metazoa; phylum Chordata; class Mammalia; order Rodentia; family Muridae; genus Mastomys; species Mastomys coucha. The sequence goes on along the minus strand of NW_022196897.1, from coordinate 125,351,459 downwards.
ATAATAGATGATAATAGCACCCTGTAGCTGTGCAAACTGTCCTTATTTTATGCTTTCTTCAAATAAAATAAGATAAATGGATAACGCGCAGGTTGTGGTTTCTGGTGAAAAGGTAAAGGGTTGCAGCTCCTGGCCTTGGCTGGGTGCTGCCAGCTCTTATGTTAGGAAAAAGCTTCCTTGTCATGGTAGTAGAGCAACTCCTGGTTTGCCACTTCTCCCTTCTTTCAAAGGGATCTTACTATTTGAAGCCTTGTTTTTTTTTTCCTGGAAATTCTCTATAAGATTGTCATGCAACGATTAGAATCTAGCTGGCTTAACACGCAGTGATGAACACTATCTTAGGGTGGTCTTAATTTAGGTTACTGTTGCTGAGATGAAACTCCGTGCCCAACATAGCTTGGGAAGGAAAGGGTTCATTTGGCGTTTGCTTCTGTATTGTAGTTTATCATAGAAGGAAGTCAGGACAGGAAATCAAATAGGGCAGGGATCTGTAATAGCCATGTATCAATGCAGAGGCCACCGAGAGGCACTGCTTACTAGTTTGTCCCCATGACTTGCTCAGCCTGCTTTCTTATAGAACCCAGAGGTTCAGGGATTGTACTACCCACAGTGGGCTGGGCTCTCCCCCATTAATCACTAATTAAGGGAATGCCTACCGGCTTGCCTACAGCCCTGTCTTATGAAGGCATTTTCTCAATTAAGGCTCCCTCTTCTCTAATGATGCTAGCTTGTGTCAAACTAGTCACACACATCTTTAAATCCAGTGCTGGAGGCAGAGACAGGCAGCCTTGTTTGCATGGAGAATTTCAGGTTTGCCAGGGCTGCACAGTGAGACCCTGTCTCAAATAAATAAATAAATAAATAAATAAATAAATAAATAAAATAATATAGTGACAAGGACCATCAAGTAGATGGAAAAGAGAATGATTGGGGAGTGGCGTGACAATGGAATGCAACGTGAGTTAATCAGAGGAGGGCCTTCTGATGTAATGACAGTAGAGCAGAGATATGAATGGAAGAGGAAAGGGCAATGAAGCTGCTGGGATAGCTTTTGGTCCGAAGAGAAGTACTTGTCACTGTGACACATCATCAGCTATTCACACATACAATGTGTTTGCACTCACTGTCTTCATTGACCCTCTCCATTAGCTAGAACTCCCTATTAAGCTCTACATTTCAAACAGATGTATGAATAACAAATAGAATCTGGGATGAGACATTCCCAAGTCCTAAGAAGATTACAGGGTGGCTCCTCTGTAGAGAATCGAAGGGAGCAAGTTGAAAGAGGGCAGGATGGGTCAGACCCTGTTCAGACATGTAGGACAGTCATTCTCAACTTTCCTAATGTTGCAAACTTATAGTACAGTTTCTCATGTTGTGGTGACCTCCAACCATAAAATTATTTTTGTTGCTACTTCATAACTGTAATTTTGCTACTGTTGTGAGTCATAATACATTTTTGGAGATAGAGGTTTGCCAAAGCATTTGTGAGCCACAGGTTGAGAAGTACTGTTGCAGGACCTTGGAACCCGACAATATTAGGATATTGGGTTTTAGGGTCTGACAGGTTTTAAAGGATTCCTGGCTACTCCCTGGCTAGAAATCTAACTCTACAAAATCTTATATGAGGCTGCATGGTGCTACATGCCTGTAATCCTAGCCCTTGAGAGACTAAGGGAGTACTTGGTTGAGACCAACATGGGGTACATAATCATACCCCTTTTCAAAAAACCAAATCAAATCAAGTCAAGTCACATTAATGTGAAAGCAAGGTGTGTGTGACAAAACTGTTAAGTGATTTTTCTGTTTGTTTTCTTAGTAGTATGTGGGTTGAAGTTGCTCCACATTCTTGCTAGTTATTCGTATTATCAGTCTCTTTAATTATGGCAATTTTAGTGGCTTATGTGGTGGTATCTTGTGGTTTTAATTTACACTTTCCTAATGGTTACTATTTAAGAAAAGATTATTCATGAAGCTTATAAAGGCAGTCTTTACTTAGGGGAGAATTATCGTCATAGGCATAGGAACCTTGCTAGGCATTTTACAGTGTAGAACAGAGAATAGATTTGACTTTATAGCATAAGAATGTAGGAACTTAAAGCCAAGGAGGAGAGGTGGTGCAATCGATGGAAATTGCTAAAGGGAATGGTAAAGGCAGAGTCTAGTAAATCAAGCCTCACAGCCCCTAGGCATTCATGTTCTCCTGGGAACCTGTTACTAATTTCAGTATTCCATAATGCACCATTTTTTATTGAATGCTTACAGTCTCTATTCTCTATTCTCTATTCTCTAATTGTACAGCATTTTATTTTCTGCCTTGTGATCCTACTTTTTGGTGTTGGTCTCAAGTCCCTGACTTTCTTTCCTTCAGTGGTTCGCTTTGTATTAGAAATTGTATAAGTGTCAAGGCAGTGTTTCTTGGATCTGGTGGAAATATAGGGCAGTGTTGAAGTTTGTAGATGACTTTGAATGTTGGGTAAGCATTAGATTGATCCAGAATTATTCTCCTTTTCTAGTAACACTTAGGTAACCCACATTGATCCCATTTTCTGGATTACCTTAGCAAGCTGCTTGCTATTTTGAGTTGAGCTTGTAAACAATTAGTCTAGTAGTGTTCAATCTAAACTAACTTTTCACTGTCTCAATGACATTTACTTGTAAGATTTTATATTATTAGCTTTCCATTCATATTTTTTAGTCAGACATTAAATATAATATGGGCTTCAGTAACAACACTTGGCATATTCATGATCTTATAAGAGCAATAGTGTTTTTTTTTAGGTTTCAAATATATTACTGGCCTCCAATTCTAGGCTTTTATGCTCTGTTTACCTTATAGCTATAAACTTTTTTAAAACTAGGTTTATTCATTTTATTCTATGCCCGAGCATTTTGTCTGTGCACCATGTGTACTTAGTGCCTGTGGAGGTCAGAAAAGGGCATCAGATCCTCTGGAACTGGAGTTGTGTATAGTTGTGAGCCTCTATGTTGGTGCTGGGAATCTAACCTGAGTCTTCTTTAAGAGCAACATACTGCAGGCTGGCCAGTCTGGGCCTCCCTCAACCTGCGGGGGGGTTGGGGGGGAGGGGGAACAGGGTCCTGGTCAGGTCGAAAGGCGTTGGTGAAGAAATAATGGCAGACACAACACATGGAAGTACAGGATCTGAATGTATTTCTCAAAAATGGCATCAGACTTTTACAGTCATTACAAAAGAGAAATGAAAAATCTGGCAGCTCAGTGGTCAGGGTACATCTGAGGCCACCTGAAACACACTGGTTCTAAAGCAGCCACCTCTTCTGGACAGGCATTGCATCCCCCAGGCCCGAACATTCTGGGCACGTGTTGCGGACCGCATGAGGCTTGAAGCTCGAATGCTTGAGTCTTGAATATTCTCTGCTGCACACTGTCACACACACACACACACACACACACACACACACACACACACACACACACACACACACACATACACACACTGGCACCCACTATGCTAATTTTCTGGGCTAGCAAAGGCATGTCCCAGGGGGTCCCATTCTTGCTAATAGGAGTGGCTCAGCTGCCATACATGACTGAGAATGAGGATTCTACTTGACCTTGCCCTGGGATAAACAACTCCCATTCTGTAAGCTTCAATGTCCTACCCCCTCATAATCTCCCTAACAATGCCAGAGGCAATTAGTTTGAATGTGTTAGATTGCCAACAAAATTCCAAGCCATTTGGAATTTTGGCTAAGATGTTGCAACATTGGTAAAGGTCAGAGGGCAGTGTCCAATTTTGTTTAGCTATAGTAAATCATATCTTGGTGGGTACCTAGCATGCAAGTCCTCCCATCGACCATTGCAGGGACATATCTGGGCTACCTCTGAGTTAGGGGATGCCAAGGAATGAACTCCAAGAGACTGGCTTCCTTTGAAACTTTTTTGCCTTTGGTCTGTGGCCAAGCCTTTGGGTTTGTCACAAGACTTCATTGGAGTGGGCGTGGCAAACACATGCTCTTAAGTGCTGAGTTGTTGCTCCAGATCCCTAAACTTACTTTCATTATGGCCTGATTTTAACATTTTTTTCTTTCCCCTTGGAGACAGTGTCATAATGTAGCTCAAGCTGGTCTCAAACTTGGTATCTAGTGGAGAAAGACCTCCAATGCTGATCCTCCGACATCCAATTTTCTTGTTCTGGGATTTTACTCATTGTCTACCATTCTTAAATTGGAGTTATTAGAGCCCTGTCCATTATGTGTGTAAAGTACATTTTAAATATTATTTTTGAGAATTTGATACTTGAGTTTACTGTATTTATATCATTTTTATCCCTTCCTTTCTCCATTCCCCCTTCGTGATTACATTTTTTCTTTATTATGAATACGGGCATATGAGGGCCACAGCAAGCCTGTAGAGGTTAGAGTACACCCTTGGGAGTCAGTTTTCTTCTTCAGCTTCTTATCCCTCTATGGATTGTGGGAATTTCACTCAGGTTGCCATATCATGTACTTTACCTGCTGAGCTCTCTCTCACCAACCTTATGGGGCCTTTTTGAGATATGATCATATACTATAAAATGTATACATACATGTTGTGTATACTTAGTTTATAGTGTATTTAAACATTCTACTACTAACACCACTGTCCAGTTTCCTTTATTTGACCACTCCAGAATGTAACTTCTTAGCCATTAGCAGTTATTACCTGTCTTTCTTCTAAGCTCTGGCAGCCACTACTGCACTTAATGTTTTGCCTATTTTGTATATTTCATATAATTGGGATGTTTAGATGGCTTTTTGTGTCTGGCTTCTTTCTCTTTAGCTTGGTCTTTTATAAAAAAAAAAAAGGGTGTTTCTAATTGCATTATGCATCAATATGTCACTATATTTTTGTTGCTAATTAGTACTCCTGTTATATAGAGATATACTTTATTTAACATATCATCTAATAGTACTTGAGTTGTTTTTACTTTTTTGTTACTGAGTAATGCTGCTTTATATATTTATATACCTGTTTTGGTAGAATGTATATTCTCATTTTTCTTGAATATACTACAAGTGGAATTGTTGAGATCAAGTGATAGCTCTATGTTAAACTTATGGAGGACCTACTAGATGTTTTTCAAATTAGCTGTATCTTTCAGTCTCCTCAGAAGTGTATGTATGTACTCATTTTCTCAGGTCCTTGTTACCATGTATTCATCTCTCATTATATCCATCTTGTGGGTGTGAAATATTATTTCATTGGGTTTTGATTTGCCTGTTTTGGTAACAAATGACGTTGAACATCTTTTCATGTTCGTATCGGCTATTTATATATTGGTGGAGAAATGTTTACTTATATCCTCTTCCCATTTATAAAAGTTTGAGGAATTTTTATGAACTTGAAAGACCCCCAGAACTGGGGAGATCCTTACTCAAGTCTCGGGATGACGTGACCACCCAATAACTCACGAGAGACCAAACTTGCTGCAATCACATGAGGTTTATTTGGGATAAGCTGGTACCGGGTCGATCTCGTGACCATGCTGGCCAGAGGAGTTCGACACCCGAACACAAGAAGTAAGGGGTATTTAAAGGGAAAAATCACAAGTTGGGGGCGGGGAGAGGGTTACCAAGGAAACATAACATAAAAACAATGGAAAATTTCAGAGGGACCCAACCCAAGGTATTCAGTTAGGGAGGGGAACATATTCATTCTAGGAATGTAATCTTCATCTTCCGGTAGACAGGGTAGAGAGTCTCATAAACCAGTAGACCTTCATTCCTAGTTCCACAATCATTGTGGATCATTCAGGAGGGGCAGGTTTCGGGATCCAGAGCCCTGAGGCTCTGAGTTAGCCAAGTTCCTGGAACTACCTACTTCACATTTTTGGCTTGATACAGAGGTTTTCCATGCCCCCTTTTAGGTAAAGGTTACACATTATACATACATTTCTATTAAATGCCCTCATTTTAAATTCTAAGATTCTCCAGCTTTCAAACTCTGAATAGAAGTCATCCATTGTAAGTATTTTGGTTTGCAAAAATTTTCTTTGATTCTCTTTCACATTTTTCTTAATGTCTTTTGAAACATTTTAGTTTTGATAAATTTGATAAATTCCAGTTTAGTTTATTTTTTCCTTAGGTTGCTTGTACTTTTGATGTCAATAAAAAACATTGTGCATTTTTCTAAAGCCAATATCTTACCATGTAACTAACTGGCTGGCCTCAAATTTATAGAGATCCTGCTTGCTTCTGCCTCCTGATCGCTGGGATTAAAGACATGCTACCATGCCTGGAGGTCATGCTTTGGCTTTATGTTTTGTCAGAACAAATGTGTAGTTTTAAGTTACATTTAGATCTTTGATCCACTTTGACTTTGTTTTTGTATTTGGTATGAGATGGAGATCCAGTTTCTTTCTCTGCTGCGTGGTGTGTAGTTCCAGCATTATTTAATGAAAGGACTATTCTTTTAATGAGTTGTCTTAGCATTCTTGTTTACTTGACTATGGATGTAAAGGCTTACATCTGGATTATCAGCTCTGTTGTTGTCTATTCTTAGTGTTTTTTTCTTTTTCTTTTTTTTTTTTTTTCCGAAATAGGGTTTCTCTGTATAGCCCTGGCTGTCCAGGCTGGCCTCCAACTCAGCAATCTGCCTGCCTCTGCCTCCCAAGTGCTGGGATTAAAGGCATGTGTCACCACTGCCCGACCCTCTATTCTTAGTCTTATGCCGTTTATAACATAATTCTTATAATCGCTGTGAGTGTCCCAGTTGTGTTCTTCTCCAGATCCTTTTGGCTGTTCTTCCTTTATGGATGTATGAAAATCAGAGGACAGCCTTTAGTGCTTTTTAGTGATTTTCTTTTAGACAGGGTCTCCCTATTGCCATGGGCTGTGTAAATTGGGAGCCTAGCTGGTTAAGGAGCTTGAGAGTTCTGACTGCCTTAACTTTGCCAGTGTTGCAATTACAAGCATATGTCACCATGCCATGTTTTATTTATGTGGGTTTTGGGAATGAAAGTCATGTCCTCATGCTTATAAGGCAAATATGTATTATCAAACTGTAGCAGGAGGTAGTTCCTAGGACTCATCTATGGGTACAGGATACTGAGTGTTTTTCACATGGGTTGCAACATGATGATGGGCTCCAGGGATGGTAGGACTGTGAGCTTCAGCAAAAGCGTGGGTAGGTGGTGGTGGTAGTGGTGGGGAGGCAGGTGGGCTAGATCTGACAGACCAACACCTACCAAAACAACAAACTGAAACCACCGCACCAAAACTATATTGTGGTGGGAAGGAGAAGACCAAAGAGGTGATGAAGAGATACAAAGTGAAAGACCCCCAGAACTGGGGAGATCCTTACTCAAGTCTTGGGATGATGCGACCACCCAATAACTCACAAGAGACCGAACTTGCTGCAATCACACGAGGTTTATTTGGGATAGGCCGGTACCAGGGTCGATCTCGTGACCATGCTGGCCAGAGGAGTTCGACCCCGAACACAAGAAGTGAGGGGTATTTAAAGGGAGAAAACCACAAATAGGGGGGGGGAGAGGCGGGGAGAGGGTCACCAAGGAAACATAACATAAAAACAGTGGAAAATTTCAGAGGGACCCAACCCAAGGTATTCAGTTAGGGAGGGGAACATATTCATTCTAGGAATGTAATCTTCATCTACTGGTCGACTGGGTGGAGAGGCTCTTAAGCCAGTAGACCTTCATTCCTAGTTCCACAATCATTGTGGATCAGTCAGGAGGGGCAGGTTTCGGGAACCAGAGCCCTGAGGCTCTGGGTTAGCAAAGTTCCTGGAACTGGCTACTCCACATTTTTGGCTTGTTACAGAGATTTTCCATGCCCCCTTTTAGGTAAAGGTTATACATTATACATACATTTCTATTAAATGCCCTCATTTTAAATTCTAAGATTCTCCAGCCTTTCAGAAAGTACATTTTATATAGATGATGCATGCTAAAAAGATCATTTTAAAAAGAGATGTTTCTTGATTTCTTCTAGTTTAGTTTAGTTTAGTTCTTTATTTCTTTTCTTTGCCTTGCTAAGGTTGTCTTTTATTTTGACTTTAGGGAATGTTGCGGGCACAGAGGTCCTTGTACTCACAGAGAAGCACTAAGAGACCCAGGAGTGTTAACCACACAGGGGTGGATGAGATAAAATCAAAGCCCAGCATTCCATCCAGAAAGCTGAGAGTGGACTTTGTTAAGAACCAACTGACCTTTTTGCTCTCTGTGTAGGCAGACCTCACCCACTTTTGCTGTACAGACATCTAAATTACCCAGACTGCGTATGCCATACTCTTCCTTCCCTAGACTGTTACCCATCCTTAGGGTGTACTTTATGGCTTGCTGACCTCTATGCTACTGGTCAGAGACCACAGTAGATTCTGGGCCTTTTACCTATAGAACACACCCTTATGGTCACATGAACTTTGTAAAAGAGTCTCTTTGTAGTTATACCTTAAGCTTTCTTGTGCACCTGGAATTGGACTGATTGGACTGGTTGTTGCTTGGGAACTTTTCCCCAAATTGTACTGTGTTTTAAATATGTTGACCATGAGCTGCCTGGCATTAGACTCCCTGAAGTCTAATCTAGGTTGACAAAGTCAGTATGCACCAGGTTTTCATTTTTCAGGGAACCCTTAAGGGGAGATTTTTCAGTCTTTCTGCTTTCCCATTAATTGCAGTGTTAGCTTTAGATGTTTTGTAGGTTTCCTTTATCATGGCAAGGACCCTTTTTTCCATTTCTAGGTTACTTAGTGTTTTGTTTTCATGAAAGGGCTCTGTTAAATGCCCTTTCCCTGTGTCTCTTCCAATGATTCTTATATTTCATTAGCATGGGATATTTTGATTAATTTTGTTTTTCAGATATTAAGTCAGTATTGTCTTCCTGAGATCCTTCTTTCTCATGGTATATACACTATATTGTGTTGGGTTTAGTTTGATTTTGCTTCTTTGATTTTGGTGTTAATCTCTACAAAATATAGCGGTGTCTAATTTTCTCATAATATTTTTGACATTTGTCACTAGAGAAGTACCGACATTGCATGAGACTTGAAAAATATTCTCTTACCTTTTAGTGTTTAGAAGGGATTATAGACTGACACTAATTGATTCTCTTTTAAGACTAATAGTATTTAAATTTGTTTTTGTTTTTTAGGATTCTCCTTTTACAAATGCAGGAATAGGATCTAATCTAAATCTCTTAGGAGAGATTGAATGTGATGCCAGCATAATGGATGGAAAGTCCTTAAACTTTGGAGCAGTTGGAGCATTGAGCGGTACGTGGGCATTCTGACACAGTTCCCTATCTGAAAACTGAGGCTGTTACCATTTCATCCTTCTCAACATGGAATCCCATATTTTTATTCATCTTTGTTTGAAGGAACATTGAAACAATTATTTTTCTTCCTTTACTAAAATAAGAACATAAAGATCTTGGTTATAAGGAGTTTTTAAAGAAAACAGCCAGTGTAAGGGATGTATCGATCACTAGTTTCTACAAGGTCCTGAAAAAACAACAACAAAAACAAAAAAGCAAATATAACAAATTAAAATGAGCAGTCTGTGTTCAAGTTTGGTTAGGAGTACATCACTCTTCTCTGGTCCTTAAAGAGATTATAGGCATTTAAGACTTAGTTCAGAATAGTCTATTAACTTTGAGTTTGAAATATATTAACATTAATACATTTCAGGTGATACAGATTAAATTTTATTTTTTATTTCATAAGTCTTTCCTTTCTACCCCTCTTCCCCCTGGTTAATAACTAGTAAAAATTGGGTTATTAATATAGTAGAGATATATTCTGTGAATATGGTTATTTTAAAAATTGAATGTTATTCTATGTGCATGATGTGTATGTGAGCATGTGCACATGTGCACCACTGTGCACATGTAGAGGTTAGAGGAAAATGTTTTAGTTTTCTCCTTCCGCTTGGGTTAGGAAGGGTCTCTCATGGGTCCTGGCGCATTGTACACGGGAAACTACCTGTCACAGGAGCTTCTTTTTTTTTTTTTTATTTGTTTTTTTTTTTTTTTTTTTTTTTTTTTTTTTTTTTTTTTTTTTTTTTGGTTTTTCGAGACAGGGTTTCTCTGTACATCCCTGGCTGTCCTGGAACTCACTCTGTAGACTAGGTTGGCTTCAAACTCAGAAATCCGGTTTTATAGTTCAGGACTTGATGTAATTCATTCTTTGCATTCTTGACACTTAAGTTCTTAAGAGTCCAGCATTTCTGTGTGTGTGTCTTTGTAGGTAAGCTGGTACTTTCTCTTACAGCTTTTCATGTTGTTCCCTTACTTTTATAGTTTTGACAATTGTAATACATCTCAGAGAAGATATTACTAATAAAGAATTAAAAAGAGGAAGGGAATAAAGAAAGGGAACAAGAAGGAATCAAATAAGAAAAGGAAAAATATATGAGTTAGAGGTATGAGAAGTAATAGAGAAAATACTTTAGACTAGGTGCAGAAAAAGGAAGCAATGGACGCCATGGAGCAAAATGAACATTAAAACAAGTCAGCAATTCAAGTGTAAGGTGAAAATTAAAACCATGTAAGATTATGAAAAAGGATAGATCAAATATGTCATCCGTTCGCATATCTCTTTATTAGTATGGGTTCCCCCACCCCATTATTATCTTTTCATGCATATGAGTATATAGTTTGCATGTGTACATATTAATGTGTGTGTTGGCACATGTATGTTTGCATTTGTGAGGCCAGAGCACAACCTTAGGCACCTTTTAACCTTCTTTTTGAGACAGGGTCTTTTACTGACTTGGCACTAGCCAAATAGGCTAGAGTGGTTGTTCATGGAATCTCAAGGATTTGCCTGTCTAGGTTCCAACCCCCATTCACCCCCTCATCACTACCATGGCTGGTTTTTACAGGTTCTAGGGCTTGAGCTCAGGTCCTTGTGCTAGTTTGGTAAACATGTTATGAGTTGAGCTAGCACCGAAGTTATATCTGTAGCTGTTGTAACTTAGGGAGATGATTGCAAATCTTCATGCATATGAAAATAAATGGCTTCAGAATGTTTTCCCTGCCTGGCTAGATTTCTGCACAAGAAGAGCGCTCTGAGAGTTTCCCAGTCCTAGAAATGTTTTGCTATACCTCTCCTGTACAGAAATTTTTATTTTTGTGTAGTCCTGTCTGTTGATACATGGGTTTAGTTTCTATACAGCAAAGTATTTACCACTCTAAAGGCAGTGAAACCTGGGAGAGTGGAGCTAAAGTGAGACGGACTCATGCAATAGCCAACATCATTCATAGCCTCAGATAATTTAAACTCCCTAGATTAAGAATTCCATGGGTAAAGTCTCTGTCCAATTAAAAGACTATTTTATCTCAGATATAATTGAACACAACTTTTACTATTTTGTAGTTTCTAAAGTACAAGAGACCTAACACCCAGTCCATCATCTTTGTTAATTAAATAGAACCTCTATCATCTATCCGTACTTAAAAGACTATGGTTCTGCACCTGGCTATTTCTTGGCTTCAGATTGAATGCCATCTGAAAACCATCCTCTCAAATCTGTTTCTCACAAAGTAAAAAGCCTGGGTTGACTAGGAGATTATGTAGTTTTTCAACCCCATCAGAAATCCAAGAATGACTGATATTAAGTGAAAATATATAGGAAGCCTAACACAGCTTCCAAAACTTAGCCCATTATAGAGACCTCTGACCACCTGGACAGTCCCTTACTTCAACACATTGAAGCATGGGTCTTCAGCCTCTGGCCATGGTCATCTGACAGATTTAGAGAAACTGTAAGACTAAGGACTAGCCTCCTATGTCTCGGTAGAATCAAGCTGTCCTAACCTGTAATTGTGTCCTTTCTTTGGACAGTATTATGTCTGTAGATGAAATGGGCAATTCTTGCCTAGTGGCTGTTTTGCCACAACTGGAGTAACTCAAAGATGCTCAGTTTCTTCTTTAAATCCAAGACAGGGAAAGCTGTTAGGAGCAGACTAGTCTCAACAACAAGTGAATAAATAACATTAAACATCACATTCGGTGGACTTCTGACATCTTTGAAAACCAGCTCTCTATGTGAAGTAATCTGCACTGTTCTCTGTTACCTACTCTCAGCCATTTCTAATTTAAAATAACAATAAACTCAGAGCCATGGATTTCCTATTTGGCCTTTAAGTCACAGGCTTAAACATCTCAGATCTGTTTATAATAACAGCAATAGAAGGACTGTGTCTAAGCCCTGCACTTTAAAATTTTTAGTATCAATAGAAGAATTTTATACCAATGAAAACCTTTGATTTTGCATCAAATTATGTACTATTTAAGAAATTATGACTTCAGCTTAGTAACAATTAGAGATTTCTACCAAATGAGATTATGCCTGTGCAATCAATTCTAGATATTCCTCCCTGTTCCAGATTTGACCATTTCTACATCCCCTAGAAAGACAATCTATTAATAACCCTCTCTAGCCCCAAAGCCCAGGGAACTGGGTCAACGACTCTTCATAACTTCTTCAAGCTGAATATGGGTATTGAGATACTATGAAAGGGGTGGATGGGAGGGTAGGGAAAACAGGATTGATTAGTCACTGATGTCCATGCCTTGATTGGATCTGGCTGAAGTCTAGGACATCAGGAGTTCAGATCAGTTTAGCATGTCTGGTGAGGAAATTCACCAAGGCTGTATATTCTGCAATATTTAAACCTCAAAAGAAAATTTCAGTATCATCAAGATATATTTTTTGTTTGATTCTCTGGAATCTAGACCTCTGGAGGTCTCTCTTCATCATATCGGATCCATATAGCTCTGGAAGGTATAAATACCTTAATCACTTTTTCCAAAAACACAAAGACAAAACCTTTTTCCCAAATCAGCATATCCTTGAGCCAGTAATCAGAAAAACCTTCATTTTGACCTCTCTCTCCCAGAGGAATAATATAACCACAAAACTGAACATCACACTTCTATCTGTACCTGCTTATAAGCAGGCAGCTAGTCAAAGCAAGATTTAAACCCAGAATTCCTATGGAGCCCAAGTTCGACAGAATTTGAGTATCCTGTAAGATGTTTTAGAGTAATACATCTTTATACCATCTCTATATTCGACTCTCTGCCTAGAGCCACAGACATATTTATTAATACGTGTAGAATATCTGTCTGAACTCTCTACCAGGAGCCACAGACATTAAATTAATATCTGTTCAAAGCAGGCAGTGATTATCACTGCACTCTCTACTATGGAGTCAGTGACTAATATTGCCTATCTAGTTCTGAACCTCAGGAGAAATTTCCCACGTGATTTGGACAGAATATGAATATAAATTTATCCTAAAGGCAAATAATCCCAATTTTAAGTTCACAATTTAATCCCTCTGCCCTAAGAGGGAGGCAAATTCCATTCTTCTCCTAACTCAGAGTAGCCTATAAGTTCTGTAGCAGGAGTCCTCAGCATGTTAGCAGTCTCTTTGTTTAAACTTTCCCTGTGCTTCACTTGTTTTTAGCTACTCAGTTACTTAACAAAAATAAATAAAGACTCTCAGGCTAATAATCTTAAATTTCTAGTGGATTTATGCACAACCAGTACGTTGGTTTGCCACCTGTTTCGGGAAATACGTTGGTTCATCACCTGTTTTGGGAAATATCTAGAGCTAGCCCCTGTGCCAGGTGATTTCACTGGGCTGCCAGCTTGCCAGCCCTGCTAGGCCACATGGCTCCCACCAGGCCATCTCTAGGTCAGGGCCCCTGAGTTCCTATCACTTCCATGCACGCAATGCCCCTTGTACCCCTGGTTAGCCATCTCAATACCTAATTACCCCATAGAATCAAGACTCTTAATGCTTAATTAGCCAATCAGATTTATGTATCAATAATAACACAGTTTACAATAAGCCGGTACAATAATTTCAGAGATAAATGATAATGATAAAGCTTTAACACAATTATTCTAATCTTTTGGTAACACCACGTCAGCCTCCATTCTGGTTCTCTCTCTCCTTCTCAGACCTCTCTCTCCTCAACTCCTCACTCTGCCTCCCTTCTTTCCAGTTACAAGCCTTCCACTGCCCTAATGAAATTGGACAGGGAAAATCTTGCAACACGTGGGTACAGTATAAAATGAAGATAAGAGAACAAAATATGGCATATATATATATATGTATATATATATATGTATATATACATACACACACACATACACACACACATACACACACACACACACACACACACACACACACACACACACACACACATATTGAGTGCAGTTGCCGAGGGACGACTTGATGCTGTTGTGGAGTTCTCTGCTTGCTGCCCTCACACCCCTCTTTATATAGGAGTTATATGAAAACTCTAAGGGACTTCCAGCCCTCACTGGACAGTAGTATCTCTGGCACTCAAAATAACAGTGTTGATGTCTTTCAGCCATTGCTGCTGGAGCAGATTAATGATTCATTCACCACCCTTGGAAAGAACTTAAGAGATATAGATTGTTAGCAATGACTACCACCTTTAGAAAACATTTGGAAAAAAAAGAAAACATTTGGAAAAATAAAACTGTTAGTGAAGCTAGGTTGAGATGTTTTCACTACTGGCTCTGACGTAGAAAATCTTAGGGAACAATCTGAAGTTCAGAAAGGCACCCTCTTATGAGCTAAGCTAGGGACCTTTAGGGTCAGGGAACAAGAACAATGGCAGCCCTGGCTGACGTGACTCTCCCCAAGGCTGGACTGGTGTTGATTGATTTCTTATACCCATTTTTGCCCTCAGCTTCCTGATATGATTTATTAAGAATTGTTGATGAGTACACATGCATTCTGAGGATTTAAAGTAGATATGACTGATTTTTATATAAAAGTTTAGATTTGTGATTCTTTTAGGATTCCTTCCTTATAAAGATTTATTATATGTATGTGAGTATGCTGTCCCTCTTTTCAGATACGCCAGTAGAGGGCATCAGATCCCATTACAGATGGTTGTGAGCCACCATGTGGTTGCTGGGGATTGAACTCAGATCCTCTGGAAGATTGCTCTTAACATCTGAGCCATCTCTCTAGCCCGCTCTTTTAAAATTTTTATAAGATCACTCTTAAAGATAAATAATAGTAACTTCTTCTTTCTTTGTAACTGCAAATTGCTGTCTGCCAGTAAGAGAAACTGGCTAAGAAAAACTTACTTATACTTTGTTAATCTATAACAAGTAGCTTAGTTGTGAATGTCTATGTGTCCTTGGGAATAGTTTGTTGTCTTTATCTGTACTGAGTAGTGTTATTTCTGGTAAAGGTATTGAGGGACATACTCTTTTTCATAGTCATTCACTAGAAGAAAACTAGAACATAATCACATTGCAATTTTATACTGCTTGGAAGGTTTTACTGGAATATATAAGCCATGGAAGGAAAAAATGAACTGTGGGGTTAGAACCTTGTTCCTTCTACTCTTTAAGTATGTATGTATATATATACATATATACATATATATATATGTACATGTATGTGTGTGTGTATGTATGTGTGTAAAGTTTGTGTAATAATGTGTTGGAATGTTGTTCCATCCTTCAAATTTGTATGTTTGTATGCATGTATGTATATGTATGTATACAAACACACACACACACACACACACACACACACACATACAAAGCTAATCTGGGTTTGTGTTGGAGCTTGCTCTATCCACCAGTTGTATGTATATGTGAAATGCTTGGAGCCTGCTTGCTGGAGGTTTCCTCCATCCACTCAGTGTGTGAATATGCCTGTCTGTCTGCATGCATGTATGTATGTGTTTGTGTGTATGAAGTTATTGTAGTCTGTGATTTGCTTCATTTACTCAGTGTGTAAGAATTTTATCTCTTAATTTTCTTTCTTGCCAGCTCCTAAGAGTTAAAAGAGTTTACAGTAGTTCACTGGCTACAAGGAGTGCCAGCCCCAGTAAATTAAGCTTTGTTCCTCAGAGAAAAGTCTGCTCAGTAATTTCTCGAATTGCTGGCTGCCACAGGCAGCAGCCCCTGATGGTTATCTGGACCAATCCCTGTCAGCTGCTCTCTGCACTGACCCCCACTGGCTGCCTATCTCTGTTTACTTTATGATGATGACAAAGCTGATCTTTGGCATGCAGCTTGATGATCATGGGTTATCAAAGAGGAGGCAAAAGTAATTGTTTTTTTCTAGTTCTAATTCTGTCATGGTTCTTTTGTTTTGTTTTGTAAGTCAAAGTATTTTACTCAATAGGCTAGGTTGGCTTGTAACTTATTATGTATACTAGGGTACCTTCAAACATGTGGCAACCCTCCTGTCTCAGTAGCCCATGGGTTGGTATTACAGTGTGATCACATTTTCCATGATGTGTGTGTGTGTGTGTGTGTGTGTGTGTGTGTGTGTGTGTGTGTATGTGTGTGTGTGTGTTCACTGTCCCATGTTCTGGGGTTTGTGTGTAGATGGGTGATGGGACAGTGGCATACTTGTATTTACTTTTACTGGTTGGGCTCTCCTCCCAACCAGTATGTATGTGAGTATGCTGTCCCTCTTTTCAGATACGCCAGTAGAGGGCATCAGATCCCATTACAGATGGTTGTGAGCCACCATGTGGTTGCTGGGGATTGAACTCAGTCCTTTGAAAAGGACTCTGGCAGTTTTTCCAGAGTGTGTAGTTCTTGCCGGAATATATATTGAATGTATACCATATTACCACTGTGTTTAAAAATTGTAATGCTTACTTTGTAGTTTCTGGTCAGAGTTCTCTCGAGCCATGGTTTTTAATCTTCCTAATGCAGTGATATTTTATCACACTGTGGTGACCCCAGCCAAAAAATTATTTTCATTGCTACCTTATAACTAATTTTGCTATCATTATGAATCGTAATGTAAATATGATATGCAGATGGTCTTAGATGACTCCTGTGAAAGGGTCTTTTGAATCTCAAAGGGGTAGTTATCCACAGGTTGAGAACTGTTGCTCTTCTGCCTTGTCTAGTCTCAATAGGAGAAGAAATACCTAGTCTTACTGCAACTTGATATGCCAAGGCTGGTGGATGTCCAGGGGAGTCCTCTCCTTTCCAAAAAAGAAAGGGAGGAGAGGAGAATTGGGGTGTGTGGGTGAGGA
This sequence comes from Mastomys coucha, assembly GCF_008632895.1. NCBI lineage: Eukaryota > Metazoa > Chordata > Mammalia > Rodentia > Muridae > Mastomys > Mastomys coucha. The sequence continues at coordinate 125,334,409 of NW_022196897.1, read as the reverse complement.
CTGGGAGAAGAGGAGAATTGGGGTGGGTGGGTGAGGACTGGGAGGAGAGGAGAATTGGGGTGGGTGGGTGAGGACTGGGAGGAGAGGAGAATTGGGGTGGGTGGGTGAGGACTGGGAGGAGAGGAGAATTGGGGTGGGTGGGTGAGGACTGGGAGGAGAGGAGAATTGGGGTGGGTGGGTGAGGACTGGGAGGAGAGGAGATAGGGGAAACTGCCACCAGGATGTAAATAAAGAAGTGAATAATTAGGTAAATAAATAGAATAAAATAATTATCATCCAATTGAGAGAGAGATAGAGAACTGCTGCCCTAGAGTGTCTTTAAGTTTTGTTGTGTTCATGTTCAGCTTGTGTTAGTACATTTGGTGTATGTAACGAAGAATTTGCAAGTTATTTTGAAGTTGTTATATTGAAATAGCCACAAAAATGAAGTGGAGAAATGTGAAAACATTTCTGATTTCTTTTTTAAAATTTTTAAAATTTATTTTATAGGAATCAAGAATCCAGTCTCAGTTGCCCACAGACTCTTGTGTGAAGGGCAGAAGGGCAAGCTCTCTGCAGGCAGAATTCCTCCCTGGTAAGCACTTGGTATCCTTGACTTCTATTTGGGTTGCTAGTGTGTGAAGGCTGCGTTAGTTCACTGGGGATGTCTTCTCATGTGGATTGTGTATCACTGAGTGGTCAGTTAGGTTTATTTTGTTGTTAACCTCAGAACCTATCATAGATCCTGAGGCCTAATGTCTAGAGTAATTAGTTTTGGGATGTTCTTAGAAAGCTACATTACATATTGTGAATAGTCCTGATTCAACTATTGCCAGTAATAATAATTAACAATGTCTTGTTCTTTTACCTTTTTCATCTTACTGAGAAGAGATAGAAAGGGCTAAAAGGTCTTTAGAACAGACTTGCAAATTACTGTATATATAAGGGAATTCAGTCTTTGATAATGGTGACATTCATTGTGGTGAGAAAAAGATATACTAAGTAACTTGCATCGGGGCAGTGTGCTATATCATGGAAGGCCAAGAAAGTAGTCATGTTTTTTTTTTTAGAAAAGTACAGGGCAAATTTAAAGTTAAAAAGTGTGTTGGAAAAAATGTATGCTCAGAAGTTAAGAGTACTTGCTTACAGAGGACCCTATTCAGTTCCCAGCACCCATATGGTGTTTTACACCCATTTTTAACTCTAGTTCCAAGGGATCTGATACCCTTTTCTGACCTCAGTATATACCAGGTACATGAAGGCTATGCATATGTACACGCAGGTAAAACACTCATACATAAACTAAAAATCAATCTTAAAAAAGTACATTATAAAAATTACTTTGCAGAGTGTAAAGCTGTAAATAGCCTAAATGTCTTTTTTTATTTGCTTTCTATTCCTGTTGCTAAGTACAAAGGAGGAGGGAAACATTAGTACTAATTTACTCCACAACACAATATCTTCAAATGAATGTTTATGAAAAGTTTAAACTCTCACAAATGTAGACGCTGAGGAGTTCAAGCGCATAGTTCTAGCATGTTTGGGTGTGATGTGTGCTTTTTTCTTACCTTACAGATAGTTGTCCTCTCATTGGAAGTATCTGGGAGAGAGGAGACCACAGAGGAACAAATGAGGACAGGAGGGTAAGAAGAGTGGAGAGAGAGGGAGAGAGAGAAAGGGAGAAAAGGAGAAAGGTAGAAAGGGAGAGAAGAGAGAGGGAGAGAGAGAGGGAGAGAGGAGGGAGAGACAAGAAGGGAGAGAGAAGAGAATGGTAGAGAGGAGAGGGAGAGAGAAAGGGAGACAGACAGACAGACAGAAACAGAGACAAACGGGGAGAGGAAATGAGAGAGAGAGAGAGAGAGAGTGAGAGAGCATGCAAGAGAGGGAGAGAGCATATGACCGAGGTGGGGAGTGCCATTTCTTCTGTAAGTGCAGTAATACTTGTCATGAGGATCTCCCTCATGACATGAGGATCATGGTGATCTCCCTAAGTCAATAGCAATAGATTTTTATTGTGTAGAATTAAAAAAAATGAAAGTTAACTGAAAAGTATATGTTGAGATAGAGATATGGTCTCACTGTATATTTAGGTGTGGCTGGCTGGGACCTTGATTTATAGATCAGGCTGGCCTTGAACTCACAGAAATTTGCCTGCCTCTGCAACCCGAGTGTTGGTATAAAGGTATTCACTACCATTCCCAGTATAGTTCCTAAAAGAAACAAACAAACAAACAATCCCCCCAGAACCTACAAAATAATATGACTAACAATTTGATGCCACCTAAGTTAAGACATAAAATAGACCGAAAGATTTGAGGCTGTCCTGACTGAGCTTTTGTTGTTGGGATTTCTTCTGTGCTGTTGGTGTCCTTTTCAGAAAGCCTTTGTCTCTTCCTACACCTTTTAGTCTTCGACTTATATCGTCAAGTATTTCAAAGTTTAAAGTCCTACTTAAGGGCTTTGATTCATTTTAAATTGACTTTTGTTCTATAAGATAGACAGATTGTGTATTCTGTTGTTCTCGTCATGAAAACAGGAGTTTTCCAGCACTCTTTGTTGAAGAAGCTTGTGTGTGTGTGTGTGTGTGTGTGTGTGTGTACCACATGATTATGAGTGTAAGCATTGATACAATAGTGTCCTGGGTAGCTAGTGATGCTAGGTAGGTTAGGTATATCAAATATATTTGTTCCAATGCCAGGTCTTGCTCTGCTGCTGAGGCTGTCTTAGAACTCACTGGTTAGCATAGGCTGGCTTAGGACTCTTACTTCTGCCACTTGAGTAAAGGGAGGACAGGCATCTGTGACTATGCCCTGCTCTCAGATGTGCTTTTGATTTGAGCTATTTCTTTTCCTTTCTTCCCATCATTAGATCTTGCAAACATGTCTCTGAACTGTTTCCTCCCCACTTTAGGACATTTCCCTAAATAGTAGGTCTAGTAGTTTGCTTCTCTGTTGCTATACTAATCATCAACCAAAACCCCTTGGTGGAAGGAGTGGTTTATTTGGCTTTTCTTTCCACATCACAGTTTGTCATTGAGGCAGATCAGAGTAGGAGCACAAGTAGGAACTGGAGATAGGATGTGAAGTAGAGGCCCTGGAGGATTGCTGAGTATTGGCTTGATATTTTTCTGGATTGGTCAGCTACCTTTGTTAATAAAGTGCTTCCCAGACATGCCCACGAACCAGACTGAAGGAGCTTCCTCCGTTGATGATGGCTCCTCCTGGGTATTCAAGCTGAAGCTTATTCTCACAGGAGGTGTTATCTCCATACTCCTCAGTCAGTTGAGCTGTTAGACTCATGTATAGTTCTAAAGTTCTATAACTCTGACTACTACTCATTTATTCTTCTGTGCTCTCCAGTCTCCAGCAAATCACACACAGTCTAGTTTGTCATTTCTGATTTTTAATTATTTTCATATATTTGATTAGTATTTTTTAAAAAAGACTTATCTTCATGAATGTGTATGAGTGGGGCTATAAATTACAAATTTATTTTAAAATCTTTGTTTACTGGTTTTATTATTTTTATTACTTTTAGATTATGTTGAGTTAGTGATTTACCACTCCCCCCGACCCTGCCCCCAGACCCCTTTCTAAGTTTTATTTTTCTGTTTGGCAGGCATTGTGAGTTTTACATTTTTTTGCATATTTAATGTTTTTATATTTCTAAATTTCTATTTCAGAATGTGGTTAAGTTGTTTAAAAAGTTTGGTCCTTTTCAGGTCCTGCTTTAGAACTTTGTTTCACAGGGCTAGAGAATGCATTTATCTTTGAGCTAATTTTGCATTGTTATAATAGTACTATAGCCAGTGGTATTGGAGTGAGGAAGTTTCCTCTGGCTTTTGGGAACCTAAGGTGTTCCTGGCTCTATCTGAACTTGGGATTATTTCCTTTGTAGTTGGTGGGTTTTGTGTTTCAAGGGTTTGGGTAATTTCCTTTCTTAGGCTGTGATCTCTATTCAGTAAACTACTAAAAAGGTGCTTTCTATAAATCTTTGGAGTCTCTCTGTGCAGTTGTTTTCTCTGAGGTATTTTGTCCTGTAAACTCTAGCTATTTTGGCTTCTGTTGGGCCATTTCCATCTCTTTGCCTTAGAGACTGCTGGGCTCCTGGACTGTGGCCTAGAACCTCTCTGGAAATCATGAAAGTTAGCTCTCTGATTGCAGCAAGGCATTTTGTTATGTTTTTCTTTTCTACAAGATAACAGTCCTTTGTTGCCTGGTGTGTAATGTCTAAAAGTGTTGATTTAAATATTTTGTATTTTTTTCATTGATTTAGACAAGAGGCAATAGGATAAGTCTATTCTGTTGCTCTTATCTTGCCTTGCAGTAAAAAAATCTTTATATACCTGGAAGCTCACTGTATAACTATAGTAGTTTAAAAGTAGATTCTTCTAGTACATGTATCGGTTTAACCAGATTCATTTTTTTTTTTTTTTGAGTTTACTTTGTATTTTTTTTTTTAAGATTTATTTATTTTTTGTGAGTACATTGTTGCTGTTTTCAGATACACCAGAAGAGGGCATCATATCTCATTAGGGATGGTTGTGAGCCACCATGTGGTTGTTAGGAATTGAACTCAGGACCTCTGGAAGAGCAGTCAGTGCTCTTAACTGCTGAGCCATTTCTACAGCCCCTATATTTTTATTTTTTAAAGAAAAGGTGTTTTTTTTTTTAAAATTAATTTGACTTTTAGAAATCCATTCATGGGCTGGCGAGATGGATCAGTGGGTAAGAGCACTGACTACTATTCCAAAGGTCCCGAGTTCAAATCCCAGCAACCACATGGTGGCTCACAACCATCCGTAATGAGATCTGACACCCTGTTCTGATGTGTCTGAAGACAGCTACAGTGTATGTACATATAATAATAAAATAAATTAAAAAAAAAGAAATCCATTCTCACCTAGTTCCATTTTATACACACACACATATATATATATTTGTATGATTTATCTCTTCCTATATACTGAGGGTGACACTTCCCAGCCTCATAATATGTTCCTTAATGACTTAGTCTGGGCCTGATGCTTTGATACCTAATCTGGGCAATGATTATTGGCTAATTACTACATTTGTACATTGTGGTTTATATGGGTTCCATGCATTGTCTTGTCTTAAAATAGCTTTTTAGAATAAGACAGTTTGAGCTAATAGAGCTTAGTCCATGTTACAGTGTTAGGAGTGTGTGGAATCCATCCATAGCACATTGTGCTTACAGCCATCTAGTTACTCCTCACAGGTCCATCTGCTTACTCAACAAGTGTGTGCTGTCTGCTTGCTGACTGTCACCTGTGGAGGCAGGAAAACTATCAGGTGTAGACTGAAGACGATAACATTCACGTGGTAGCTGTTAAAGCAGGAAACCTAAATGTTCATTTTATCATTAGCTCATAGGGGCAGGCATGAGTGTTTTGATGCCAAGGATTTTTTCAAGACACTTTTTTTGGGGGGTGGAGCAGGGACTTTGGGACTCACACTGTAGCCCATGCTGGCCTTAAAGTCACCGTGTAGCTCAGGCAATCTTTCTGCCTCAGCTCTTGAGTTACTGGAATTATGGGTGTCGGGTACCATGCCCAACATTGGTTAGGTAGATTTTTGTGTTTTGTGATTTTTGATGGTTTGTTTGTTTAAGAAAAATCAATTTTTTGTCTTCATGTCACGGTCCCCACCTATAATCACATTATGTCAGGAGCATTGTGAGTTAAGGGCCATTTGGGATCCATGGAGAGATTCTGTATCAACAGTTTGGGGATAAATACTAAGATATTTGTGATTGAAATCCAGTTATATATTGAGTTTCCTTTGAAAATAATTGTAGAAGTACTGTTCATGAGTAAAACAACAGTATGCTCACAGTTCCTAACTCAAACAGTGATGATCTGTCAATTTCATTCACTATTGTAACAAAATGTGGTTATTCATCACATGCATAGCTTAAAATAGTAATGTGTTCCTCACAGTTCTAAAGCTCAGGAGTTGAAGGCTGAAACTTAGCAGCTGTAGTGTCCAGCGACAGCTTAGTTCTTTCTGTGTGGAGCCTGCTCACTGAGTCATGTGGTAACGGGCAAAGCAGTCCAATGGATCCTTAACCCTGTTGAGTAGGGCTCTCACTGACTTTGGGACCTAATCACCTCATCACCTCTTCTTAAGCCATACTGCTTAACATTGTCCTAAAAGTCTTCAGAACCAGATTGCAGAATATGAATTTTGTTAGATTGGAGACATAAACTTTCAAGTCAAATTGGTCTGTATTTTTGAAAAATTTTGTGATTAAAAAAAAAAACTGAAACATGCTCAGCAGATGGTTGAGTGGGTAAAGTGCTTGAGCCATAGCACCCAAGTGAAAGGCCTGTATGATCTACATGCCTGCAGTCCCTGCTCTGGGGGTGCAGGCTGCATAGAGACAGGTGTGTCTCTGCTGACTAACTTACCAGTCTTTCTGAAGTAGTTGAGCTGGAGGTTCACTGAGAGACCTTGACTCAAAATAAAGAAGGTAGAAAATGATAGAGGAAGAGACCTGGCGTTGACTGATGGTCTCTTCATGTCTGTACATGGGTGTAGGTATAAATGCACATACATCACACACATATCACAACATTTCACACTATGAAACTATATCCATTATGCATACATCACACATCTTACATAAAACATTATATACAACATACACATCATGCATATATACTCTACACACATTACATACATTGCATGCACATTACACACACACACACTACACCACATAAATTATATACCACACATGTATTACACATATTACACATGCCATGTGTATTCCATACACATTACACACATTACATATTCATTATACACATCACACACGTCACATACATGTTGTATATGACACATACATAAGACATTACACATACATACATTACATCGTTCCACACACAAATTCAGTTTTTCCATGTTCCTAGTGCAGTGAGGTCTTTCACTTTATGTTCATGAGCTTTAGTTAGTCAGTAGCCTAATTTGTCTTCAATTATACGTATTTATGATGTACAACGAAATGATAGAAATACTTTTTAAATCCAATACTTATTATTTTCCCCTAGACATTATTATTGCTTGAGAATTTTACATATAAATATAGTGTGTTTTGATCTATTATACCCCCATTTCCTTTTCTTCAGCCCCTCTTCCCATTTCCTCTTAATCTCATGAATTTTCTTTTTTAAACTCATGGAGTCCACTTAGGGAGTGCCCAGAACCTCTCAGGGACCATAGCCCCTTCCAGTAGCTGTCAGATGCCAATAGCTACTTAGCTAGGGGTGGTATTTCCTGATGAGCTCCCTACTTCATTCTTGAAGTTTGTCTGGCTTGATCTGTGAAGATGCTGTATGCTGTCGCTGCATGTGTGCATGTGCTCTACTATCTCCAGAAACCTGTTTCACTGTAGTCATCCACTACATCTGGCTCCTTATTTTCCTTCCAATCCCTCTGCTTAGATGATCTGTGAGCCTTGAAGGAAAGGGGTATGATACAAATGTTACATTTAGGGCTGAACACCTTGCTGTCTCGTAGTATCTGCATTGCGACCAGTTGTGGGTTATTGTGTTAATTACCATCTTATCAACTGCAAAAGTGAGCTTGCCTGATGAGGGTTGAAGGGTTCCCTTGTCTATGGGTATAGTGATACATCTTTGCGGATTGCTTTGATATTATATTCATTTAGCAGAATAAGAGTAGCAGGTTCTCTCTTAGGTCCTATGACCTACCAAGCCTCAGGTTTTTGGCCTTGTTAATAGTGCTAGACATGTGTTCTGACTTTTGCAAATATTTTAATGGCTGGTTTGTTTGACTGGAGTGGGCATGTGTGTGGGGTGGGGTGGTGCTGCACACAGAGCAGGGCAAGCTTACAAATGGTATCAGTGAGGTCAGTGCAACTCTAGAACAGTTGAAGTTTAGAGGAAGGACAGAAGTGGGCATGCTTTACTAAAGGAGAGGTAAGGGCTTTTCTAGTGGGTTTGCGTGAATCTCCTTTAACGTTCTCTTTTTGGAGAGTCACAACAAATCTCAAGAAATTTAAGTTAGTATTTGCTGTTCTGGAAAGTGATTTTTTTCTTTCTACAAGAAAAAATACAAGTCACTATATATGTATATATGAATATATACATACATATATATTGTGAAAAGTTTATATTGAAATATCAGAAGCATTTTTATGACATTTCATGTGATAGAACTCCTAGACAGTAATATTTGATAATAAGCAAAGGCTACTTATTTAGTATGCTTTATAGTTTCTATAATGACTTCTAAACATGAATATTTTAAAAAGTCTAAATTATTTAAAAATTGCATAGATTATATCAAAGTTTGAGACAAGGTCTTGTGTATTCCAGGTTGGCTGAAACTCCCCATGTGGTCAAACTCAGAACTTCATGCATACTAGGTATACTAGTTAGGGTTACTGTTGCTGTGGAGAAACAGCATGACCAAAGGCAACTTGGTGAAGAAGGGGTTTATTTGGCTTACACTTCTACATCATCGTCCATCACCGAAGGAGTTAGGACAGGAACTCAAACAGGACAGCAGCTGATGCAGAGGCCATGGAGGGGTGCTACTTACTGGCTTAATTCCATGGCTTGCTCAGTCTATTTTAATATACAGCCTAGGACCACCAACCCTGGGGTGGCACCACCTGCAAAGGGCTGGGCTCACCCGCATTAATTACTAATTAAAGTGCTCTCCAGGTTTACCTACTTCCTGACCTTATGGAAGCATTTTGTCAATGGTGATTCCTTCCTCTCAGATGACTGTTGCTTGTGTCAAGTTGAAATAAAAGTAGCCAGCACAGTAGGCAAGCACGTCATCAACTGAGCTACATCCTCATACTTTAGATTGGCTTTATTTATGTCAAAGTTATGAGTGTTAATGAATGAAAAATTAAGATGACAGTGACTCTAGTACTGAGATTGAATCCTAGATGATTATCTGAAGTGTTGGAAAAGGCTCAAACTCCCCTCTTGATCAGTTACTATTTACTATCTTACTTATGATTCACATTTGTAGAAGGGCTTAAACAAATCAGGTCTTTTGTTTGTTTTATTGTTGTTTGTTTTGTTTTTAAAGAAGGAGGTGCTAAAGATGGCAAAGTGATCGCTCAAATCTTAATCTAATTGTCATTTTACCTTTTATGTGACAGCTGTTCTTTGCAGTGACCATTGTTAGTAATAACAGAATATAAAGACTTAAAGTGTTGATCTTGAGATTTGTTTTAATAGTATATTTTAAAAAATATTTAATTTATGTATGTGCAGATGAATTCAGGTCCCTACAGTGGTCAGAAGATAGAGTCAGATCTCTTGAACTGAAGTCATAGGTGGTGTGAGCCTCCATACATGGAGCCTGGGAAATGAGTGTGGGTTCTTTGAAAGAGCAATAGGCAGTTTTCACCACTGATTTCTCCAGCTCCTTCTTTTGAGTTTTAATGTGGGAATGATTAGAAAAACAGAAACGAAAAATAGAGACTGGGAGACTTAACAGCCAGGCACAAGTTCAAGGGGTCCATTACTAGCTGGCTGGGATCTATAGGAGGTTGGCTGTGGAAGGAGATGAGGTGATTGCTAGAGCTGCTGCTTACAGTTACTGTCTGCCTCATGAAATGACTTAGAGAACGGTCTTGTTACGTGTGTTGGCATGCTTTTTGAGACCTCTGGAAATTAGTCTTTCATAAACAGAAGTTCCCTGTTCACTGTGTTGTATAAGAATTGCAATCTAGGGCTGGAAAATCCCTTCTGGGGTGTATTTCAGTATTCACTCACTAAAGTGGAAATGATTCTCAGCATTCTATGTGCCTTCTTGTTGCATTGAACTTAGAATCTAAGCATATTAGTGTGTTTGTGCATAGCTAGATTTATTGCTTGTTTTAAGTGGCTATAGTTCTAGACAAGAATAACAAATCTGAAGACATCTGCTTAGACTCTTTTTCTTTTAGATTTATTCACTGTAGCTGTCTTCAGACACACCAGAAGAAGGCATCAGATCTCATTATGGGTGGTTGTGAGCCACCATGTGGTTGCTGGGATTTGAACTCGGGACCTTTGGAAGAGCAGTCAGTGCTCTTACCCACTGAGCCATTTCACCAGCCCCTGCTTAGACTCTTTACCTGATTGACTTGATGTATAAATCTTACAACCATATAGATCAAAGAAAGAATCTTATTCTCCCCAGGAAGTTACTTTCACTTTTTTATTGAATTTTTATGAATTTTTCTAGTATATACATTAGCTACTTCTAATGAAGAAAAATTAAAAGAAAATTTGAGCATGCAGCTGTCCTGTTTTACACCAACTCTAGAATTTCTTGTATCTCTCAGACTTGACTTTAGTTGTCATGTGATATTATTACTTCTATAACTTATTGACTGTAGATGACACTATGCATTTTTTTTAAAAAATAACTTTTTTGTTGTCAGCTTTTTAGTTGGAGAAGGAGCCTACAGATGGGCAGTGGATCATGGGATACCCTCTTGCCCTCCTAGCACCATGACCACAAGTGAGTAAACCCTTCATGAGCTAAGCTGTACAAACAACTAATCTAAAGTGTTACATCACTTCTGTCCTGACACAAAGTAGAATGCCTGTAAGTTGAAAAATGTATAGTTAAACATAGGTCAAATTTAGTTTTTTAAAATCACCTTTTTATTCTGGAGGTTTCCTTTATGTTTTTAGTTTTGAGGTGTTCTTAGTCTGTTGGTTTGGAACTTACTATATAGTTGTGAACATATGGAGGACCTCTGAAGTGCTAGGATTCCAAGTGTGAGTCACCTGTCAAGTTTGTAAAACTATTCCCAAAGTTTCATTTTAAAGCTTTAAAGTAATTGTGAATAATAAAACCATGGTGCCCTCTCTGGAAGGCATTAGGAGGAAGGAAGGGGAACTCTTCCTTAGCTCTTGAACTCAGGAAGAATTTCTTTTTGTTTTTCCTTGTTTTGTTTTTTGAGAAAGGGTTTCTTTTTGTAGGCCTGGCTACTCTGGAACCCACTCTGTAGACTAGGCTGGCCTTGGACTGAGAGATCCACCTGCCTCTGCCTCCTGAGTGCTGGGAGTAAAGGTGTGTGCCACCACTGCGTGGCTCCCTGTTTTTTACATTTTAAGACTTGCTTATCTTTATTTTCTTCCATATGGGTGTTTTGCCTGCATCTGTCTGCACCATGTTTGTGTAGTGGGCCAGAAGAGGGCATCAGTTCCCCTAGAACTGGAGTTATAGTTGGTTGTAAGCTACTACTTGGCTGCTGGCAGTGGAACCTGGGTCCTCGGGAAGAGCAGCAAAGGTTGTTAACTGCTGAGGTTGTAACTGCAGTACCTTACTTTGTATTTTGAAGCAGGATTTCATTTATTCCTTGACCCAAGATGACCTGAAACTTACTATGGAGCTCTGGTGGTTGGAATGAGAATGGCCCTCTTAGGTGCATATGTTTGAATGTTTGGTTTCCAGTTGGTAGACTGTTTAGGGAGGATCAGGAGGTATGGCCTGGTTGGAGGAGGTCTGTGATTGGTAGTGAGTTTTGAGGTTTCAAAATCCTATGCCAGGCTCAGTCTTGTTCTTTCTCTGCCTGCACCTTGCTGATCAGATATACGCTCTCAACTATTGTTCCAGTGCTATGCCTGTTTGCTGCTATACTCTCTGTTACTCGGTCATGTACTCATAACACACTGAAACTGTTAGGCCAGCCCCCAGTTACATTTGTTTCTCTACTGTCCAATTGTTCAGATTATAGGCTCAGGGTACCAGGCCTCCTGACCCTAAGGATGCAGCAACAAGCTTTTTAGATTTAAATATAAAGAAAGATATGAGTTAAAACTGAGAATCTTAAGTAAGACAAAAGGGCACATTATTTAATAGGAAGTTTTGCCATTCTCATTGATAGGCATTGGAGTCCTCTTTGTTCTTCCTGTTGACATTTGGGTCTTTTGACCCCAGCATTCTCCTTGGATGAGGTAGCAGCTCATTGAGGTCCTGCTTTGCTTTCCTGATAATTAGTGATGCTTGTGTTGTTCATGTACTTGTGGGTCTTTTGTATATTTTCTTTGAGAAATGCCTATGTAAGTCACTTATCCCATATCTTTTGTCCATTTAAAAAACCTGGTAATTTGTATTTTTTGTTGCTGAACTTTTGAATTTGCTGTATACTCTAGATATTAACCTCTAACATTTTACATGTTGTCTACACTGTTGATTTTTCCCTTCCCTGGTAGAAGCTTCTAAGTTTGAAGTTTGATATAGTCATGCATGTCTACTTTGTTGCCTGAGCTTTTATGGTTTTATGTAAAAGCTGGCCTATATCATTGCATTGAAAGGAGAGGAGGGGGGAGGTATGCTAGGATTGAATAGTTTTAGGTCTTGCATGCAGAACTGTGATTTTTTTTCCCTATTATTGAAAATAGATGTTTTTGAGGGGGAAGGAAACATAATACATTCTGATTATGGTTTCCTCTTTCTCTACTCCCCCTAGTTTCTCCCTAACTCTCCTTCCATTCATATCCACCCCCTTTCTGTCTCTCACTGGAAAAAAACTTGCTTCCAAGAGATTACTATAAAATAAAATGTAATAACATAAAACAATAGCTAATACCTCACAATAGGACGAAACAAGCATACAGAAGGAAAAGAGCCCATAAAAAGACACAAGAAACTTACTCATTCGCACACTCAAGAATTCATGGAAAACCGGAAGCCATAAAGTATGTGCAAAGGACCTTGTTTGTCTTTCTGGGTCTCAGGATGGTTTTTCTAGTTCCTCCATTTGCCTGTCAATTTCATGCTGTCATGTATTTTTGAATTAAATTTTATTTGTATTGAGATAAATCTGTCACTTTTTAATTCTCTATTTTTTGTACTCCCCAGCAGTAGAAACTTGGAATAGATATTCTTGGTACCTTTTTTGGAAATCACCTGGCTTTAATTATACTGAACAGTTTCTGTGTTCTGTAAATTGCTCCTTTGATGTATGTATGTGTGTGTGTGCATGTGTGTGTGGCATGCTTGTGTGTGTGTGCATGTGCGTGTGAATTTTGGTCACCGCCTTCTCTTCTGTTTACTGTGGTTTTGTAATGTGTTTTTCAAGTGAGGCTGATGCTGCAGCTTTGTTTTTGCTGCACATTGCTAGGACTCCTCAGGGTCTTCTGTGGTCGCAGGTGAATTTTATGATTGCTTTCTCTATTTCTTTGAAGAATGTTTTAGTATTTTCATGTGGATTGCATGAGATCTATGGATGTGCCTTAGGTGATGTAGATATTTTGAAAGTATTGGATTGTGGTTTTCATTTTTTTGTATGTGTCCTTGTAAATTCTTTTCAGTGTTTTGTAATTGTCACTGTAGATATCACTCTCTTAAACTATTTCTAGATATTCCTACTTTTATAATAATGGTAAATATAATTCCCTTTCTTATGTTTATTTTATTTTTTCACTTCACAGAAATATTTGTTCTTTATAACTTACTTTAGTAGTTCTGTATAGCTATAAAATGCCTAAGACATTTGTTACAAATAACGTGTGTGTGTGTGTGTGTGTGTGTAAGACACAGAGAGAGAGAGAGAGAGAGAGGAGAGAGAGGAAGAAGAGACAGAGAAGGTTTAAGAATATGCTTTTCTATTGTCTTTTAGAATAAGATTTGATTGATAAAACATATTTGATTAGTTCCTGAGACTATCACAGAAAAGAAAGACTTTTATTACAGAAAAATTTCCTTCCATTTATAAATTCTAACATTCTCCATATGGCCTTCAAAATTCTTCTCATGCAGTATGTTATCACTGGTAAGCTGAGCAACGTGAAACTCTTGCACATTTCACTCTATGGTCATGAACTCATCAAATATGACCCAGCTATCTATTAGGCCCTTCTAAAGACACTGAACATCCCAGGTCATGAAGATAATCTAATGTCACAGTAAATTATAATGAAATCGTAAATGACGAATACTTGATGACATGGTGGTGGAGAGCTGTCTCTTGATGAGCACTTGTGGGCCATCTGGGTTCTAGCCCAGGCCTCACGTAACTTTTTTTTTAAAGAGCAAGTTATTTGTGCACAGCATACTTGCTGCTGTTACTTGTTTTACATTTTTTTCTTTTTTTCCTTACATTTTATTTAGTGTTATTTCTCTCTTTTGTATCTGTGTGTATGCACACATATCATGATGTGTGTGAATGTCATAGGCTCTGTCCTCTCACCATGTGGGGCCTGGGGATGGCACTCGGATCTCAGGCTTGGTGGTGCATCTTGCTGGTCCCGCTGCTGCTCATGTTTGCCCTGCCGTGCTCCAGCTCTCACCTTTTCTAATGCTTGGCTGGGGTCTTCCGGCCTCTCTGGATAAAGTCTGCCTTCTAGACCATAGGCGATCAGACTTCCTTCTTTTTTCTAATTTTCTTCTCTTGTTTAGTCTCCTATGGCATGTCAGTAAAATAGGTGCATGAGCTATATGTCCTGTTCCAGTTCTCAGAGGAGGTGCTTCCAGCTCTCCTCATTTCATGTTACCCATGCACTTGTCACTCATTCCAGCCTGTCCTGTGACGATTGTCTATCCTGTCAGGGTTTTTAGCATGAAGGGCTGCTGAGTCTTTCTGAGTGCTTTCTTCTATATGAATTGAGATTACATATTTTTGTTCTTTATTCTTCTGATATATTTGGTTTGTTCTTGAATTGTTGGGATAAATCTTACTTGATGTTTCGCAGCTAGGGGAGTTAGCATGTCGCTGTTGAAATCTGTTTATCAGAATGTTTCAGTTGTAGTTATTGTGATTTTGATGTTTGTGTCAGGGCTATGCTGACCTGGTACAATGAGTTTGATAGAGTTTCTTCCTTTTTGGTTTGCATTTGGAATAGTTTGAGAATTGTAATTTATTTTTCTTGAAATATTTTATAGAAATGAGCAATTAACCTCAAGTCATAGACTTTTCTTTGGTGAGAGATTCTTCCATACCCTGTGTGTTAAGGGTTTCTATTGCTGTAAAGATACACCATGACCACCTCAACTCTTATAAAAGGTAATATTTAATTAGGACTAGCTTATAGTTTCAGAGATTTAGTCCATTATTGCCATGGAGTGAAGAATGGCAGCATGTAGGCAGGTTTAGTGCTGGACAAGGAGCTTAGAGTTCTGTACCCAGGTCAGCAGGTAGCAGGCAGTGAACTGACCTTATCTTCTGAGACCTCAAAGTTCACCTCCACACGGACACACTTCCTCCAACAAGGCCACCGTTCCTAATACTGTCATTCCTTGTGGACCGAGCATTCAGACATGAGTCACTCTGTGGAGGGCACTCCTATTTAAACCACCACAGGGACAAACTCTAGGCCTCGTACATTCTGGGCAAATGCTTTACCACTGATCTACATCCATATTCAAATCATATGTGACACTAACCTATTGCCTCTGTTTCATTACTTGTTTTAGTCTGCTGTATATTTTTTTCACAGTCTTGATCGCTGGCTGTATTGTATATGCCCAGGGCTTATCTCTGTTGTCTAGCTTTTCCAGTTTGCAGGCATATGACTATCATGACAATTTTTCTGGTTCATTGTATTTTTGTGATACCACTTATAACATTTCTCCTTTTTCACATTAAATTTTATTTTTTCTTTTATCTAGCAAAAGGTTTGTTGATTATCTTTCAAAAGCCAGCTATCAGTTTGATCATTAGTAGTTTATTTCACTTATTTCTGCGCTGATATTCAAGATTTCCTTGGGTTTGGTTGTTTTCCTAGTTCTCTGAGATAAGGCTCTTTGACACAGGAATTCTGCAGTTATGGCCAGCTGCTTTTATTGTACTGTATTTGATAAATGAACAGGCTTTGGCATGTAGTGTTTCCATCAACTTGAGAGACTTTATGATTTCCTTTTGATTTCTTCAGGACCCATTGGCTGTTCCTGAGAATATTGTTTAATTTTACTGTATTTGTTTATTTTCTATTTTTTGCTTTTAATATCTAAATTTTGTTCTGGCATTTTATAGAGGATTTGTGTTAAGATTTTACTTTTTAAAATCTTGAGACCCATTTTGATGCCTAACTTATAGTTTAGGTTGGAGAATGTCCTGGTGTTGATGGATGTGTGTATCTGTAGATGTCATATGAAACTTTAGTTTAGTTTTGTTTTGTTTTAAAGAAATTTCATTCTGGAGCCTAGGCTGGCCTTGAACCCATAGCAGTTCTTTTTCTCAGCTTGTATAATGCTCTGATGATAGGTATGAGTCACCATACCAGGCTAACATACTCTATGATTTTTTCCCCCTTTTTATTTTTATTTTTTTTTATAAATTAATTTATTTTTACACTCTATAT
>NW_022196897.1:125309175-125318114 GCF_008632895.1 Mastomys coucha | reverse complement strand
CTCCCCGTGGATGCCCCCATCCCCCACCCCTCCTGGCCTCTAAACTCCCTGGGCCCTCCAGTCTCTTGAGGGTTAAGTTAGGTGCATCATTTCTGAATGAACATAGACCCGGAAGTCCTCTACTGTATGTGTGTTGGGGGTCTTATATCAGCTGGTCTATGCTGTCTGTTTGGTCCAGTGTTTGAGAGATCTTGGGGGTCTAGATTAATTGAGACTGCTGGTCTTCCTACAGGGTCACCCTTCTCCTCAGCTTCTTTCAGCCTTCCCTAATTCAACAACAGAGGTCAGCTCCTTCTATCTATTGGTTGGGTGAAAATATCTGCATCTGACTCTTTCAGCTGCTTGTTGGGTCTTTTGGAGGGCAGTCATGATAGGTCCTTCTTTGTGAGCACTGCATAGCCTCAGTAATAGTGTCAGGCCTTGGGACCTCCCCTTGAGCTGGATTCCGCTTTTGGCCTGTTGCTGGACCTTCTTTTCCTCAGGACCTCCATTTTCATCCCTGTAATTCTTTGTGATTTTTATTTTTTCAAATTTCCTTTCTGTATGGATAGTCTGTGGCCAAACACCAACAAAGAAGAAGAGTGTGTGCTGGCTACAATTTGAGGGAGTGTCCTCTGGTCCACAGTCAAGAAGCAGAGAGACACAAAGACTGGTGCTGAGCTTGTTTTATTCAGTCCAGGACCCCAGACCATGGAATGGTGCTACCAACATTCAGAGGTAGTCTTCCTTCCTCAGTTAAACCTTTCTGGAAATACCCTGATAGATACAAGCGGAGGTATGCTTCCCTGCTGCTTCTAAATCCAGTTCAGTTGGCAGTGAGGATTAATCATCAGGTACATTGCGGTCACTTTTTTTCTCCCTCAGGTCAATGAATAACATGAGCTCTTCTCTACTAAATGCATCAGTGGCCTTCTTGGTTAACATTTCCTTTGTAAACTTTCCCTCTTTACATCTAGAGACAAGGTTAAGGCTTGCAATCTGATTTCTTAGTGTGTGGCAGCTTGTTTTACCTTCCCCTAGGTGGGTCGACCTCTGGGATCCTCTCTTTTCTTGTTACTCATGTCTAGTATACTTCCAGTGTGGTGTTCCCAAGTGCCATCTCCCACATCTGTGCACTGAGGCTTTGAGAACCATACAGCTGAATGGTAGTGGATCACTAGGTACCCTGGGCCCTGTCTACCTTCAGAACTTAGTTGTTCCTCTGGTTTGATCCTTTTCCTAAGTTTATAAACTTGTGCTATTTCTTTTGTTGTTGTTGTTTTTATTTTTTTTTTTATTGTCAGTGTATATTGGGAGCCTTTTTAAAACCAACAGTTCAACAATCTTAACTGGATTTTTTTTTTTGGGGGGGGCACTGTTTAGGGTGTCTTGCTTGCCTTCTTGTTCAAATAATTCTCAAGTATTTTTGTTGTTCTTTTTTGTAGGATTCAGCTTAGCTGCATTTAAAAGGAACAAGAGGAAACTAGAGCTGGCAGAAAGGGTGGAAACAGACTTCATCCAGC
The DNA here is from genome assembly GCF_008632895.1 of Mastomys coucha. NCBI lineage: Eukaryota > Metazoa > Chordata > Mammalia > Rodentia > Muridae > Mastomys > Mastomys coucha. Next base: position 125,316,612 of record NW_022196897.1, on the reverse strand, counting down.
TGAAGAGAAGAAGACAATCAAGTACAAAGGTCAGGAGGTGTCTGAAGAATTGGCTGATGCATGACAGTGATGTTGTTGACCTGCTTTTAGAACAGTACAGTCCATTTGAAATATAGCATATTCCGTATATGTATATTAAAGCAGAGCCGAGCTGGTGAGGCTCATTAAGTAAATGTACTTATTGTACTTACTGCAAAAGGTTCAACTGATGACTGTTTTCCCCAGAACCCATATGATAGGAGAGAACCGATTTCTACAAGTTGTCCTCTGACTTTCATACATATGTTGTGACATTCTCCTGAGCATGTGTACATGTACATGCATAATACACATATAAAAATTGTAATTTAAAAACTAAAACTTGAGTTGGATGTTGTGGTATACACTTTTACTCCAGGCAGGTTGATATCTGAATTCCAGGTCAGCCTGGTCTACAGAGCAAGTTCCAGGGCTGCCATGGCTACACAGAGAAAGCCTTTCTTGGGAATTTTTTTTTTTTAAATGTGCATTGATGTTTTGCCTGACAAAACTTGTAGTTACAGACAGTTGTGAGCTGCTCTGTGGTTTCTGGGAATTGAACCCCGATCCTCTGGAAGAACAACAATTGCTCTTAATTACTGAGCCCATTTCTCTATCCCCTTTCTTGAAAATTTGATCATGAAAAGAAACAGTGAATTAAATTTCAAAATGTAAACAAAAATTAATTTTAGTGATATATTTTAAGTTACTGAATTGAAAATATCTTTTGAAATGTAATCAGAAAAATTAATAATGAGCTTTTTTAAAGTTTTATAACTGTTGGTGTTGGTAAAATGGCACAGTGTGTAAAGACACTTGCTGCCATTTGACCCCTAGGGCGCACATGGTATTAAGGACAGAACAGACCTCTGAAAGTTGCATGCTGTGGCATTTGTGTATTTAAACACACAGATTCAGATAAATAAATATACATATAAGTGAATACATGTAATAATTAACTTTTGAAAATGTGAATTTGCATATTTAGTTATTAGAATCATTTTTGGCAGTGGCTAAAAATGTTTTAAAATTAAACTTAATTAAAATTGAATAAAATAAGAAATTCAGCTTCTCAGTGTTTGCCCATTCTTTATTTCATTTGCCTAGTAGCCACATAATGCCACACAGTATTGTATTGTTTCAGTCCTTTTGTACTTGCTTTTGATAGTAGAGTGAAGTTGAAAGCCATAGCGTTCTTCTTATCCTATTACGTTAGATTTTATCAGGACACAACTCTTGATTGATGTGTCAGGTCATAGTCTGTATGTACCTTGTCAGTATCATGTAGTCCTTCTTTAGTGCTTTATGAACTGGTTTATACTTTTTATCAAAGTTTTATGTGGATGCCATAAAGTACCAAATAAACCATCTTTCATGATAATAGGTATTTTCTCAGTATGTTTCCTCATAGGATAATTAATCAAACATTTTGGTCCAGTTCTGTTCATATTGCTCATAATATGGGTTTTAGGGAGCAAATAAGTAAATTATTATGTGGATTTTGATGAAAGCTTGTGTTCTGAGGTGTATATATGTATGTGTACACATGAATGTGTGTGTGTTTCTGCATTCTTTATGATGCCTTGGTAAATAAATTTAGGACTTTTTGCCCTTTAAAAATGTGGGTATCCAGGTTTGCTTGTCTGTAAGCCTTGCATTCAGGAGTGTGGTCAGGTAGTTCACAGGTTGTATTGTGACCTGCCTCAGAAACAGAAGTGCATAGAGTAGACAGTTTCATCAGTTACTGTATGTATTCTCATTGTCCAAGTCAGATCAAGACACAACATTCCAGTTTTTGTTGTCCTTCAGTTAACCCCTCACCTAGATAGTAGCCATTCTTCTAGTTTTTTTACTGCCATCAATGCTTTATGTTGCTGTCATATGGAATGTGGTTTTTCTCTTGACTTTTCACAGGATATTTCTAGATGTCCCATCACTGGTTCCTTAAAACAAATAAACAAAAAACCTCTAAGTAATATCTTAATGTGCATAGCTATAATTTGCTTACATATTCTCCTGTTGAGATTGGTTGTTTCTGGGTGTTTACTATTGGGAATAAAGTTGCTGTGAAAGTCTTACACAGGTCTTTGTTGTGGCTGTTAGTTCAGAGTTTTAAGCATAGAAGTGTCACACTGCCTTACTTATTCAGATCAGTAGGTTTTTTTTCTTTTTTGTTCAGAAAGTGATTGTATGCCAGCTAGTAAGAAATACAGCCATGAACAAAATGTTCTAGTAAGACAGAGACCGGAAAATATATACCTGTAATTAAGGTTATTATCATGTTTCAGTATGTTTGTTGTGCTTTGTTACAAAAAAATAAAAGAACAAAATGATATGATGTAGTAGCCTAGATATGAGAGTATGAAGATAGATTGCATCCATTAGGATGACCAGCACAGACCTACTTGAGCTAAAATGTGAAAGATAAGAGTGAGCTTTATAAACTGTCAGAAGAAAAATATAATCCCTAGAATGAACTGTGTGTTCAGAGGCCATTATGGAGGGTTGTTGTGTTGGAGTAATGAAGAGAGCTAGTGTGCTTGAAGCAAAATGGGTGGGGAGGGTAGTGTGGAATGCAGCTGAAGGAGCAGATGGGCTGGGTCCTTCCGGATGGAGCGCGTGGAAAGGAGTTTCCACTTTATTTTAAGAGCTACCCTTCAGTGCGGCATGCTCCCATGCTGCTTGCAGTTGACTGCATCCGTGTCGTCCTTGGGTTCATTGCTTTTGATTATTAAAGTTACATAATCTGTTGTTTCATGTTAAACCTAGGAATAATGAGTTTAAAAAGACAGTTGTTTATTTGAAGACTAAGGATTGTATGAATATTTAGTGCTCTATTGGAAAAGCAAATTAAAAAACAAAAACAAGGCATGTAAAGAAATGCTGTTGCAGTATAAGTATGGAAAAGTAAGCTAATGAAGTTGATAAAAACCATAAAAATCCATGTATACTTTATTTAGAATGTTTTGTTAACATTTTTATTTTCTTGTTCTCTTTTATATATTGTGAAAGTCGAAATCATAGGTTATTTCATTCTGTTTATTAAAAAAAGCTGTATGGAACATCATCTGAGGACCTATATTCAATGGTTCTATCAAAAGATCAGGCTAGGCACATATCTCAGTGCTGGAGCCTCTGCCTCACACACAAGGTCCTAGGTTCAATGCCCAGTGCCATGAAAAAAAGGATGGAAACATTAAGGTTTCACCAGCAAAATACCGAACAGTTTTCTTATGAGAAAGTTGTTTTCTTTTGCGTTAGACATCCGTGTGTCCACTGGCCTCTGCTGTCATGCCTCTGACAAGGCAGGTACATCAAAGCCATGGCCATAGTAAGAGGCCATCGTGGAGGGAAACCTGCTCATCTTTTGGCATCCTAGAAGCGAAAACAAAGAGAATGGGCTAGGCTCTCCATGTCTTCAAGTAGACTCTGTAGGGACCTGGTGTCCAGTGTTTTCTTCTCATCTCTTAATAGTTCCCAGTAGTTTTGACCGAGGCTAGCAACCAAGCCCGTGACACCAAAGGACACTATGACACATTTGCATTTAAAACCATACTCCTTTGCTTTTCCTAGTGTATTTTCAGCTTCTGAACATTTGTACCAACCCTTTATCATTACTCTTGGAAAGCTTGCTGTGGTAGGTACAAGTATCAATTGTGAAGTTGGTTATATGAGCAAGTACACATTTGACAGTAGTTTTATAGACAGAGCAAGAGGGTGATATCTGGGATGAAATTTATTGACATAAAAAGGAATATACACCCATATTGACACACACTCTGAATAGTGAGACTATATGAGAGATTTGTACCGGAATCTCAAGCCAGTTCAAGATGTAGAAACTGAGAGAAAAAGGAGATGCTGGTGAGGCAAAGGTACCTGGATATACTCTCCCCATCTCTCTGCATGTCAGAGAGAGAGAGAGGGAGAGAGAGAGAGAGAAAGACAGAGAGAGAGAAGGAGAGAGAGAGAGAGAGAGAGAGAGAGAGAGAGAGAGAGAGAGAGAGAGAGAAGAGAGGGGAGGGAGGGGGAAAAGGAGGAGGGAGGGAGAGGGAAGAGGAGAGGGAGGGAGGGAGGGAGGGAGGGAAGAGGAAGAAGAGGGAAGGAGGGAGGAAAGGAGGGAGGGAGGGTAAAGGAAAGAGAGGACTACAGGAGGAGCATTTATTTCAAAGAAAGTCTCTCCTGGGTCACAAACTGCAGAGGAATGGCTGCTGGGTTTGGCACCTGGAGACTGTGAGTCTGGGCAGACCATATTTGTGACCCATGGACTGGAGACGGGCATGGCGTGGGTTGATGAGGTGGGGTGGGGTGGGATGTGGAGTCAGAGTAGCTTTTGAGAAGTTTTTTCATGGAAGTGAGAGCGACAATGAGGAAGAGTTGATGCCATTGCACCTAATTTCTGTGAATCAACTCAGTTTTGTGAACTTAGTTTCTAGCTGTAGGTTTTATAGATTTTAAGGTATAATATTTTAAAGTGAGAAATACAGGTTTTTAGGAATTATCTCTTCTTAGTGATTGTATTTCTTTTTTTCATCATTCCTTCTTTTTGGTGACTTACATGGTAGGGACAAGAAAGATAACTATTTAACTTACTATATTTTAATATGAAAATAGTAGTAAACATTTGCCCTGTTCTCTCTCCTCTCTCGGTAAGCTTACTTTGTTTTTCTTCTCTTATTGTATATAAATATTTCATACTTGTGTTCTGAGACAAAAAGCAAAGGTAACCTAGTCAGTACCAAGCTTTACTATAGCTGGGTGAAGACAGAAAACTCTGAATGATGCCATTTGCTCGTTGGTCTGTTCCTGTGCGGGGTTCATGCCACAGGAAGACTAAGTTATTCATGGCTGAGAAGACATTTACATTTAGAAAACAGACACCATGCATCTAGACCATAGTCTAGATTTCATAAATATCAATTTCAAACAGTTAGTCCTGGATATGATTGGAAAGAACTCTTATTCTTAGAGTATTAAAAGAAGTTGGGGGTATTGTTTGATCTCAACATTTTGATGTTTCAGACTCCCCTTTCTCTTTTCTTTCTTCATAGCATATTGCCTAAATGGTTTCCATCCCCTTTTCTTTAGTAACAGATTCTGCAGTTGTGTGTGTGTAGTTATCCTTGCTTCCTCTCACCACGTGCATAACGTAATTTAAGCTTTCCGTTAATTTTTGTTGGCTTGTAGGTCAATGAACACTTAACACAGGATAGTGCAGCAAATGCTCATCAGCCCTTGCCCATTGTTCGAGTTTGTTTTAGTCTTCAGTTTCTAACAAACACATTTGGAGAAATAAAGCTCTGCTTTTGTGCTTTCATACCATGTCGTGTGTTCAAAACCACTCGAAAGAGATGCTACAACTTTTAATTTTGGTTCTTTAGCCACCACACAGGGACATTAAATTGGCCACATGTTTCAGAAGGGAAATGTTGGGACTTGCTTTGTGTGCTTCATATAAATATATTCTATTCTTTTGAAGTATATTGTGGGTAATGTTTTCCCCTTTTCCCTTCCATCTTGAAGTTATTATGTAAGTGCTTAACGGCATCATTCTAAATCACTGTATTTTTTTGGGTGAGAGGTAGGTTAAGATCAAAGAAAGTGAGTGCCCTCCCCAAACAACATATTTTCTTCACATTGTTCATTTGTACACGCCTGTTCATTTTGTGTGCAACTAGGAGTATCATTACTATTTTCTTGAAACTTACTTTGCTTGATCTTTTGCTCTGTGATTTTCAAGAAGATAGTAAGTAGAAGTGTGGACATCCATTACTTTTGTAAAGAGATGTTCATTGCATATTATGCTCTATAAGATGAGAGGTTCTTCCTTTGGAGAGATTATCTTCCTTTTGAAATCATTGCCTTGAATGGTGGGTGATATATTAAAAATTGCAGCAATCCCGTCTAAGAAGATGCTTATCCCCTGATGAGTCCACTGTGTGGGTTTTCTATGTTAATTGGTGCTAGGTAAGCCAGTCTTTAAATTTACTACCTCGTGTGTTTCTATGGAGTTTGGACACTCAATATTTGTCATTATAATGTTTTTATGCAGGTATTCATTTTTTTTGTGTAGGGTTGTGTGGGCATGTGTATGCTATGGAATGCTTGTGGAGGTCAGAGGGCAACCTGCAGTATTCAGTTCTCTCTGTCCACTAGGTGGGCCCCAGGGCTAGAACTCAGGTAGAGATCTGCCTGTCTCTGCTCCTGAGCACTGGGATTGGAGATGTGCACCACCGCGCCAGACTTCGCTTGCTGCTTTTCAGTTTGGCATGTTCTTGTCTTTCGAACACGTATGCTGGGTTATTAGCCTGTTGATTTGAAAACCTGATGCTTTTTTTTGTAAGGCCATCATCACTACAGAATTTCCTCTTAGAACTGTCTGCTCTGTATCCTAAAAGTTGAGCTAAGTTTTCCTTTTCATTGTCTCTAAGAATTGTTAATTTCTTCGGTGCTTTTGTCAGATGACTGAGGTCATGCAAGTGTGTATTTTTAATCCCTCAGTACTTGTGTGCCTTTACATTTTTCATGTACTATTGATTTCTAGTTTTACTCTACTATGATGTAAGAAGAATTTATTTAGATTCCTTTATGTTTGCTAAGACTTGTTTGGTGACCTAGAATATGTTCTGTTTTAGAGGAGATTTCATTGGCTATTGTGAAGAATTCCATTTATTAGATTGCTGGTTATCAACCTTGCTATTGTTGCAACCCTTTCATACAGTTCTTCATGTTGTGCTGACCTCCAACCACAAAACGATTTTCCTTGTTACTTCCCATTTGTCGTTTTGCTACTGTTCTGAATTGTCATGTAAGGATCTGTACTTGTCGACGGTCTTAGGTGACCCCTGTTGAGAACCGCTGACTTAGATGGAGTATTCTGGAGGTATGTTATATCTATTTGATAGTTGCTGTTTAATTCTGAAAGCTTTTTGGCTGCTGTTAATTTTAATCCTGGGAGCCTCCTAGTATTGTTGCTATATTGTATGAGGACCTATCTGACTTTGATGCCCATTGTTTGCTGTTATATCTTGTTGGTGAAATGTTCTTTTGTTAAAATATAGTGGCCTTAAAATAATACTTATTTACTTTATGTATGTGGGTACTGTGTCTGCATGTCTATCTTTGTTCCATATGTAAGCTTGGTGCTTGAGGAGGCCAAAGGAGATTGTTGGATCCCCTGGAACTGGAATTAGAGCTGTTTATAAGCCTGTGTCTACATCCTGGGAAACTAAACCTGTGCCCCCAAGTAGCTCTTAACTTCTGAGCTACCTGTCTAGCCCATAGAATGGCTTTCCAGGCCCTTAGTGTACTGATTGATGTTTGTTAGCTAGTGCTCTCTTTCCCTCTCTCTCCCCTCCTCTCCCTCTCTCTCCCTCTCTCTCCCTCTCTCTCCCTCTCTCTCCCCTCCTCTCCCTCTCT
>NW_022196897.1:125263546-125308657 GCF_008632895.1 Mastomys coucha | reverse complement strand
TTGTGTGTGTGTGTGTGTGTGTGTGTGTGTGTGTGTGTGTATGTGTATTAATAGCTGTACCATCTTATCCAATTCTCTTAGTATATCGTTTTTCATCTTTTGCCTCTAAGCCCATGGGTAACGTTACCAGTGAGATGTGGTGTTTATGACAACAGATGTCTGAATCTGTGTTTTAATTCAGTCAACCGATCTTGGATCTCTCTATTTGTGATTCCAAGCCATTTAAGGGTATTGCTGAGAGATTCTTACTAACTCTTATAATTTTGTCCATTGTCTTCTGGTTGGTTAGATTGTTGGTTATTTATCTTTTACTTTCTTCCCTGTCAGTGGTGTTTGCTGATTTTCTTCTCTGTTAAACAAGATTTCTTTCATAACTCCCATCTACCTGCTCCTTTCATGAAGTCTGTTCGTTCCTTCATGTTCAAGGCTGTCCTGTTGTCATATTCCTTCAAGAATCTTCTGCAGTGTTGGCTTGGTTTCTTCAAACTGCCTTAGTGTTCTTCAAATGCTGTTACTTTATTAAGAAATAATGATTAAAAAGTGATGAAAAAGGTTTTGGATATACCAATCTTGCTTAGCATGTGTTTACTTCCAGAACTTGGAATGCTTTGTTACATGCTTTCCTGACTTTTATCACCAAAGATGAGAGATCTATTGTTAATTTTGACATGTTTATGTTTTTTCTTACATCTTTTTTTAAAAAGTCAGCTAAAAACATTTTATTACATTTATTTGTTTATTTATTTATTCATTCATTTATTCCTCCCTTCCCCCCACATCTTGTGTGAATACAAGTGCCATGGTGCAAGTGTGGAGGTCAGAGGATAACTTGAAGAAGTAAGTTTTCTTCTACTGTATGGGACTTGGGGTCCAACTCAAGTCTTTTGATTAGACAGCAAGTACCTTTAGCCTACTGAGCTATGCCACTGCCCCCTTTTTCTTATATATTTTGAGATTGTCTTATGTTTTTGGCTAAATGTGTTGTAAAGATCTTCAATGGTCATATTTTCTGGGGGATTCTAAATGTCAGTTGCATTTGAGTAATTTTTTATTTCTCTAGATTTGGGGAATTTATGCTACAATTTCATAGATATATTTCTTGTGCCTTTACTCTTTAATCTCAGTTTTCTATCCCATGGAGCCTTTCTTGATGGTATCCTAGAGTATCTTATATAATGATTGCTGCCCATTTATTTTTTCCTTACTAATTTTTAATTATAATATTTCCTTGACTATGTTGTTTATTTCTAATATCTTTTAATTTCTGTTTGGTTGTTCTCTTTGGCCATATTTTCCAGTGTACTTTTAAAATTTTTCATCCATGAGTTTTTAATTTCTAGCATTTACATTTGTTTCTTTTCTTAAAAAAAAAAATCCACGTTTCTGATTTTTTCATCTACTGGATTGGTACAGAAACAATCGGAGGTTTTGCATTGTTGGCATTTATTATGTGATATTGGAACACATTCTTAATAAACATGGTTATGTTATGCAATATTTAATATATATTTTGTACTTTATTATCTTTTGTTAATGACTTATTTTTTGATATTTTATTCTATGGAAATGATTTTAAACAAAAACCAAATTGGAATGTTTTTCTTATCTGAGTTGATATAAGTTGGAAACGGTGGAGGCAAAACTCAGAATGTCAGCAATGTGTGGGTCTCAGGAACTGCTAATGGATGTATTGAGCAGTGAGTGGTTCATGGAGCCCACGCCCCAGTAGAGGTGATGTGAACCTTGCTCAATACATATAGCCTCAGAACAGCAGCATTTTAAAGAGTGAAAAAGAGAAAGGAAGAGAAAATTCGTATATGACAGCAGAAGAGACAACAAGGAAGTCTTCTCATAGAGATGAAATATGGCATTAAAAATAGTGACCCCCAATTTCCCTAACCTTGCTCAGTTGTTTGCATGGCAATCCCAGACTCTACATGAAATAGTATACTCTTACGGAACCCAAAGCAAGGTTCTCAGGACTATATGCTGAGAGCTGGCCAGCAGAATACCTTTAGACTGCAAGGAACAAACTGAACTGTGCAGTAGTTAGAAAGAGGAAACTTTGTTGGAGCCGGGATATGAAAGGCACTGTAAGTACATTAGTTGAGTATAACTCTAGCAGCAAGTATGCCGCATCCTCCGTTTTTGTCTTTGGCTGTGAGATGAATTCTTCAGTCAGAGGTAATGCTGTGTGGAATAGCAAGCAGGTCTGTGTCCAGTTCCTCAAGTGCTGGAAGGAGAGAACCAAAACTACACGTTCATTGCCTCTGCCATGCTTGACCCCAGTATGGATGACACCCCTACCCATAAATAAATGTCATTTTAATAAGTAAACAATATCAAAGCATTAAAAGCATAGTCTAGACTTACAGTATTTTGAAAAAACTAAACAGATCTGTGAATCATGATGTATTCCATGCTGAAGACATAGAAAATAGATTCAATAAAATTACAGCAGAAACTTTGCAAAGTCTAGGAAAAGAAATGTTTATATAGACATAGGAGGCATTTCAACACCAAACCAATAGGATCAGAAATGAAGATTCCTTTACTGAAGTTAAAATCCTAAGTGAGCCAGAGTGAAGCCCCAGATTACGAATAGAGGCAGGCTTTGAGGATGACGGCATGCCTCACTCAATCCTAAGTGAGCCAGAGCGAAGCCCCAGATTACGAATAGAAGCAGGCTTTGAGGATGACGGCATGCCTCAAGGAAGTGGACAGGACTTAGGAGGTTTTGTTTTTCTATTTAGTTTTTTTTTAACTTATGAATTTGTTAGTCTCAATTCTATTTTTAATCAGGCCTCAGTATTTATGGAATAATAATTGGTAACAAAGCAACGGCTATTTCTCTGCCTCCTCACATTTTAATTCTGGTCCTACTTTACGGACTATTCCAATTCCACTGAGATTAAAATATGTTTTTTCCCCCTTAGTATATTAAACAGGAAATACTTTTCAAGTTGGATTATTTACATTTTACATCTGTCACTTTGAGATTGTTGTGTATGGTTATTATTTGTGTTAACTCATGAATGGACGAACATATTAATTTTATCCTTTTTACAGTTCATAAAACTATCATTTAATTAAGTTAGTACTAACCATCAAAAACGGATTCTGATATTAATTTCAAAGGAAAAAACATTTTATTTTATTCATCTTGTAGACCCAACAGAAGTTTGACTTTCTTAGATGGTTAAATATATGCTGGATCAAAATCTATGCTTCAGTTTTTGATAATAAACTTGTATATAGCAATTTTCAACAAAAAGTAGAAGTTAGGTTAGTTGAAACATTAAATAATATTACGTCTTCAGTATTCTAGCTGTTACGGAGTGATATTAAAGATACATAAGTAGGAAAGTGAAACTTATACCAGGAAAGAGTCATCTGAAAAGGTAAGCACGGAAGTGTCCACAAGGGGGCGTGCTCACCTAGAGAAATATGAGCAAGGACCCTTCCTGTTACAGAGGGTGAAAATGCCTGTTTTACAAATGTACTTCCAGGCCATGTCCCTCACATCCTAGAAAAGAATTAAAACCTCAACACACCAAGAATGCCCATTTGTTTCTTGGCACATGTTTATTTTGATGTGTGAGTTTGCAAGTGTAGACAAAGGCCTTATAGAATGAAAATGTGGATTACCTTGTAAACATAGGTGTTTACAATTGTCTGAGCATTATTGCAAATTACAAGTTTGTAAATGTTCTTTGGGGAATAGTGACAGCATTTAGCTTTGTAAGCACTGCTACCTTTTCTGTGAAGCAGTGTAAAGGTTCATGGAGTATTTTTTTGGATCATTATATATTTATTTTTATTGGTTATTTATTGACATTTCAAATGTTATTCCCCCTTCACAGTTTCCCTTCTTAAAGCACAAGCAGTGCTGCTTTATATGTTTGCTGTTAAGCCTGTCTCTATGAGAGTTTCACCAGGAGGTTACACTGAGAAATGCACAGGCCTCGAGCGCATGGTGTCATGTGATCTTTAGGTTTTCTTCTTCAATACCTTTAATTTTTATGTTTATACTCAACATTCTAGTTAGCAAACAATTGCAGAATATTCTCGTGAGGTTTTAAAGATAGGTTGTAGTTAGTGACGAGAGCATTTGGTGTGTAGGATCTGCCTTTACATATGTGGCTCTGATGCATTAAGCAGTACATGGAAAGCGTATCACTTGATGTGTGCCAAGACTCTGCCAAGACCATCGAGAGCTACAGGGCTGGATAGAGAAGTCTCATCAAGCTCGGCTGACTTCCTCTTGGCAGGCTTATGAAGAGGGATTAGGGTCAGCAGCCTCCAAATGGAGAAGCTTGGGTGAAGCACAGTATCTACACTCCTAGGAAGTGTAGGCCTGATTGGCAGTGTTGCTCCATTTTATTGTAAGACTAAAACTACAAAATGCAGTGCAAACCTAACTGCTGTTTACAGTGTGCCTTCCGGAGGCTATGTTAGTTGTCCTAGTTAAGTTGTCTGCAGGATTTAACAAAAATTAAAGGCCCTAGAAAAATTAAGTCTACATCTAGAGGTGTTTTCCCCACTCCCAACTCTTTTACTTGTTCTAACTGTACCTGGGACCAAATGAGGAGAATGTTTAGAAGTGTGTATGAATGGGGTTCATCCTAGGAACTGTTTCCATCAAATGTAGGCTTTTGAGTGCCATATAAGCCTCTGACAACATCATTGAGGTTAAATTGAATGACATTTGATACTCTAGATTATATTATTTATGTCTTAAAATATGCAATGCTCCTTGCCCATTTCTTTAGTTCTCTTTGACTTCTCTGTTTTCTAATAAGATTTTAATCTACTTGAGAACAAAAAGAGAAAGGGCATATGAACATTTCACTTTCCTTTTACTTTTTAATATGCTTGCCCTTAGTTAAATTTTTATGAGTTTGAATAATTTTTGTTTTTGTAGATATACTCATAATTAACTGACCAAACAGATAATGCTCTGCTTATAAAATCTCATGGTGTATAAAGCAACTTAATAGTGTTTTATTAAGTTGGTATTAATTATTCTTCTTCAATATGGAGAGAGTCCCATTTAAATCCAGGTTAAGTGGCCCATCCTAATTGTTAGAGTGTTTCTCTGGCAGGAATAAGATCCAGATTGTCTGTGTTACTTTCTAGTCCTTTATCTGGTATTCCCCACTGCTTTAAGACTCAGTTCAAAGGCCAGTGGAGTTCTGGCATTTAAAAGTGTAATTTTATCCAGAGAAAGTGAGGGTAGCCCAAAATGAAAGAAAGGCCTATGTTCCAGGCTTTGGCCAGGTGTTCCTTGAAAGAGCTAAATTGGACAACTAAATTGAAAAATGTTGCCCGCTCTTATAAAGAGTTTGTTGCCATCTATTTAATTAACAATGTTTTAGCTTGCTTATTTATGTGTCTTTTAATCTTCCCAGGTACTGAATTCATGTCCCATTAGCTTGTGGTTCTGACGCTGTCAGTGAAGTAGCATGATGCCTGTGCCTCTATGAAATGCCTTCTCTTTGGTGGGTTTCAGATGTTGGTTTGGTTATAACAACTTTTGTCTATTTGATTTGATAGCCAGCTTTCCAAGGGAGAAAACAAAAGTTGAAGCAAAAGTTTGGGATGAGTATCACTTATTAGAGCTTTTAGGAAATAGGAAATTTTGAAGTAAAGAGAACTGGAGTCAAAAATAAGAAGAGGGTGATGCAGGGTCAGATGACATCAGTGCGTGAGAAGGCAGTAAAGCGGGGAATAAGACATTGAACCTAAGAAGGTAGGTCAAAATCAAGACAAGTATTTCTTTGTAGATAGAGTGAGAGGCGCAGTGTTTGATGGTTTATTTAGAACAGTAGACTAACGGGCATGTGAACCTTCCTGAAGTAGAGTGATGTGAGAAGTGGTCTGGACTGGAGTGTGGTGAGTGTGGAGGCAGCCATTGTTCCATAGCAGTGACCTGTAAGGGCAGGCCTCATGGAGATGAGGCGGAAAAGCACTGACCTCGAGAAGATGTGAATATTCCAATTAGAAATGGAACCAGATCCCTACCAAGAAAGCAGCTTACATCTGTGTGCACATTGAGCAAGATTCTCTTTCAGAAAGTCCAAAGTATGAGTTTTTTGTTTCATAGTATTTGTTCTGTACACAGAAATTCCCAAACTAGCCTAGAACAAACCAATGTATAGTGTTTTTAGAGTGGGAAGAGCATTGTGTTAGGGGAGGTTATTTTTTTATTTATTCTTTGTTTTTTTGAGACAGTGTTTCTCTGTGTAGCCCTGGCTGTCCTGGAACTCAAGTCTGTAGACCAGGCTGGCCTCGAACTCAGAAATCCGCCTGCCTCTGCCTCCCAAGTGCTTGGATTAAGGGCATGCACCACCACTGCCCAGCTGGGTTAGAGGAGTTTAAAGGCAGAGAAGTCTCTGGGAAATGACTCAGGAAACCTTTTTTTTTGGAGTATTTTGAGGCTGCAGGATTTTAAGATGGAGATGGGAGTTTGGGGGGTTTGGGAGCGGAGAAGCCAATGGGGATGGTCTTTTGTTGAGATGTCAGTGGTAAAGAAAATGGTTGTACATCAGATTGAATTCATTCAGTTTACTTAAAACTTTTTCCTCTCAGAACCAAATTTGCTCGTTTTGATCTCTGTATAGTGTTAATTTGTTCATTAATTTTTTTTCATCTTACCTCCAATTTCTTTTTTCTAGATATTGTGTTTAACCTGCTCTTTTTCTGACTTATTTAATTGGACATTGTTTTTCCAATCAGCATCATATATGTAAATTTCCTTCCAAGCACTATTTTTCTTGTATTCTGCATTCGTGAAAATGTTGTATTATTATCACTCCTTGGGCTTTGTTTCCACTTAGTTTTATTTGATCCACAAATTCTTCAGAAGTGTTTTATTTTTAATTTTCAAATTTTATTGATTCCTGTGTTTTATAGTCAGCATGTATTCTTTTTGATGTTGTTTCTTGAAATTTGTTGTGATTTATAGTTTAATGTATGATAACTTGTAAACAGTCATGTGTGCTTTTAAGATAGTGTTTCCTGTGTAATTGCTGAGAACAGCGTATGGACACCTGTCAATCCAGCTGTAATGTATTGTCCGTGGCTTTTTACTGATTCTTTTTTCTTACTTGGTCTACTTATGATAGGAAGAAATGTTTTGAAATAGCTCATTATGGTTTGCTGACTTTTTTCTTTGTGATTTTTACTTTACATACGCTTTAAGCAACTTCGCATAAGTTTTTAAGTAATAAGAATTTAAACTTATTTTATCTTCTCAATGAAGCAGAATTTTAAGCATTTATCATATTCTTTTTGTTTCTGTTAATGCTTTTTGTATGCAAAGTATGATATTAAAATACCTTCATTGTATAAGTTGATATTTGCTTAAGGTATCTAAATCTCCTACCTGTTCTTTTATTTTTAACTTGTCTGTAAGTTTAATGTTTAGAACTAGCATATAGCCAGGGCTGGGGGCCTGTAAGAGTGGTGAAACACACGCATAGTATGTGGAGGCCTTTGGTACAGAAATTATCACTGCAAAAAAAACTAAACAAAGTTAAAAACTCAAAAAAGGAAGATTTTAAAAAACAAAAATGGTTGAATATTATTAATACAATATTTTTTTCATTGTAATAAGGCTGTATTTCAATGACCCTCCCATCACCAAAGGATTTTACCTCCATCGTAGCTAAGCTGAGAGTTGATACTTCTGCTGCACCAAGAAATGAATTGTAGGCTCTATTTTTGCATACAGACTTCCTGCTATGGTCAAAGCTATTTGACTTGAGTGAGTGACTTCATTCTCAGCCCACAGAGAACCGGTTACATTCATTTAAGAAATCGTGTAGGTATTAAGATGGTCTATCCATAAAGTCATTCGCTAACTGTTTCAATGAACAATGGTTCTGCTTGGGAGGGTGGCACAGACATTAGGTGAGGGTAAGAATTTGGTTCATTAGCTGTGATAATTTGGAAAAGCATTCATCTCAGGGAAAGAGTAACTTATAGAGTCCTCTTCTTCAAACTTGATACACGAGTTACAAATGTCAAGCAAAGCATTCAGTTTCACTTTGTTGTTCTCTTAACAAGCCACCTCCCTAATTAATCGTCAATACAATATTTTTTAAGGACAGTATTGCTTTTATTGCACATGTAGATTTGCCATTGATTCTTCCATGTTTTTATATTCATGATGGCCCTTGGATTTTTCTTTTGTTTTTGTTTTCTCTAGTGGTTGCCATACTGGGGATTGAGACCTAAGACTCCATTCATGCTAGGCATATGCTCTACCATTGGGCCATAATATGCCCAGCTCTTTTGAAGTATATCATCTATTAATTAATTAATTAATTAATTAATTAATTCAGGAAGTGCCTTAGAGCTATGAGCTGCTATTTTGAGTATTGACTTATGATAATGAAATACACAAAAGTCTCTGTCCTCTTCAGGCCTGCAGTCTTGTGGTAGAAACAGACAGCCTAGGGGCTGCAGATTTGGCATAGCAGGCTTTAAGAACACTGGCTGCCCTTCCAGATGACCTGGATTGGATTCCAAGCACACACATGGCAGGCAGCTTGCAGGCAGCTTGTGACTTCAGTCCTTGGGGACCTGACTTTCTTGTCTGGCCTTTACAGGCTCCAGGTGTGCACATGGCACACAGGCATTCTTGCAGGCTACACACATACACACAAATATATAGATAAATTTAAGAAAAAAAAATAGTGTTAATTAAGAAATAGTCTAAATAATTAAAAAAATATGCAGTTTAAATAAAGTTAATATTTTAAATGATGATATTATAGAAAAAAAGATGAAGTAGAACAAGAAAAGTATAAGGATATGTGTGTGAGTGTGTGGTAAGCTGGGTTCATGAGCAATCAAGGCAGACTGTAGTTTTATAGAAAATGGCTTCTCTGGGTTTCTTTAAAGGAAGGTCTTATGTATTCCCAAGTATATTTATTTAATTTTGTTTTTAAAATATAGTTTTACTGGTTTTCTATTTAGACTTGTATCTTTTGGGGGTAAGTACCATGCCAACCACAATCTCCTGGCAAATCAGCTTTTGGGAATTTGTCATCCCTATTTCCCCCCTTTATTTTATATATATATATATGTGTGTGTGTGTATATACATATATATATATATATATATATGTATATATATATATATATAAATTATCATCCATGTTACATATGTTATATATCTGTTGTTCTGAGTTTGAGATGAGACATTGTTTTATTTGTATCTCCTATATTTTTAAAAATTTTAAAAAAAGAACCCCAAAATTTCCTTGGTATCTTTCCTTTTTTGCTTACAATTGCTATAAAATGTGTTATTGTGTCTTTAAATACATGGAAATAGAAAAGTTGAAAATTTTTATTAATTTTTAAGATAGTACATCTAAAATTCAGTGAATTTTTTTTTCCGTGTCTCCCCTTTCACAATTCAGACCAGGCACAGTGGCCTAGGCTGAGGTGTATATAGGGTAGGCTTATTCTGCCTCCTCTTTCTATACAGTCAGTGTAGGAACAAAATTAAATGAATTTTGACATGTGTATAATGTTGTAACCCATAAATAATATATCCATTACTTGATAACATTTCCTCATGCTTTTTAGATAATAAGCCTTTGCCTTGGGGCACTTTTCAATTACTTTCCTTATGCTTTGACCTGTTCCAAAACTTGATACAAATGGAAACATCATTGCTGTGTTGTATCTTCTCCTACACTGTCTGTGTCTGAAACACGTTATGTACCCTGTTTGTCCCACATAACTGCTGAGCAGTCCCCTGCTATTGATGACATCAGGATTTGTCTACATCTTGTTCTGTTGATGGACATTTGAGTCGTTTCCAGCTCTTGGTTCTTGCAGATATCGACAGTCTGCTCTCCCTGTGTTACTGCTTTGAGTCCTTTGCCACAAACACTTAGGAGTTCAGCTGCAGAGTCATGCTAGGGCTATGCCTCATAGAGGATTCCATTTAGAATTAGAAGTGTGATTAGCATTTAGTCTACACAAGTAAAAAGTCAAATTGGATGTGTTAATTATTAAACGTCTAAACTAATTCCTTTGTTTCTGTAAGACAGTCTTGCTACGCAGCCAGGCTGTGTTCAGACTGCAGTGTGCCTCCTCAGCCTATTGAGGACTGCCACATCAGGTGCTACCTACCCTATCCAGCTCTACAACAATGCTTAGTTCCTTCATTGTGTTTTCTAAGTGTTTTGATTTGGTAAGTGTAATTTGTGATCTAATTTCTATTGGCTTCAAGAGCTTGAGAAAATTATCACATTAAAACATTATAGATGTTTCAACTCTCAATATCTTAGGGCTAATGCCTACCAGTGGCTTACTATGCATATACGTTAAATATTGCTAAATAACATGAGTAATAATAAAAGTGATTTAAAGTTGTACTAGTTAACTTTTGGTGAGTGGTGAAAGCTGCACAGATACAGGAGTTGTGTAGAGACCTGACTTCTTGAGTTTAATTCTGAATTCTACAAGCTGGCAGGAGAGAGACATCCTAAGCGCTTTCCTTTGACTTCCACACTGGCTCTCAAACTGCTTTATTTTACAGAGAAAAAAAGCCCACAGGAGTCAACATTTGAAAGATTTGTTTGTTTGTTTTTCAGACAGCTTCTCTGTATAGCTTTGGCTCTCCTGGAACTTGTTCTGTTGAGCAGACTGACGTTGAACTCACAGACATCTGCCTGCCTCTCCCTGCTGGGATTAAAGGCAGGTGTTACTATCATCTGGCTTGAAAGTTTTGTTTTTTCATTAAAACACCAAGATTTAAGACCATTGCCTTTTTTACTTTTAAATTTTTAGACATTTTATTTTTATTCTTTAAAATTGCAGATGTTATATTTTTTACCATATTTACCACTTTCCCTACTTCTTCCTCAGCTACTCTCCCCTTTCCTTCCCACCCAACATTGTGTGTGTGTGTGTGTGTGTGTGTGTGTTTGTATGTGTGTGGGTTGTTTGGTTTGGTTTGGTTTGGTTTGGCCTATCAATCTCAATTTATGCCACCCGTTTAGTCTTGGTTATGTGGCCATCCACTGGGATATGGTTCACTTACTAGGAGCCATACCCTTAAAGAAAACCAACTTTCTCCCAGCAGCTATGGATTGGGAGTAGCTCCTCAGTGAGTGGGGATATCATGATGACCTTCCTTCTCTATGCAATTCTGCCTAGCCTTAGCATGGTCAGGTCTTGTGCATGCTATTCCAGTGGCTGTAGGTCCATATGTGCAACTGCCCTGTTGTGTTCAGAAAACACTATTTCCGTGTAATAATCTACTACCTCTGGCTCTTACAGTCTTTCCGCCTGCTCTTAGCAAGTGACCCTGAGTCTTGGTTGGAGAATTGTTATATATGTCTCATTTAGTTCTCAGCATTTTATAGTCTCTCATTTTCTGCATCTTGATGTCAAGGGTTTCTATGTTGATCATCTACTGAAAACAGAAGTTTATAATAAGATTTACTAATCTATGGATATATAGATGAGAAATTAGGAGTCAGTTAATTAATATTATATTCATTTACCAAAACAATAGTGGTAGGTTCTCTTCTAGGGCCCATGACCCATCTAACCCTGTAGTCTCCGCTCTGATAATAGTACCAGGCATGGGTTTCAACTTGTGGAGCAGACCTTAAATTCAATGAGAAGGTAGTTGGTTACTCTCATGGCATCTGTGCCGCTATTGTACCCATTGGCTTATCTTGCTAGGCCAGTTGTTATTGTAGCTTCCAGGGTTCACAGCTGGGTAAGATTGATGCTTACCTTCCTTCTCTGATAGTGTCACAAGCACCATGCAGCACTGTGAAAGCAAGTTGATAGTGATGAGTTTCCTGGTCAGTACCAGGCTGATTTCTGCATAGTCTATGACTCAAATATGTAGTGTCTTCAGCAATGGAGTCTGACGATAACCGCCAGCATTGGCAATAGCCTATAATGCTTGGTGGTCTGTGAGACAGTTTCAAAATAGTTTCAACAGTTTCAAAAATGCTAACCCATTCCTGGTTGTTAGGCTTTTTATTTGTTAGCCTGTAGTGTCTAGTAGGGAGATCAGTTTTTACCCCATTCATTTGTTCATGTTCATTACTGTTCTATTCACAATAACTGAGGAATAGAAACAATATAGATGTCTAGCAACTGATGGATGGAGAGTGAAATTGTCATACACTGACCCAATGGACTAAATCATTCTATGAAATTCCCAGGTAAATAGATGGATATGAAAACCTTTATTCTCAGTGAGGTAGCCCATACCCAGAAAGGCAGATTTTGCATTTTTCTCATTGGTAGATGGTAGCTTTGAATCTTCAGATATATGTATCCTATCTGGAATTCCCATGGAGGCCAGGAAGGTTAGAAAAGGGCCATGGGGGCAAGGGCTTTCAAGGAAGAATGTAGCAGTATAAAGAGTTACAGTGAGAATACTGGACCATGAAGGGTTAAATAGATGCCTATGGAAGGGGGGGGGGTAGGAGGGAATCCACAGTGATAACTAGAACCAGAAACCTTTCAAGAAGGTCACAAGGAAATCTACAACTATCTATTCATCCTAATATATTTATATATGTATATACACACATATACACATATGTAAAATTTTAAATGGAGTTCCCTTTTACTTTTTAAAATATATTGTCTAATTTTTGATAATTTCATACATACATACATATATACAACATATTTTGATCACATTCACTCCCCAGCTCCTAGTCCTGCATTTAACTCTTTCTGGATCTGTCTCCTCAACCTAATGTCCCTGCATGTCTGTTGTGTTTGTCTGGCCGTCCGTCTGTCTGTCCATAACTCACTGAGTCCAGTTTGTGCTGCCCGTATGCCCATGTGTGTAGGTCGATCCATTGGAGCTTGCGGACCTCCCAAGGACCACATCTCTGTAGAGAACTGATTTTAGCCCCTCTCCTAACAGCTGCTAGTAGTAGTTTCTTACCTAGTTCCTATTTTCCAGTCCCAGAACATTGTACAGAGATTCCACCTTTTGGAAAACATTCTCCTCTGCACTTTACAGAGTTTGTAATTCTCTGGATACTCTTGTGGTGCTTCCCTGTTGTATGAATTTATAATTATACCATTATAATCCATGTAATATGGAATCCCCTTAAAAGGACATATAATCTAATATATTTTCAGTTGAAAAGTTTCAATATTTGTTGAATAATTTAGGAAATCAATAGTTTTTATATTATATTTTTATATTATAAAGCTTTGATTTGAGTCCTGTAGGGAAATGTAATATACCTCAGTTAGAGGGAGGAGGGGTTGCTTAGCACTAGGCACCTTGCCTACCTAAGATTTATTTATGGTTTTGGCAGCAGAAGATGGTTCTCTCTCTCCCTCTCTCTCTCCCTTCCTCTCTCTCCCTCCCTCTCTCTCCCCCTCTCCTTCTCCCTCTCCCCCTCCCTCCTTCTCTCCCTCCCCTTCCCCACCCCTCTCCTTTCATGTTTGGTTGGAATCAAACCCAATGCCTTGAGCATGCTGATTATGTACTGTTCCACTGAGCTATCCCAAGCCCAGAGGAAGGCTTCTGCAGAGAAAAGGGAAAAATCATTGAATATTCCTATGTCCACATTTTTCTTTGGTTTTATTCAGTCTCTGTATGCAAAGGTAAATAATTAGACTTTGCTCACATGAACTTACACTTTCAGGACTCTACTCTGTAGTGGTCATTGTTAGAGGCATGCTTGCTGGAGATAAACATTGAATGAGACTTAGGCCTCTTGTGGCAAGACCCATCTTTCCATTTCCCCCCAGATACTCAAAGAAGGTACAGCTAATGGTGGTGAAGGCTCTGCAGGTGAGGGCATTTTTGCTCTTTTAGAGGACACAAGTTTGTTTCCCGTACTCTCAGGGAAGCTTATAACCATTTGTAACTCCAATCTCAAGGTATCCAGTGCCTTCTGAACTCTGAGATCTAGGTACTCATGGTGCACATACATGCGTGCAGGCAAAATGCTCATACACATAAGTAAATCTAATAAAATAAGAAGCCTTATGATGGCATTGCTGGATTGTCTTGCAAGGCACAGAGACTTTTCTTTCTGCAAGAGAAATATTTACTAGCTTTGATGCTGCTCTTAGGTCTAATAATCAATCATTGAGAGGGTTTAATGTATTCTAATTGTTGCCTTGATTGACTATCACCTGGATCTTCACTATTAGGATAATTCCATGGCATACCAACTTTCAGATACATTCATATACTTAAGATTTATTTTTTAAATTAATTACATCTGAAATGTTGTCTCTCTTCCAAGTCCCCCTCACAGAGTTCTTCCTCCCATTCCCCTCCTCTTCAACTCAGCTTCATGCAACTGCCCTCTCCCATGTATCCTCCCACCCTGGTGCATCAAGTCCCTGCAGGTTTAGGTGCATCTTCTCCCACTGAGGCCAGATAAAGCAGTCCTCTGCTACATATGTGCCAGAGCCTCAGGCCAGCCTCTATTTGCTCTTTGGTTTGTGGTTCAGTCTCTGGGAGCTCCCAGGAGTGAGGTTAGTTGACACTGTTGGCCTTCCTGTTGGACTGCCATCTGCTTGAGGGCCTTCAGTCCTTTCCCTAACTCTTCCATAGGGGTCACTGGCCTCCATCCAATGTTTAGCTGTGGGTATCTACACCTGTCTCAGTCAGCTGCTGGATAGAGTCTCTCAGAGGGCAGCTGTGCTAGGCTCCTGTCTGCAAGCACAGCATATAGCCTCTTTAATAGTGTGAAGGATTGGTGTCTGCCCATGGGATGGGTCTCAACATGGGCTGGTCACTGATCAGCCATTCCTTCAGAATCTGCTTCATCTTTGTCCTTACATTTCTTTCAGACAGGTCTCATTTTGGGTCAAAAGTTTTGTAGATAGGTTGGTGTCCCCGTCCCTCACCTGGGGGTCCTATCTGGCTACTGAAGGTGGTCTCTTCAGATTCCAAATCCACACTGTTGGACATTTCGGCTAAGGTCACCTGCATTGACTTCTGGGGGCCTCCCTCATCCCTGGTCTCTGGGAGTTCCTAGAGAATCCCCCCACTCCTGGCAGCTGCATATTTCCATTATTCTTTTGACCCTCTGGGACACTCTACTGTCTCTTCCCACACCTGATCTTTCCCCCTTATTCCTCTTGCCCTCCCTTCTCCCACCCAGGTCACTCCCTCCCTCTACCTCCCATGACTATGATGTTCCCATTTCTAAGTGGGATTTAAACATCCCCACTTGGGCCTTTTTGTTTAACTTCTTTGGGTTTAAGACTTATTCTTACAGCTAGCTGGTTGATATTTAAATAGTTTTGTATAAGTGAAAGACAGTTTTAATGGTAATGAGACAAGCAATAAATTAGTGGCATCTTTTAGATGTTTCAGAATTAGAGAACCTGGGTAGAGGTAGAATTTTCTGGTGAGAAATCTTTTCTTTGTTTTGAACTCCCACGAGATTTATTGCCTTTAAAGTAGTTCACAGATGCCACTTCCATTAATTCTTGTAATAACTGCATAACAGCTGTCTCCATTTTAGAGCACAGAAAAATAAAATCACTGTCAGAAAGTTGATTTCAATCTTTTCCATAATACTGGTGTGCTTCCTGACAAATTCAAATGTATGTTTTTATTCTTAAAAAAAAAAAAAAATCAACACCCCAAAACCCATAGTGTACATAGTTGTTTTCTAGTCACAGTTTTATCAGAAAAGTAGCATAAATACCGTGCTGCAGTCAAGGACAATAGGTGCATGTGTATCTGCGGTCCATATATTTTTAAGTATTTATGGGGTGTAAGAGTGTAATGGTAAGTCTGTATAGTAACAGTGATTGTGTGCTTTAACCCAAGATTTCACTCCCATACAAATGAGCTCTGTGAGATTATTATGCCAAAAATACCAATATTTGTCTTTAATTCAGTTTATCTACACTTCATAAAAGTCCTTAAATATTACTTCATTATCTTAAAATTTGCCTTGTAGTATATGAAGTCTGTGGAATGATTTTGAAGTATTTATGAAGTACTTCTGATTTTTGCAGGTGTTGTAGACTCTTAGGAATATAGGGCTTAATTTAGAACAGAATCCTCTTTTCTGCTTTTTTTATTTTTAAAACCACATTACAGTAAATCCATCTGCATAACCCAGCTATACTGACATTGGCTTTTCTATCTTTCTGTAGTGTTGTGGTAAGGCAGAAAAGTTATCTTAATTTACAGTATCACGGTTGAAATGCTGGGATAGTTCCTGTAGATCAAACTGTATCATTCTGTGTGTGTCATGCTTCTCCTGTAAGAATCTATCATATAGAATGCTTAGGCTGGATCAGCATTGCAGTTTACTTAAAACAAACAAAAACAAAGATTTTTCACATAAATAGATTCTCTTTGATTTCTGCATTAAAGCTTGAGAGTACAAACTTGTAATTTGACCCTTTTGTAACAGGTTATTAAGATAAAAAATTTAAAGTGATTTATAATATTCAACATATTTACCTTAAAAGCTCCCTTTTTGGTTTGGGGTTATAAAACCCCATGGAATGCTATTAGACCTTGTTTTTCAAGTGCGTTTTGGTACATTTCTATACTTTGATTCTCAGTCTTACCCAGCAAAGAAGATAAATGCTGCCAAGAAGCAAAGCCATTCCTGTTAAATCTTTACTTAGTAGCAGCTTCTGACGTCACATGAAGCCAGCTCTGAAGAAAAGGAGAAAGACTAGCTCAGACACTAGGGTGTCACAAACTGTAGTTAATCACCATCTAGCTAGTCATACACACAGGGAGTGCAGATACACTCAGAGCAGGAGTAGATGCTGAGTGGAGTGATAACACAGGGACTAGAGGCCCTGCTCAGGGATGGTTGAGCTTGATGCTGTCCCTGGAAGTTATGCTCCTGCCGGTGAGCAGAACTGTAGCCCTCTGGGATGGTAGTCTGTGATTCCACTGGCTGCCTTTCCTTCAGGTGTGGCTCCATGTGAGATTCGAAATGAAAAACTTACCTCATCCCCACGAACCTTTTGTGCCAAAGTCAATACCTTTATGTGTTTCTTTACCTCTTACTGCACCAAAGGATCTCTTGGTGTACACATAAGTTTGGCTCAGTACTCTTGAGTATCCAGCCACAGTGATGGGGTAGCTAGCTACCCGTGTGCATCTGGGGTAATGTTTGGTTCTTTCATTCATGCCAAGGGTTTGGCATATAGTTTGAAAACCTTGCCCTCACCAAGACTGCTCTTGACTTAATAACCTACACTAACTTTCCTTTTTAATATATGGTAATGAATTTTTCCACTGCCTCCTTTAATTCTGTTCTTATCCAGTAGTTTGCCTTTGTGGCACAGATGTCCAGAAAACCCTTGTGGTGGGAGACATTTGCTTATCATTTTAAATCCTTAAATATGTGGGACTGGGGAGAAGGCACAGAGACACAAAGATTCCTTCTAGTTAGTGACACACAGTTTACCCTCACCAGTTGCCATACATATTAATAACAGCAGAAAAGTGACTGTGTCATAGAGTTTCTCTTAGACAAGGGATTGATGAGGAGGTGACAGTGTCTTGCCCTCTGGGATGTTGAATGCCTTTCTCTTCTCTGAATGGGTTCCTCACTCTTGGAAGTCTGCCTGTAATTGTGTTTAAAAACCATGAATGGTAGCATTAATTGGCTCACTTAGATCACAGATCTTTTCACACAGAAATTCTTAGTCATTTAATTATTGAGATTAAGAGAAAAATAACAAAATAATAAAGACACGAGGAGTTATAAATGTTGCACTTAAGAATTAGTTCAGATAGTTTGGGTTATAATTACACCAGGCCTACTAAGTCCTGTGCCCTCTGTGTGGTCATGTGTGATGTCTCACGCCAGGCCTGCTGAACACTCGTCTCACTCTGTTCCTTAGGAAAATGACTCGGGGACTTTGGACACGGTCGGTGCTGTGGTCGTGGATCAGGAAGGGAATGTTGCTGCTGCTGTCTCCAGTGGGGGATTGGCCTTGAAACATCCAGGGCGAGTCGGGCAGGTAAGGATCTGTGGGTTTCTTAAACTCCTTCTAAAAACAAAATCAGGTCTTTTCTAAACACGACTTTTAAATTACCAGGGACGTTTTTCCCTTAGGAAAAATAAAAATCCTTGTTCTTGAACATTTTCTTTATATAGATCAAGAACAAAATTCCTTTTCAATTTTATCCCTTTAAAGCACCTCCTCTTGGTGACAGGGCTCTTGCTGATTTTTATAACCAGTAATTCACCCTCACCTCCCAGCAGCCTGGGTGGCACTGGACTGTGTTTGTAGTAGACATTTAATAAATGTGTATTGATTTCCATCTTTCTTAGTAAATACTCCTCAGTGGGAACAACTGCTCCCTGCCCATTGCCCATTGCTTTGTCAGAGTGAACATGGTTTTACAGTAACACTGTTTATTCCCTTTATTCAAGTTAACAGTGACATTTTGGCATTCTGTGTCTCTCCCGTGACTTTAGGCATTTCACAGAGTAGTTAAGATTCCCAGTCATCCCTGTATCTAGTTATGAAGAGGCTCTAATTGATGTCATGCTTGCTTAGTTTTAGTTCTCTTGCAGAACTTTTTCAATATGCCCTCCTCACCTACAATTGAAAATGAAACCTAATACTGACTTTGATATACTAAGGGCAGTGGGCATTATGACCGATTTTATACATTTCTTACGACCTTAGTAAATATTTGTGAATCAGGACACTCTCCTGTAGTCTTTTAAAGAGTGGTGAGGACTTTATTTAAAACTCAGCATTTGGATCTTCTGTTACATTTGAAATGAAACTTACTAGTTTCATTTAGTTTTACTAGTCTCTCACATTTGAAGAACAGTCAATGTCACTGTTGCTTTGGTCATGGTTATTACTGATTGCTTTCAGCAGACTGATTTGTGGGAGACATTTTTGCAAAGCTCCCAGTCATATTTTCCAGTTAGCCCCTAATGTGGACAGGTTTCTTATAGTCTTATACTAGTGGGGTATGGATGGTAACA
The DNA here is from genome assembly GCF_008632895.1 of Mastomys coucha. Taxonomy (NCBI): domain Eukaryota; kingdom Metazoa; phylum Chordata; class Mammalia; order Rodentia; family Muridae; genus Mastomys; species Mastomys coucha. The sequence continues at coordinate 125,289,684 of NW_022196897.1, read as the reverse complement.
TTAACTGATTTTCTGTCCTTTTTTGCCTGCCACATAGACAATTTATGGGGAGTGATTATTTCCCATATATATATATATATATATATATATATATATATATATATATATTACATTTTACTCACTATAAAAGCCTTTGTTCAGTCACACTTTTCCACATTATGGAACTGTATATTTGACAAGTTTAGAGTAAGAAAATCAAGCTTTCTAAATCAAGTTTGGATGTCTTAGTAGAGTAGATAAGGAAATATAACAGAGTTGCCTCCCATTACTTCATAATCCCCCTACTTTCTCTAATTTTTGTTTGACTAGGGCAGTAAAATTAATAGCAGTAGAATTAAGGTTGGGCTGATTTTAATTAAGATGCAGGACACTAACATCTATCCAGAAGTCTTGAAGCCATTCTGCCACTATGCAGGAACGTCTGTGAAATTTATACATTGATCGGCTTCATTGGTTAAAATACACAATTATGAAAGCTAAAAAGTCACAAAAATATGTGGAATAGAGGAGTCCAAAGTCCTTGCAGAGGAAAACACAGTTGCTTAATTGTATTAAGTTGTTGTGTCAAAGAAGCGTCGTGAATCTGGAGATACGAAGCATCAAATGAGAGAGAAAACTGTGAAGCACAAAAGCATGTCCTCTCAAAGGCTAAGTAAAAATGTACAGAAATGAGACACATTTCAATGTATTATAAGTGCTCAAATGCACCATATGTAGACATTAACATACCTGCTGTAGATATTTAATAGAAAGCAGATTGTAAAATTTAATTTGAATTAGAATGTACTTGCGTTAGTGTGTAATCATTATAGTTTATAGCTGGTATATGAGAAGATAATGAATAGGCTTTAGTAGTTCCCACGTTCTAGAAGATGGCATGCTTCTGTTCATACCTTGCTGTGCATTTCATGCTTCCCTGTAATAATAGCTATAGCTGTCATTGGCTGCACACTTGCAGAACAGAGGACCCAGATAAAATGTCAACTTTTTGTGGCATTCCGTGATCTTTTATTTAATGTTCTTAGACCCCAATCGCTCCAATTCTCTACTAAGTAGGAATGTTCATGAAGCAACCATCTGTTTCTATTATGAGAACTCACTACCTTATGTAGGAACGTGGTACCTATTGAGCCTTTCTAACTGGTACAGAGTTCTTCAGTTAGTGGTGCAGATATCTATTTATTATAGCTTCCATCTATAGTCCTGATTCTACTCTCTGAAATAGCTTTAATTCCCTTCTAAAGCTTCAAATGTTTTACAGTAGCTATTCTGTTTCTCTTTTCGTTTAACTACAGAAGCTTTCCCCTAAGCATCTTCTTTGATTAGGAATTCAGAGACTGTCAGAATGAAATCACCCATATTCATATCTCCAGCTGTCACTTCAGCAGCCTCTGGGTGTGACAGTGCACACTCGCCCAGCTGTCACTGCAGCAGCCTCTGGTGTGACAGTGCACACTCGCCCAGCTGTCACTGCTGCAGCCTCTGGGTGTGGGAGTGCACACTCGCCCAGCTATCACTGCAGCAGCCTCTGGGTGTGGGAGTGCACACTCGCCCCAGCTGTCACTGCAGCAGCCTCTGGGTGTGGGAGTGCACACTCGCCCCAGCACTGGGAGGCAGATGCAGCAAGGTCAGTAGTTCAAGGTTCAAGTAAAACTTCATACTGAGTTTCAGGCCAGGCTGGGTTACAGGAGATTATGTCAGGGAAAAAAATATTCTAAAACAATAACTTTTCCCAAAGTAAAACCAACAACCAATATGGCACAAAGAGTCAGACATTTTTCTTACTTTTGAAAACACTATATTAAAAACATGCTTTGTTTTCTTCCTAGCACTTGTGGGTCAGTGTAACAACAGAAAGCCTTTAGGAATTGATTCAGTACATGGCGTTGCTAATACAGCCAGCAGGTGCTTGTGATAAGCCATTCAGTTAGCCCTCCTGTGGTACAGCTGAGTCAACCAAAACACAAGAGAGTGGGAGAAACTCAGTGGAAGAAACTCCCATCCTTCCCTGAGAATTCCGGACATTTCCCCATGTCCTGTCTGGCCCCCGGTGTTATCCTGATCATCCAAAACTTTAGTTAAAAAATAAAAAGTGAAGGCACTTTTCCGAAAGCCAGAGAAGATGCCTTCCTAAGAAGGAATGCACAACGTTGCTCATCCTTTTTCTTCCTCTTAAGAAAATTCCTTTTATAATATTTACTCTTAATGTCATGGCCTAAAACTATCTTCCTTCTTAACCATTATTTAGAATGTGACAGTAACAAATAATGCAGTAGTAATATAGACTTTGTCCTCTATTATTTAGCTCTTTGAGTAAAACTCAGCCATTTCAAGCAAGCCTTTAAAACAAATGTTCAAAAGCTTCCTACCTTTTTTGGTAGTAAAATTGTATTAAAGGTGTTATATAGTAAAAGTATTTATATAGGTGACAGACTATGCAACTGTCTCAGGACTATAGTTTTCTATAAAATGAGCATACTATTGTGGTAACTGATGTCAGAGACCTGTAATCCCTGCTTCCTGATTTTGGCTTGTCAAGCTAACCAGCTTGCCCTTGGGATTATGTGTCTGACTATCTAGTTCTGGGATTACAGGTGACTTCCATGCTGCCTGACTTTTTATGTAGGTTTTGATCCAAATTCTGGTCCTTCTGCTCACAGAGCAAGTGCTTAATCCACTGAGCCATCTCTTCAGCTCTATTAATTTTTTTGAATGACATAAAATGTCCTTATATATTTATGAGGCATAATATGGTTTGACTCAAGTATATATTGATTTATTAATATTGCTAGCCACTAGGGAGAAAGAATGAAGGGGACAGAGAGAGATTCATCAAAAATACAGTTAGATAGGAAGAATAAGTTCTGGTGTCTTAGGCATGGCAGAGTGAGTATATAATGTAATGTATGATTGCATATTTAGAAAGAGATGATACATCCTAGAGAATTTTAAAACTTGTTTGCATAGTTTTTATGCAACTTGTGCTGTTATAAATTGTTTTTTACTTTATGTCTTCTCCGTGTGCACAAGAACACAGCTCCTGTGTGGTTCTTCAATCTTCCCCTTGTTTTCAGTCCACATTATTTTCTTTCTTTTTTTTTTTGTTTTTTTTTGAGACAGGGTATCTCTGAGTAGCCCTGGCTGTCCTGGAACTCACTTTGTAGACCAGGCTGGCCTCGAACTCAGAAATCTACCTGCCTCTGCCTCCCAAGTGCTGGGATTAAAGGCGTGCGCCACCACGGCCCGGCTGTCCACATTTTCTTGAGATGGGGGCTCTTACACTTTTATTTTTAATTAGCATATGGTGTAACATATGACACTTTGTATTTTGTTCTGTTGTCTGTTTTGTGTATCGTTAATAAGCTTTGTTTTATTAGATGAATATTATAGTGAAAACTGGTAATTGCATATACTCTTTAGGAAGTATTATATGCATCTATTTTCTATTTTCCTAGGCTGCTCTTTATGGATGTGGCTGCTGGGCTGAAAATACTGGAGCTCAGAACCCCTACTCCACAGCTGTGAGTACCTCAGGTATTTGCAGCTTTCATGGCCATTTTTCATGAGTACAGCTCTGTTAATCATTTAATAATTGAAATCAGTATTTTGGAGGAAACAGTTATGAGTGCATTGATTCATGAAAAACATTGGGAGGTTTTAAAGATTGTTTAGTTTCTTATAAATGTTTTATAAACTTTATCAATATAACTGATATTAGCTACAACTGATTATATTTTATTGTCTAATGACCCACACAGTTATATTTATATTACAAGTGATGTCCAAGTAGTGAGACTTTTTAAAAATTATCATGTACTATCTTGAGTAAAATATTGACATGCTATGTTTCAGAGTATATAGCCTATAACATTTCTTCAAACTATCCTTTTAATAAACTGCAGAGCTCCTTTTGTATGCATATTAGGAAAGTTTATCATGTAGTAATGATTGAAATAGAGTGAGCATGTGTGGAGTGTGGTATGTCCGTCTGTGTGTATGAGCTGGGTGGGTGTTCATGTGTGCATGTGTTTCTGTGTACTGTAGGGATGGGAGATAGGGGAGGAACAATTTAATGAGTAGAGTAATAGTCTGTTTCCAGATTTCTGTAAGACTGGCACCACATTTACACGAAGCCTTTCCCTTTATGTCGTGATGCTACTGGTAGTCAAGGTCAGTGCTGGTTCACTCCCTCCAGTGTATCCAGTAAGCCACAGTTCTGTTCTTTTCAAAGCAGGCCAGGCTTCATCACATATCACACAGCATAGATTTATCTTCCTTTCTTTCCTTTGCCTCTTCAATTTCTGACCACATTGGTTTATGTTATCTAGGACAGTAGCTTATCTATGCTTCTTGCTTTCTCATCCTTTGATCTACTGTAATATACAATGTATTAGTAAATTGTCATAAGCTGTTTGAACTCAACTGACATGCTGTTCCTGTAGCCTGGGCTGTGCCTTCCCCCTTCAGACCCAAGTGTTTTTACCCATGTGTGTCCTCCAAGATCCCTTCACCTGGAGTGGGATGGTCCCCTAGGCCTGTGAGAAAGGTAATGGAGACTGGTAGAACAGCCTGAAAGTAAGATATTGTGTCCTTGAGGATACAAAGAGTAAATAGAGCAAAAATAAAAAAAAACCTTGTGTATTTGAACACAGCTGGGAGATGAGTAGTTCCCAAGTACCTTCTCAAAGCAAAAGATCCAACTACAGTTTAATCTATGCCATTGAAGTCCCAGGAGGGGCCCACCCAGGAGACACTCTGCCTGAGACCTTCTCCACACACATGCTCCAGCTGATCCCCAGCAGCCTACTGACTGTTCCGGTTTCCCCAGTCACTTTCTGCTGGATGCTCAAGTGCTTGATCAGGTGCTTCACTATCTGCTGCTGCTGCTCCTCCTCCTTCCTCATTGCTCCTCCTCATCCTTCCTCATTGCTCCTCTTTTCCTCCTCTTCCTTCCTTCTCTTCCTTCTTTTTCTTCCTTCTTGTTTATGTTCTTCCTTCCTCTTCATTTTTCATTTTTATTTTGTATCTTTCTTTCATGCTTGCTGCACAGTTAAGAAGCTCAGTTCTTCAAAACAGAAAGCGTGGCTAGCACGGACATTCTCTGTCCAACATCTCGAATCCAGGCATTGCCCATTATAGCATAGAGTGCAGTGCTCTCTCCATTGTTTGATTTCTGTTCTTCTTTGACCTGCTTCATCTCAGCCATCATCATAGGATTTTCTTCCTCTTGAAAACCGTCCTGGGTTGGATTCTCTTCATTTCTCTATATGCCTTCTCTTTCTGATTCGGTGTCTTTGATATCCTCAGGATTTGAGCCTTTTTTTTTTTTAGGTCTGTTAACTTCTACATCTGTGTCTCCTGTGAGTTTTCTCTGAAACTCTACACATATCCTTTCTGTTTCATAATGAGTATTCTACTGTGCATTTTATGTATGTAATTTTTGTACTCACCCCATGACCACTTTTTCTCCAATGGTTTTCTTCTTTAAAAATGTTACAAAATCACATTAATTTTATTTTATGTATGGGGGTCACATGTGTGTGCCACACTGCATGTGTACAGGTCAGATGACAATCCACAAAGTGATTTCTGTCATCCCACTACAGGGAACAGTGATCAGACTGGGGTTGTCAGTCTTAGCTGTAGTATCTTTACCTGCTGAGTCATTTCACTCACCCTCCTTGCAGTTTTCTTTACCTGCTGAGTCATTTCACTCGCCCTCCTAGCTGTTTTCTTGCCTTCGCTGGTCTCTTTCAGATATTAACTACTGGCACTATTCTAATATTTGTTGCTTCTTACCATTTGTACTGAACTGTTTTTGTTATTTCAGACTTGTGTTTTCTGACCTGTTGTTTGTGACTTCCATCTAACCTACTTTCTTCCTTTGGAGCAGAAGGAAAATATCTTTGTAAGTTACTAGGCTATTAGGCAAAGCTGATATACAAACTAATAATAAAAAACATCCCAATGTAATTTAAAAAAATTCTTTTATTTTGAATGGAAAAACAAAATAAAATAATGCATTAATTTTCAATTTAGTCTTTATGGCACATAAAAATCTTGCTGTATATTATCAAAGATTAGCTAATGTATTTTGTAATCCCATCTTTAGAAAATTATATGAACACGCTGAAGTCTGGTCACTGCTTCATTTTTACCTTCCCACATTACTCTCAACGTCATGTATTATGTTGGCTTTGGTTAGCTGGTGTTCTCTTCATGCCTGGATATTTGGAACTGTCTTGAGCGTCTGCCTGACTGTGTCACTTTGTGGAAAAGTTTGAGTTTTCTTTCAGTTAGCTACTCACCAAGCAACCCTGTCTAAAGCCTGTGGCGTGGAAGTTAGAGTAGGCACACACTTCATAACTTTGATCTTGCTAAGTACAATGCAATGGCAGGTAAAGCTAGCATTGTGCTATTAAGGTCTTTACAAGCTACCTGTGCTCTGTGTCCCCACTGTGTGTCTCCAGCACCATTTGTTTCTAGTTCATGGCATCCAGAGTCACAGTTGAATGTGGATATGCAGCAAGTTAAAGGATTAAATGCCAGAGCTGGAGGATGACAGGAGAGATTTCTTGCTCCTTCCTTCTGTAGGACTGTGTTTACTTCATTTTTATTTTCTTGGGGCTGTTGGGATAAGGCTGATGATGGAAACACACAGCAGGGTTGGATTTCCAAGTCTTAGGAAAAGGGAACACAGAATTTCACAATTGTTTGTCCAGGATAAAAAAGACTTGTGCCTTGGGCTATTATAGAAATTCTAGAGACCCGGCCAGTGTTTTGGGTTTATGTATCTTGGAAGGTGATAATTAAAAAGCAGAAAAAAGATAGTTAGTTATGGTCTGGATAGGGCTCTCCCAAGGCCAGACAGGCAATTTGGTCATTAGCCTGAGGATATACTCTAGCATCTTGTTCTCATCATTGGGTGGGGAGGAATGAGTATGGGTGTGCATGTGACAGGGACTACTCTTGCAAACTCTGACAAATGTTCTAGATTCATGGGATTCTGCAACATGAGGGAAGGAGCAGAACAGTCACCTTGGTTCTGGTCCAGACTTGGAGTTATAATTGTTAGTTGCTAACAACACAATGGAAATAATGGGCCTTTACTATGAGTGTAGTATCAGTTGACATAGAGGAGGTGCCCAGTGTGTATCTGAGTTTACTGTTTATGTTCTATTGACTGTATGTCACCTCTTTTATGAAATACACTATTATTTAATACTATTAATGGAAACAAAAAATAATACCCATTGAAGAATGATAAAAGCATTTTACTTCACTTAATACATTGCTGTTACGTTATAGGAAAATAAGGAACTGGGGATGATCTTTCAGTGATAAAGGTTTGCTTCACTGGTAATAAACATACTCCCCAGTCTGCGCCGTATGTTTACAATCATTTCAAACTTCAATTCTGTATCACACCAATGCTTTGAACACAATGTAAATAGCAAACAAAACGAACCAGTTCTCACATGGTTCGTAGTGGACAACAAATGAGAACATCTTGTACTGAGGAACAGTGACAGCTCTGTCACAACCAGAGCTTATAGGACACCATGAGAAGATAGCATGCCTTGTGATCTAGAACATTCCTTTCATTTTTCCCACTCGCTCTGGTTTTGAGACTTAGTTTCAGGCAGCCAAAACTAGCCTGGAACTTTGATTGCCTGCCTCCACTCATTCGTGGTAAAGATTGCAGATGTGAGTTCTTATGTCTACTCAGGATTTCTAACATATAAAAATGGCATATTTCAGAATTGATAAATTATTAAAAGTTTTTATTCTCTTTTAAAATGAATAAGTAACTTTTAACATTTTGGAGTAGTAAGGCAGGCTTGTGAGAAGAGGAGGACTGTAGGTATGTTGGTGTCTCTTGAGTGCCTGTCATAGGGCTTTACCCATTGAGAAGAAAACATGTAAAGGAGGCGAGGTGCACATGGCTCTGCCTCTTGCTTACTCTTTCTAATAGGTTAGTCACCATAGGATTTTCCTAAATAGGATTTTAAAGTAGGATTTAATTATTTGCTGAATTTGGATTTGAACATCCTTTTTGTAGTAACAGATAAGATGTATAGTATAAGATGCATGTATGTTGCTCTCAGGCTAAGGAAAGGAAGAAGGTATGAAAGAGTACAAGATCAGCAGCTGTAGATTGAGGTTATGCTCTGGTTGACTTTAAAGGTGGTCTTCTATTGTTTGCCAGTTCTCTCTCTCTCTCTTTTTTTTTGTTTTTGTTTTTTATACACGGTTTCTCTGTGTAGCCCTGGCTATCCTGGAACTCACTCTGTAGACCTGGCTGGCCTCGAACTCAGAAATCCACCTGCTTCTGCCTCCCAAGTGCTGGGATTAAAGGCGAGTGCCACCATGGTCCGGCGTTTGCCAGTTCTCTTGCTCCTCTCTCCTCCTCCTGCTTTTCCCCCTTCTGTTGAAAATAATTTTTTTTCCTCATGTAATATATCCCGATCATAGTTTTCCCTTGCTCTACTCCCAGTCTCTCCCTCCTATCCAGATTTACCTCCAAAACAGGCTTCTAAGGGACAGTCTCTCTCTCTCTCTAACCTATCTACTCAATCTACTTAGTAATAAAGCATGTGTGTATGCTTTATTTTATTAGGTAGATTAATACGTACACACAAAGAACTAACATCAGAATATGACAAACCAAGCAAACAGAAGGAAAAGAGTTCAAGAAATATATAGACACAGAGACCTACTTGTTTGCACATTCAGAAACTAGAAGCCATACTATAAATGCAAAGAACCAGTAGGGTAAAATGTGATTGAAAAAAAAGAAAATTCAAATAAATAAAAAATAAGATTTAAAAAAAGAAAAAAGCTCTGACATGATATTATGAAACAAGGAACCTCCAAAGATGCCCTTGAGTTTGTTTTCTCTTGGTCATCCACTGCTCGGCATAGGGCCTGCCGCTACAAGCAATATGCTTCCCTAGCAAGGCTCTTTTAGCCAAAACGTTTCACTTGCAAGTGGTTGTCAATTGGAGAGAGCATATAGGTTTTTGAGTGAGACTAGAATGGGAGGAGCAAGTGGGAAGTTGGAGATAAAATAGGAGGGAGAAACAGCCAGAACTAAACAGCAGTTGGGGAGTAGTGTGGAAACGTAACCTAGTAGAAGCTTCCTAAAATAAATACATATATGAGGGCAATCTAAATTATTGCACCAAAATGGGATGGATGCCTTACTTAGGGTTTCATTGCTGTGAAGAGACAAAGTGACCAAGGTAAATTTTATGCAGGAAAACGTTTTATTGGGGCTGGCTTATAGTTTCAGCGGTTTAGTCTGTTATCATCATGACAGGAAACATGCAGCATTACAGGTAGGCAGGCTGCTGGTGAAGGAAGTGAGCGGTCTAGATCTTGATCTGCAGGCAGCAGAACGGGATTGTCTTCCACACTAGGCATACCTTGAGCGTGTGTGTGGGGGGGTGTGTGTACGTACACATATATGTGTATATATATATGCATATATATATACACACACACATATATATATATACCTTAAAGCTCACCTCTGCAGTGACACACTTCCTCCAAAAAGGCCATACCTACTCCAATAAGGCCACACCTGCTAATAGTGCCACTCCTATGGGCCAGGCATTTAAACACATGAGTCTATGGAGTCATAACAATTCAAACCACCACATTCCACTCCCTGGTCCCGATGGCTTATAGCCATAATGTAATACAGAAGTTCTTTCAATCCAACTTCAAAAATCCTCATAGTCTATCACAGTCTCAACCATGTTTAACAGTCCAGTTCAAAGTGTCTTCTGAGATTCATGCAGTCTCTTAACTGTAAACCCCTATAATATCAAAATAATAAAGCAGATCACATACCAAAGCAAGACCAAAAACTAGATGGGCAAACTCCAAACTTATCTCCATGTCTGATGTCAAAATTCTCTGCATCTCTCCAACTCCTTTCAGCTTTGTTAACTGCAACACACTTTTTTCTCTTTTGGTGGTTCTGCTTCCTGTTAGCAGCTCTCCTGGCAGGTATCCCACAGCTCTGGCATCTCTAACCTCTTGGGGTCTCTAAGGCAGTCCAGACTTTACCTGCACAGCTTCTGCTCCTGCTATTCTTGGTGGTCATCCTGTGGTTCTGGCATCTCCAAATCGGTGAGGTCTTCTGCTGCAGCTGGGCTGTATGGTCTCCAGTAGCCTTTCCCAGGCTCTCTTTAGGGTGCCAAGTGTCAACTTCTCTGCATACCCCCTTCAATCCTGGGCCTTCAGTTGCCATTGAGACTGCACCTTCCATAATGGCCCCTATTGCCCTCTCACAGTGCCAAGCTCCAGCTGCTCTTCATGACCCCCTCATGCCTTCAAAACCAGTACCATCTCTGTGACTCTTACACATTACACAGTCCACCTGCCAGCAAAAGGCACAACCCTGGCTGCCTCACACAGTGATATTTCTGGGCCAACATGCAGGGACAGTCCTGAAAAGTTCATGGCCTTAGTGACTTTCTATAGTCCTTCCTTGATTCTAAAGCCAGAACCATGTGGCTGAAGCTGCCAAGTTCTGCTGCTTGCTGGGGCTAGAACATGGCACCCTTGTTCAATTACATCTTTACCAGCTTTCTGTTTTCAGTAACTTGGCTGTTTTAAAACTTACTCTATTGACCAGCTGGTCTTGAACTCAGAGATCTGCATAACTCTGTCTCCTGAGTGCTGGGATTAGAGGTATATACTGCCATGCCTGGACCTAAGCTTTTCTTTTAATTCCTTTTTATTATAGATCTTTATAAGCATGGATGCTACGCCTCAGTATCTGGATTAAAAGTATATGTTGATCAGGATTAAAAATGAGAGTTATCCCTTAATTTTTCTCAGGCTCTTACTCCCATTCCAGAAGACCCATTCATGTGTGGCTGCAGGCACCCACAGTCCAAATGAAAGCAATAATCTGGCCATAATAATATCCAACATGATCTTACTATCCCTCATATAACCACAAATATATAAACAATATCCAGGTCATAATAATGCCTAGTATGTTATAACTATGCATTATATGACTGCAAATGCATTGTAAATTTAGACTATGTGCCAGTGTTCCTTGAGGGATATTCTTTTCACAAGATGGAAGCTTAGCTAGGTGGGGTCTTGCCTGAAGGTCACCGCTCCCTTAATTCCACTTAAATATCCTTAATCCATTTATCCCCCTGAACACAGGATTTAGTTTCATTCCACTTCCTGGTGCCTCTGTTGTCTTTGAACCTTATATTTGTATTTTTCCTTTCCCAGCTTTTATTTGATCACAACACTCATCTACTGTATTAGGTTTTCATACTGCTCCTCAAATGTCATTTAATTTTAACTGTTTCTCCCCATATGCCCTTTACCTCCCATTCTACTTGTTCCTCCCATTCCAGCCCCACTGCCTCCAATCCAACAATACCTGTTTTCTATTTCTCTTTTTTTTTAGAGAAAACTGTCTATTCCCCAAGCCCTTTATTCTATACAGAACCTATATTAGCAGCTAATATTCATATATAAATGAATACCATATTTGTATTTTGGGGTCTAGGTTACCCTATGCAGGAAGATTTTTTTCCCCTCATTCTATTTATCTACAAATTTCATGTTTTAATCTTTAAACACTGAGTAGTAGTCCAATGTGTAAACCTACCAAATTTTCTTTCTCCTTCCACCTATTGAGGGACATCTAAGCTGTTTTCATTTTCTGGCTAGTATGAGTAAAGCAGAAATGAACATGGTTGACTCAGTGTCTCTGTGGTTGGGTGAAGCATCCTTTGGGTATATGACCAAGAGTGGTATAGCTGAATCTTAAGGTAACTCGATCCCTGTTTTCCTGAAGAACTCTTATTTCATAGTTCCTATACAAATTTGCACTCCTACCCGCTGTGGATGAGTGTTGACTTTATTCAATATCCTTCTCATCATGAGCTATCATTTTACTGTTTTACTGATCTTAACCATTCTGTTGTGTGTAAGGTGAAATCTTAAAGTAGTTTTGATTTGCACTTCCCAGAAGACTAAGCATGTCTTAGGTCATTTCTGTAATTGTTTTTCAGCTGTTTGAGTTTCCTCTATTGAGCATTCTCTTTAGGCTTGTACCTCATTTTTGGATAGTTTCCTTTATAGCTGGTGTGTGTGTGTGTGTGTGTGTGTGTGTGTGTGTGTGTGTGTGTGTTGTATACATTTTGGATATTGGCCCTTATTAGATATGTAATTGGTAAAAAGCTTTCCCATTCTGTAGGCTGATGGATACTTTGTCTGAATGATTGTGTCCTTTGCTGTACAGAAGTGTCTCAGTTTCATGAGGTCTCATTTTATTATTCCTGTTTTTAGTACTTGTACTAAGGGTCTTCTGTTCAGAAACTCTTTTTCTGTGGCAGTGAGTTCAAAGCTATTTGCCACTTTCTATTTGCTATTTTTTACCAAGTTCAGTTTAGGTCTTTGACCGTTTGATGTTGAGTTTTGTGCAGAGTGATAAGTATAGATCTATTTGCATTTTTTGATATGCAACTATCCAGTTTACCGAACACCATTTTGTGAAATTGCAGTCTCTTTTCCAGTTGTATTTCTGGCTTCTTTATAAAAAATCAGGTGTTGAAAGGTGTGTGGATTTATGTTTGGGTCTTCAATTCAAATTCATAGAACATACCAGTTTTTGTACTAATACCAGAGGTCAGGGATGGAGATATCTCCATCAATTCTTTTATTTTCTAGGATCATTTTAGCTATTGTTTTTCTTGTTGTTTTGTCTTTTTTCTTTGTGTGAGTGTTTTCATCTGAAGCTGAAAATTGTCTTTTCCAAGATTGTTGCCCTAGCCCTAGGCTACCTGTAAGATCCTTGCGGTCTGGGGGTTAAGAAGGCTCGGAGTCAGTGACACAGATTCCAGGAGCCAGATGAGAAGCAGAAGCAAACTCGCTTATTTTTCTAGTGGAAAGTGCCTTTATACCCTCCATCTGTGTCCCCTGGGTCCATAAATGCTTGTCCTATGCAGCTGGCACCAGCCAATTGGCTGCTCCACCATAAACTCTGGGGTTTAGTGATGTGGAAGCTCCTGCTGCACATGCATCGACCATTGGGAGTGGGGTGCTAGTTAAGAACATGCTAACTTACTTGTCCTACACAAGGTATATGAAGAATTGGGTTGGAATTTTGATGGTGATTGAACTGAATTTCAGTTTAATCATAGGATGGCTGTTTTACTGTATTTTCACCCTACTGATCCATAAGCATGGGAGATCTATTTTTAGATATCTTCTTCAAATTCTTTCTTAATGTTTTAATGTTTTTATCATATAAGTTTTTGTCTTTCTTGGTTAGAGTCACCCCAAGATAGTTGTTTCCCTTATTTCTTTTAGTTTTATTCATTTCCTCCCACTATTTGTTTGTGTTTACATAGATTTGTTTAAGGGATTTATTTGTTTACTCTTTAAGGATTGTCTTAGTTAGGGTTTCTATTGCTGCAATGACACAACATAACGAAAAAGCAAGGTGGGCAGGAAAGGGTCTATTTGGTTTATACTTCCACAGCACAATTCAACGTGAAGGTTAGCAATGGCAGGAACTCAAACAGGGCAGGAATCTGGATATAGGAGCCAATGGAGAGGCTATGGATGGGTGGTGCTTACTGGCTTGCTTACATGGCTTTGTCAAGTTGCTTCCTATAGACCCCAGGACCATCAGCCCATGGGTGGCATCACTCACAGCGGGCTGGGTCCTCCCCCATCAATCACTAATTAAGAAAATGCTCTACAGCCTGGCCCATAGCCTGACATTTCAACTGAATTTCCCCCTCTTGCCTGACTCCTGTTTGTTTGTGTCAAGTAACATAAATGTCATCAGTGCAAGGACCAATATTGCGTTCATAAAGGCTATTTTATAGTCTTTGTCTTGAGTTTAGCCATATTGCATTTCTCAGGGCTTACTGTGGTGTGTTGCTGGGCTCTAGTTGATACACATTGCTCTGGCTGTTACTGATTGCGTTCTTATGTGGGTATACAGGCATCTGGGTTTGGGACAGTTGTAATTCAAGGTGCCAATACATGCTCTTTGTTGGGTGGGTGTCTTGTTCCTTGGTTTCTGTTACCTTCTTTGGTTCCAGAGCGTGGCAGCTTTGTGTTGTCCCAGAAGGAATGCTTCTGAGTTGTTGATAGGTAGGACCATTGTGAGTCCCGGTTACAATGTGTTTCTGGGTATTGGGCGCTTATACTTGTGAATGGGGCAGACTAGGAAGCAGGGTTGAGGAGATCCACGGGTGGGAGGGAAGCAGAGTGTTCTCCCAGGATTGGCTTACTTCCCTGGAAATGGAGGCAGAGACTATGATTTTCCCTAGTAAGCACAATGGTAGATGGGATTTTAAAACTGCATGCATTGAAAGTATTTTATGCTTTAAATTGAACTACTGACTGGATTCTCTTCTTTAAGAGCTAGAAGAGTTTGCCACCTTTTCCTGGTTTCTCTACCATCCCTGCCCTGCCTCTGCCCACCTGAAGGACTGTGTTCAAATACTACTCATGGGATCATTGTCAGGAGTGGGCCAGTAGACCTGCAACAGAGTCCAGCTGTGGACAGATGCTTTGGTGTCTGCCAGTGCCACAACTGTTCTTCAGGGAGCTTGAAAGGCAGTCATGAGATCATGCTGCACGTTTCTTTATTCTTTGTATTTTGTCTTCTGTGTGTCACAGGCCCTTTTTGAAATAAAATCCCTTGTAGCCTCAAAATGTTTTGTGCAGATCAACTAGGGGTTTAATATTTCTAGTTCTTTAACCATCTCAACAACCCTGCATTTCAAGGAATTGTTAGACTCGAGGCTCATTATTTTAGTTATTTTTTATTTGCTCTATCTTATTTTAATTTTGAGACAGGGTTTCTCTATCTGCAGCCTTTGGTGTCCTGGAGCTCTATATATGTAGACCGTGTTGTCCTCAACTACACAGAGATTCTCCTGCCTCTGCCACATAAGTGCTGGGATGAAAGTGTGCTCCACTATGCCTGGCTTTCTGTTGGATTCATTTATATGGGAATGTACAGTACTTGCTGACCTCTTTAGTGTCCCAGGAAACTTGGGTTGTAGCTGTTGTTGCTGATTTTAGTGTGTTTTGTCCTTCTCCCGGACCCGTCTGCATCGTTGCCTTTCAGTTTGGCTGCACACTGCATTCTCACTACCGCAGTGTTCCCTTGAGCTCCAGGAGAACTCAGGACCTCACGAGCAAAGCTTTCTGAGACTCTGATCCGGATTACAGTGGCCCCAAGATGTTTTCTGATGTTTGTAGGTTTTCAGTTTTTTCCTTTCTAGCTAGATACTTAGTTTGCTTCGCTTTGCTGCTTTGCTTTGTTATTGTTTTGTGAAAGAACAGACTTGTAATTTTGAAGCATGAGGTAAAGACCTGGTGAGAACAGAGGAGTGAGATGAAGTGGTGCTTAAAGTGCCAAGGCTGTGATCCTGAGTGGCCTTCTCCCTTTGATTGTCCTCACTTGAAAGAAGGCTTCTTCCTTCCTATTGTCAAGTACTACCTGCTGTCAGTTGGAGAGGACTCCGCGAGCCACTTGTCAAAGGCCTTCTGAGCTCTCTTCATATGGTTAGCAGAAACAGAGCTGGGGTTTCATTTCTTCTTTCATTCAACAGGAGTCCCTTTCATGTTTGAAAATTGAAAACGCGTGTTTTTCAGTGTGGAGCGAGGATGTGTGTGCCCTCTGGCACACCTGTTTCTAATTTCCTGACTTGAAAGCATAACCCATCAAAAGGAGCAGAAAAACAATTTCTTTCTGACACGCTGCGTCGTGGCCCTTACTGGACTGGTGGACGTGGTGGCTTAGCCTTCTTGGTTTGTCTGTAGAAGGTCCTTGTTAGAGACACAGTTTCACTCAGTACAGTCAGTGCCTTTTATAGCACAGGACCACTTTGGGTATTGTGTTGGGGTGGAAGATCCTTTTAGTTTAGGAAATTTACTTAAAATATGTTGTACTTAGAAAATACACAAAAAATTGTAAAAATTTTTAAATATTAAATTTAGTTAAACAGTATATGTTGGATGGTTATATGTAAGCTAATAAGTGATTGGCCAGGAGTAGGGCTTGCTTGAGCATGTTTGAATTCCATACTGGTGTTTAACATAAATCAAATATTTCTAGTATGTGACTTCAGATTTCTTTATACTTTGTACTCTTGCCAGATGAAATGACTGTGAGACCCCGTATGTTGACTTTGAGTTCTGTAAATTGATAATTTGTTACTGTGAAAGCTGTACATAGTATTGCTCATCAGTTTTGGAAGGTACCGAGTATGTGTGATGTTGGCAAGCCATTATGAGAAATTGATGTCTAGGGACACTTTAGGTTTTAGTTTTTAGACACTTAATATATGGACCTTCAGGTTTAGGTTTTCTCTGTCTAGGTTCTTTGAGGTAGCCATCTGTTTGTTTGTTTTGATTTTCTCTTTTGAGACAGACATACACTATGTAGTGTATGTTGGCCTTGACCTTGTGATCCTCCTGCTTCACCTCTTAATGCTGGCATTGCAGGTGGTATTGTACTGGGTGGGGAATTAAATAAAATGTTGAAAATTTATTGTATTCCCTCATCTTTTTGAGGGGCCACATGTGCTACAGCTTGTTGTGGAGGACAAGTTGTAAGGGCTGCTTCCCCCTACTTTGTGGGTCCTGGGGAGCAAACTTATCTTGTAAGTCTTGGTGGCAGGTGCCTCTTACGCTCTAAGCCATCTCTTTAGCCTTATTTTATTTATTAGTATCATGTGATACACATATATGATGTGTATGTTCTGGATTCAGTTATTTCCTCCCACCAAGGGCTGTGTTGTCCAGCATTTGTGTTGTAAGCACCGTTAGCTGCTGACCACTTGTCTGGGGTAGTAATCTTAATTATATATTCTCCTAACGGTTTCTCAGTTATTGTTTTTAATTTTATTATGATCAGTCTCTCAAACTTAAATATGTATGAGTCACCTGGAGGCCTTATTTAAAAATGTAGAATATGATCTGACAAGTCTAGGATGAGTCTTGGACATTTTTCCAAGCTCTCAGGAGATATCAGTGACATATCAGTGGGCAGAGAGGTCCTCCCATCTGTACCTGATCCACAATCTCCATCATATACCACTTACCACTCTGTTTCCTCATTGTGTTTGATGGTGAATAAAAAGGATGTTACTATTGGTTATCCCTGGGAACATTAAATGATTACTTTAACAAGTTACCATCTGAGCCAGAGGAGCATAAAACTACTGCAAAAGACTTATTGTGCTGAAATAGTAATATTTTTATGTTTATCAAGTCTTGTAGAGCACACCCAGCCTTGTACATTAGCAAGGCTCTTGTAAATGAATCCGGATAATGTTCTAAGAGTTGCTTAGAGATGAGTCAGAAAGACATAATCATAATTCAAATGTCTTTCCTATAAACAAGCTCTGTGCATGATTGCTGTTAATTGAATGAAATTTAATTTCACCAGTGAATTGGAGAAAAACTGTGGGCACGTAAATGAGAATGTCAGGACTGAGCTTGCGTCTTTATGACCTTTTTCATGAATATGTGTCATGGTTCTCGTTAGTCAGTTACCGTGTGATTCAGCCATGACCAAAAGGTTCCTTGTACTTTCAGAATTTGCTCGAATCTGCTGGAATCCATTTATTGGCATATAGGTATTGTTTGTATTGATTAAAATATCTGAAGTAAGTGCTGGATACTAGAAAGCATACCTAGTTACTTACAAAACATACAAGCTGGCTATTGTGGAGGTGGAGACTTTAATTAGAATCCCCAGTGGTTTTTGTTGGGCTTACCATGTGTCTCCTTTGAATAGAGGAATACACATATTCAGGAGGCACATTATGTTGGAGCAAGGTTAGATTTGCAGTGAGACTTGAGTTGAAATCCTAATGTAAAGAGTGGATTGGAAGAAATGCATTCACTGGTGCAGGATGTAGAGAAGAGAGATTTCACATAAGTAATCCAGAAGTGCACCAGCTGCAAGTAGTGGAGTCTGCATCTCTGCTGAGCTCAAGTGTCTCTTGTATTAGCTCTCTTATCTGACTTTTTGGCTTCTGTCTTGGGATTATATTAGAGTTCTGCATTACCAGGGAAAAAAATTATTTTGTAGCTCTTTTCTTTTTTCCCCTGCAATGGCTCTGCCTCACCTCCAATTCTTAACCTCTCTCAGCCTCTTGAATGTTGGAACCACAGTTCTGTGCTATATTGCTCACCTATAGTTTTTTTCATTTGTTTTGTGTTTTTAAGAAATGGTGACTATTTTTGTTCAAGATCATCAACAGACTTCTTTTTGTATTTTGTTAAGTGCTCTGTGTTGTTTACGAGCCAATCACTGCCCCAGGGGCCTCAGATTACCAAGAACTGATGATGGGCAGAGGAGAGGGCATGCTGTGCACACTATTGTGGGTGAGGGGAATAGAAAGCAAAGCAAAAGCAGGATTTTATTAGGAAAGAAGAGCAAGGGCAGGTTAAGCACACAGAAGCCAGTACGACTGAGAGTGGCCATCATTTTTATGATCGCTAGTAAAGATTGTGATAATAATCATCTGTTAGGGATGTGCAGTTGACAGGACTGTGGTCTTTCAACAGCTTTCTCCTTTTCAGGTGAGAAATCTGAAGTTTGGGTAGGTGAAATATTCCCTAAGTAAGTACCCAGAGAATGTAAAGACTCTTTATTGAAGGTAGGGAGGAATGTGAGAAGGAAAGGAAAAAAAAAGCTACATTTAGGTTAAATTTTCTTTTAAAATTATATTACAGCTATATATTTAGACAGTTTAAAATGTACTTTTCATATAAATTTCTTAACAAGGCTGTGCATTTTGTGATTATTTGAGACTAACAGAGAACTGGCTGTGGAAAATGGATGTTTTTGTTTTGAAAAATCAAATACAGTAGATGAAAACCCCACCACCACCACACTTGTTTACATCTCCATTCACTTAAGCTGAGCAGATGAAACAGGGTCTGGCCTTTCTCATATTGTTTACGTTCTGCTTTGCTGCTGGGTTCTGGGGCAGGGCCCCAGGTCTGTGAGGCTTTATTTCCCACTCAACTATCATTTGCAGGATTATGTTGAAAATCAATAAAAATATTTCTATTTTATAACATTGTGATTGTGCTAATATGATGTAATGCAGTGTTGTTTTATCAACATTGTAAATACCTGTCAAATGTGTTTCCTTAACGCCAATCTCCTGTTTTTAAGAATAGAGAGGAAGATATTATTAGCCATAACTAACCACTAATATTTGAATGATGGGACATTTGAGTGCCTGACTCTATTTCATATATAAATAAAACATTTGAAATTAAAGTGACTGAATTTGATTTTGTTTGGTTTGGTTTTTGAGATATGATTTCAGTATGTTGCCCAGACAAGTCAAGGAGTAGTGATCATCTTACCTCAGCTTCTTGAGTACTGTCTATTTTCTTATTTCTCATGGTGTGTTTTCCTGGGGGCTGTTGAGGACATTGAGGTTCAATGGCACCCAAGCTACATGTGTATGATAGTTCACTCTTATTGCTGGCACCTTTGTAGAAGAGCTAGCAGCCTGACTTCAACTGATATGAGAGCATACTTCATCCTTGTTTTCTCTCCATGAAGCCACTGGGATTTTTCATGTCTGATGTGGCATCTGTAGCAAGTTTGCAGGAATTCCAATGTGGTGGTTCAGAGTTCTTCAGAACTACAAAAGTGATGGCCTCTGGAGGGTTTGGTCCTGAGACTGACATTGCATTTATTAAGAGTAAACCAGAGACTATAAACAACCAATAGCAGCTTGATTCACTGAAGGCCATCTGAGGGGACTAGCTAACATAATCTTGTCTTTCCTTACTTCCCCCTCCCTGTCTCTCCCCTCCCTCCCTCCCTCCCTCCCTCTCTCTCTCTCTCTCTCTCTCTAACCAGTTTCCATTTGAGAATCTGAAACTTTGGCATTTTTTTCCTAGAAATGTGAATGCAAGCACAATTATTTGAATACATATACAAGTAATCCCCAAGTCTGGTAGTATTCTTAGAGAATATCTGTTTGGTCCTTGTTTAACTCATAAATTGAGTAAATCCCAAGTTAGGATCCTAGTTTCATTTCCTATTTCTGTAATAAAATACCCTGATTAGAGCAACTTAGGAGAGATAATGTTTTATCTGTCTGACAATTTTAGATAAGACAGTTTCATCATTGTAGGAAATTTGAGGCAGGAACTTGAAGCAACTAATCATATCCACACTTAAGTGAAGAGAGAAATAAATGCAAACATGCTTCTAGTGTTTGTTCACTTTCTCCACTCTTGTACTGGCCAGGATCCCAAGCCTAGAGATTGGTGCCACCCACAGGGGGCTAAATCCTCCCTCATCAATTAGTATGACCAAGATAATCCCTGACAGATGTGCCCACAGGCCAACTTGTTATAGACAATTCCTAATAGAGGCTCTCTTCAGTCGATTTGGCATTTAAAACTAGTTACATTGTGAGGTATAGTCATGCATGCCTTTAATACTAGTGGTTGGGAGGCCCAGGAAGTTGGATCTCTGTGAGTTCATATCTAGCCTAGACTACATAGTGAGCTTCAGAATAGCCAAGGCTTGGTAAGGAGACCCTGTTTCAAGAACAACATCGAACCAAAACAAAATAATTACCATAGTTTTCAATTTAAGTGGTGATTTGTTTTCTTTTTTTTTCTTTTTTAAAATTTATTTTCTTTTTTTCTTTTTATTTATTCTTCTTTATTACACTCCATATTTTATTCTCCCTGACCCTCATACATCCTCTGACTGTTCCATATCCCATACCTCCTCCCCACCCACCTATCTCCACGTGGATGCCCCCCACACACATACCTGACCTCCTAACTCCCTGGGGCCTCCAGTCTCTTGAGGGTTAGATGCATCATCTCTGAATAAACACAGACTCAGCAATCCTCTGCTGTATGTGTGTTGGAGGCCTCATATTAGCTGGTATATGCTGCCTGGTTGGTGATCTAGTGTTTGAGAGATCTCAGGGGTCCAGATTAATTGAGACTGACTGCTGGTCCTCCTACAGGATTGCCCTTCTCAGCTTCTTTCAGCCTTTCTGAATTCAATAACAGGGGTCAGCTGCTTCTGTCTATTGGTTGGGTGCAAATTTCTGTATCTGACTCTTTCAGATGCTTGCTTGTTGGGTCTTCTGGAGGGCAGTCATGATAGGTCCCTTTTTGTGAGCACTCCATAGTCTCAGTAATAGTGTCAGGCCTTGGGACCTCCCCTTGAGCTGGATCCCATTTTAGGTTAAGTAATGATTTTTAATGCAGTTAAATTCTACTATTTGCTCTAACTCCTTAAAATAACTTAAAATAATACGTTTTCATTTTGTTGTTTTTAATAATGTGTTCTAATAGCAATGTTTTCTTTTATATGTCTTTTCCCCCTTTGTGCGTGTACATATCTGAACTAGTTCAAGTGTGTGTGTAGATGTGCATGTCTTTGTAGAGGCTAGAGACCAATATTGAGTGTCTTTATACTCTATCTCATTTAAAAAATTACATATTTTAATTTTTCACAATTTTATACATGTATTTATTGAAATACAGTCATATCTACTGCCTTCCCTTTCTTCCAACACCCACCATATTCTTCCACAAAGTCTCCTATTGTCCTTCCGAAATGCATGTCTTTTGTTTTTATTTTGCTTGAGGGGGGTTCTTACTTTGTAGCTTAGGCTTAGGCCTTGGATTCACCCATGTCTCTCCCTCCTTAGTGCTGGGATTAAAGGGATTTGCCACCAGGCCCAGATTTTTCTTGAAACAAGTTTTTATTATGAAACCCTGGCTAGCCTGGGACTTGCTTCATAGATCTGGCTGACCTCTATCTCTGAGAAATATTCCTGTTTCTGGCTTTCAAATACTGGGAGGAAAGGCCTCTAGCTCTGCCCCCATCCATTTATGTAAAGTATACATACATACATACATACATACATACATACATACATACATTCACACACACACACCTTAGAAGATATCAAACATATTATATGAATATAACATCATTTGCTAATATAACTACTTAATCTTATATGCTAATCATCTCAGTATATATGTATATCAAAGCATCACACTGAATACCAAAAGTATAGACAGGTTTCATGAAATATATATGTTCCACTAAGTCCCATTAGTGCTTTTCATGATGTACATGAATGTGGGCCATCCACCTTAGTTGTTTGTTTGTTTTTTTTTGTTTTGTTTTCCTTTGTTTTGAGGCAGGGTCTCTTACCTGGAACTCACTGATTTGGCTAGACTGGATGGTAGACGAGCCCTAAAGATCTTCCTGTCTTTGGCATCCTAGTGCTGGGATTATAGACGTATTCTGCTGTGCCAGGGTTTTTTAACATGGGAGCAAGGGATCAGAACTCATATCTGCATACTTGTATAACAAGAACACTAGTATACACAAGCATGCACACACACACACACACACACACACACACACACACACACCACTTTATCTAATAAACAGTGAAATATGCCTCTTAGGTATGAAGGGCCTGGGTGTTTTTAAGGGTTTTGTGTTTGGGTAGCTGTCAATTAATGTCTTCATATTTTCTACTAGAAGTTTTACCTTTTTTGAGAGGGAAGAAGACTTTGAAATTGATCGCCTTTTTCTTCTTGAGTATTAATTGTGCACCTTTTGTATTATGTAACGACATTTTGGTCAGTGATAACTATCAACATAGTGTTTGTCCTCTGAGATTATATTGCTTAGTCAGAGTCTAGACATGTTCATTGATATGACTATGTTCTATGATGCTTGTAGAAAAGCAGAATAGGCCAAGGAAACATTTTTAACTATTTTTAAAAGATACACTGGTGGATTCAGGGGAAACATTATCTAAATTGTATATAAATATAAAAAGATCAAATTTCTTCCAAGTACCATCAGCTTAACATGGACATTTTAATACTGATTTTCCAGCTTCATTAAGTTATAATCCACGAAGCTTGTCTGTACTTTAGGTATACGGTGTGATGCTTTGATATACATATACACTGAGATGACTTGAGGCTAATTAGAATTATGCATTGTATAGTTTCTTTTTTGTAGCGAGAATAATATTAACAGCCACCATTTTAGCAAATACTAAATTTATAATACATTATTAGTAACTACCATTAATCATCATGTGTATAATGGGTCTCCAGAACTTCTTTTCTTTTCCTTTTCTTTTTCTTTTTCTTTCTTTTTCTTTTTCTTTGGCAGTTTTAGGGATTGAACTCTAGAACCCCACACTCTCTAGACAAGTGCTCTACCATTGACCTATGTCCCCAGCCCTTAATTCATCTTTTCTCACAAATGTATAACATTTGATAAAAAGTTCCCAGGTCTTTATTTTAGCCTTGCTAAGCACTGCAGTTTCTGTGAACCTGGATAGCTTGGGGTTACTCAGGTAAGTGAGCTCTTCCATTATTTCTTCTCTGTGTTTGCTAGTCCTCCTTAGTGCGGTGTCCTTCTTGGTCATCCTTATTGTCATAAATGGTTAGGCTCCTTTATTTTTAATGTTTTAATAATATTACACTATGTGTATATAGTCACATTTTAAATTATCCTTTCATTTATTGATACCTAGGGTATTTCCATATTATGGTTGTTTTGAGTAATACTACAGTGGACATGAATGTGTATTATATATTTGTTTATATAACAAAAGTATATCATTGTATCATGTTGTAGCTGGGTATTTTAATTTCCTGGGGAACCACTGCAGCATTTGCATGATCGCTGAATCACTTTGCATTCCCACCAGATAATGTAAAAGAGCTACCCTTCCCCACATTATCACCAACTCTTGTTGTTTTTGATACTGCTAGCCACCTGGAAGGTATTAGCTGATACCTCATTATGCTTTTGATTTGCATTCCCTGATAATTAGTGATGTTGAGTTCTACTTATGACAATGCCTTAATTGGGTTCTTTGCTTATTTTTAAATAATTGGGTTTTCTGTGTATGTATTTTGGATAGTAACCCTTATCAGATGATTTGTTCTCCTTTATTGTGTGGCAGTGCCTTAATGGAGTATGACCCTACTTGCTTAGCTTTGCTGTTGTCTGTGGTTTTCTTGTCGTATATAAACTGTTCCAAGACTAGTGACTTAGAACTTTATCCCTGTATTTTCCTTTAAGAGTTCTGCAACTTAAGTCTTTGAAGTGACTTGGGAAATGATGCAAAGATCAAGTTTTATTTTAAAAGTATCTGTGTATCTAGTCTTCCCAGCCTCATTTGTTACCCTCATGACAGTTCAGTGGATCAGTAGTTTGGATGGTCCTTACCTATAGTCCCTGCTGTTGGAGAGACTGAAGCAAGAGAGTTCTTGAGCCTGAATAGAGACCATCCTGATAACAGTGTTTCAGAAGCAAACATGAGTGGCCATTTATATATGTGCTAGTGCTTTATTGTTCAATGTATCTGATAAGCACTATAGTACTGATTATTATATTTTATAATATTTGCATTAGGAAGTAGTTTTGTTTCTGCTCAGCAAGTTTGTTTAGCTAATTGGGATCATTTTGATTATTTTTTTATATCTGTGAAAAGTATTATTGGAGTTTTGATGGAAATGCATTCTATCTGTAGATTGCTCTGGGTAGTTATGGATGTTGTCACAGCATTTATTTTTTCCAGTCTATGAATAGTGATGTTTTAACCTGTGTCTTCATTTTACTTTATTAATGCTTACTAGTTTTTAGTGTTGGGTCACAATGGCTAAATGGGCTTGTTTTGTGGGCTTGTTTTTGGAATTTCTGTCTCAAGCATTTTATCAGTAGTATATGGAGCTTTTGGTTTTGTACTTCCCAATGTTTTTGAATTTTTAGCTCTAGCAGGGTGTTTTTGGTAGAGTGTTTGGGGTTTTCTCTCTGAAAGATATTTTGACCTGCAAACAAAAAAATCCCTTCTTTGCACAGCTGGGACTTGGAGTGCTGTGTTGACTAGGAAGTGAGGAGAACGCGGGCATCCTTGTTTTGTTCCTGCCTTATCTTGTTTCCCATCTTGGAGTCAAATGTTCAGCTTTCCTAGTGATTAATCCGATGTGAGTTTATATCAGTATCCTGTTGTGTTGTTTCTCCTCCTGCCCCACTTTGAGGTCATATCTCAGGTAGCTGAGTTGGGCCATTAAGCCTGCCTTCCCCTTCCTCAAGCTCTTCTGAATGTGTAAGCACTCCAGGCACTTCCTGTTCTTAGTGGGTATGGAAGACCTTGGCATCTTGGGCTGCATCGCTCACTTTGCACTGTGGGAGCAGGAGGGTGTGAGGCTACCTCTTTTGGCACAGAGTTGGAAGGAGTGGAGGTAAGGGCAAAGCAAGCTGTTCTCTTCTCTCTTGAAGGCATTTAATTGGATTTTGTGCTTCAGGCTGTATGGCAGCAGAAAACTGCATCCCACCCCTGTGCACATGCCATTCTGACGATCAGCACTTTATTTTCTGTTCTCTTGCTTTTTAAAAAAGTTTAAGTTCATATGTAACTCCAAACAGTATGCTGCATCCTTTTGTTTTGTTTTGCTTTGTTTTTTGTTTTCTGTTGAACTGCAGGAGCATGGCATCATATGGCATGTGTTGCCTGTATCTTGCTTAAAAAAGAATAGAAATATGATGCTTCCGTAGAATGCCTTTCTAGTCGACTGTCACTATTATGCACCAATTTAACCCATTGTATGATTAATTTTCTTGGTTCTGTGTTTTCTCCTTCATTTGTTATCTACTGATTTTTCTAAAAAGAAAAGCTTTCAATATGTATTTGGCTTTTCATAATATACAGTTTTTACAGGAAAGATAGGAAACCTGCTTAGACATTTAAATTTTTATATCAGTTTTCAAAATAATGAGATGATATGCAGGAAACTCCCTGAGATGTTCATTTATGTTTTGTTTTATGCATTTAAATTTTTTGAGAATAAAACCACTTTGTTATTGTAATGAACACTCAAATCACAACATGATATAGATGAAGGTAGCCGATCAAACAAACTCTCACTTACTCTAAAACACAAGAACTTTTTGATAGCATAATTCATTATTTCCTTCTCCTTTAAGCTCTGAACATGTACGAACAGAATGAATGTAAACATTAATGTTTATATTGTGTTGTGAACTCCACAATGTACCA
>NW_022196897.1:125209549-125263536 GCF_008632895.1 Mastomys coucha | reverse complement strand
TCTCCTGTGTTGTTTTACTTTAGTTTAAAGGATCTCCTTTGGGTCCTCATTGTCCACGTCTGCTGCTGTAGAATCATCTCGACTTCATCCACCTGAACGGTCTTTTAGCTCTTTACTGTTGCAGGGTACTTTCTTCATCTTTTGGTTCCCTGCTTCTAATCCTCTGAAATCTTTTCTGTTATCTTTTCTGTGTTCGTTGTTTCCATTAGGGATTTGAAGTTGTTCTTTTATATGTAATGTGGGGTTTTTGTTTTTGGTTTTGGTTTTCTATTTTAACATTTTCTTTCTGACTGTCTACCATTTTTCAGTAATATAGTTAGGTTTGTATTTATCCTCAAGCTTTGCTGAGCTTACTAGTCAATTTTGGGAAACTCTCATGTTATCTTCAGCTGTTAGGCACAGTTCTCTGTGCTTCTGAGACTTTTGTTCTGGAGTGGGAGCTCATCCGGTAGAGATAGGCACTATTTTCTCACTCATTTCTGTTGCATCAGTTAGATTGGTGTTCCTCATTGTATCAGAACCTCAAATCCCAGCCCTTGCTTCTTACCTCTGCTAGCTTTGCTTTATTTTTTGTTCTCAGTCATCTGATTTGATTTATAGGTTTTTTTTTTTTTGACTTTTCAATCTCTTCATGAATAGTAATCACTAATTAATTTATATAAATTATTATTTTTGTTTCAAAATTCTATAATGCCAACTTCTGGGCTGTTAGTTTACTTTCATTGACTTTTCCTTCTACGAATTGCTGGTCATAGATTTCTTTTTCACAAGACTTTCAATTATTATATGTTAAAAATATTTGAGGTAATTAAAAAAT
The DNA here is from genome assembly GCF_008632895.1 of Mastomys coucha. Classification (NCBI taxonomy): domain Eukaryota; kingdom Metazoa; phylum Chordata; class Mammalia; order Rodentia; family Muridae; genus Mastomys; species Mastomys coucha. The sequence continues at coordinate 125,262,719 of NW_022196897.1, read as the reverse complement.
ATTTGCAACAAGGATACACTGGTCTTTGCTTGTATAATGAAAGATTGTATCAGTCTTATCTATAGTTGAGTTGCTACTCTGTTCTTTCAGCAGTAAGTGCAGGTATTATGATGGCAGTGTCAAGACATAACTGTGGGGATGGCGAGATGCCTGAGCAGGTAAAGGGACTTGCTGCCCAGCCTGATGACCTGATGGACCTCACCACATGCACACTCATTTCTCTGTCTGCCCCTCCTCCCAACTACTAACAACAGAGAAGTCCAAACAGAATTTGGAATCTGACCACAGCATTAGGGATCTTTTTATTGAGATCTGAGCTATCATTTGAACCAGGGGAACTTCTCTTTTCTGTTTTTTTTTTCCTCTGTCGAACAGCTTGGTTTAGTTTCTTTGGGGAGATTTTAAACCTATGTAGTCTTCCTGGTGTTGTTTTTGGGTCTTGTTTTTTTTTGCCTTTGTAGGCACCTAGGGTATGAAACTGTTAAGAGTGTAAAACCCCGTCTTACAGTTTGGATGAGAAATATTTCTCTCAGGTGATATATTTGAATAATGGTCCCAATAAGTAATAGAGTTTAGAGAAGCTGTAAAATGTTCAGGAATTGGGCCTAACTGAAGAAAGTAACTGAGGGTGAGCCTTGATGTTTATAGCCCAGCCCCTTTCCAGTTCTTTTTCTGCTTTCTGCTCCACTGAGATCTAAGAAAGTGGGGAATGTTAGCCACGTGCAGCTACAGTGCCTTCAGTCCACGCACCAAAGTTAATCCTTCTGTAAACTGCTTTTGTCAAGTATTTGATCACAGTCATAACAGAAAGCTGGCTCACATGCCCACTGTTCTTTGATGGTTTTCTCTCAGCCTTTCTGTACTAGGTGAAGACTACCTCAGCGTTAACTGAAGAGACTGCTTCAGCTGCTGCTGTGTTCCCAGTCCCCAGCTGCTTGCTGCTTTCCACTTGGCCAAGCTCTGATGTGCTGATGTCTGACCTGTTGATGTCTTTCGCTTTTGCATGCTCCATGTCTTCAGTGCACTCACTGAAAACATGGAGGAACGATTGCGGATGGATTGTGTGTGCTTTTCTCGATTCCAATTCATGTTAGTCCAAATGGTCTGCCACTCAGAGTTATTAGTGCTCAGCCTGTTTCTTCTTGTTTTCTTCAAAGGCATTTCTCTTTCCATACTGCTTCCTCAGGACTAAAAAAAGGTCATGGGCCACCTTTTTGTTAGCCATGTCTTTTCTCTTTAGGAACTATATTCATTGAGCTATGTTTACATCTTCATTTCATTTATGACTTTTAAACGGGTTTTGTGGCTTATCTTGCCTGCACTGTTAGGATGTGAGTAACAAGCTTTTGTAAATGCCTCCATTAAACCAAGAAGCAGAACTCTGAGGCCTGTACTCCATTCTGGGTTGGAAACGTCACTTTTGCCAGTGACATTTGGGGTCCTTGGTGTTCCTATCTTTGTTTCCTTGTTTGTAAGAAGAACAAGACTGTTTCAGATCCCTCCGAAATCTGGGTGATTTCTTCAGCCACCCAGAGCATGGCCTCTCCCAGGAGATGTTTCTTCAACAGGAAATCTGGTGTGACATGGTAAGCCCTAACTACACAACTGTTTTCCTCTGTTGTGATGACAACGGCACTCTTGCTTTTGGCACACAGAGTTCATGATCCCACCAGTATTTTTTTTTTTTTTTTACTTCAAATGAAAATGAACATTTTAAACTATATGGTTGAATATTTTTAAATAAAATCATAGCCCTATTAATTGTAGGTCTTGAGCACTGTGGAGTTGATATAGGTTTTCATGGAGAATTCTGTGAGTTTTCTGAGTTTTTTTGTTTTTTTTTTTAATTTTTTGTTTTTTTTTTTTAGTTAATCAATTCATTACATACCAAACACTGCCCCTTTTCCTGGTTCCTCTCCCCACAGAGTCCCTCCTCCATCTCTTCTCTGAGAGGGGCAGTGCCTCCCCCACCCTAGTATCTCCCAACTCTGGTGCATCAAATTTCTGCATGATTAGGTGTATCCTCCCCCACTGAGGACAGACAAGGCAGTCCTCTGTGTTGAGATAGCTATATGTGCAGGGACAGAGAGGGGGGTATGTGGGGGCTTGGACCAGCCCCTGTATGCTCTTCTGTTGGTGGCTCAGTGTCTGGGGACACTGTTGGTTTTCTTGTGGGGTTGCTATCTCCTTGAGGGCCTTTAGTCCTTCCCCTAATTCTTCCATAGGGGTCACTGGCCTCCATCCAATGTTTGACTGTGGGTATCTGCATCTTCTGTCTAAGGCTTAGTACCAGACCTGTTGAGCTTCTTGTTTTCATGGACCCTGAGTTTACTTTTTTAAAAGATTTATTAATTTTTTAAAATTTTATTTATTTATATGCATACATGTTTGTGTCTTTATGATGGAGGCCACATGTATGCATGAGCACGTAGAGGTGAGAAGACGGTATCAGGTTTTTTGGAGTAAGAGTTCCAGGTGAATGTGAGTCACCTGACAGTGGTACTAGGAACCACACTTGGGTCCTCTAGAAGAGCAACAAGTGCTTTTATCTGCTGAACCATCTCCTCAGCTCAGACCCGTGGCTCAGAGTTTTCAAGGCTTTGAGAAGTTTTCTCTTCTTTTCTTTTTCTTTTTTCATTTTTATTTGTTGTTCCTTATTCATGTGTTGAAACAGTAGCTATAAAATGTGGGTCTTAGAATTTTAGTGACAACAGTCATTTTCTTATTTGTCAGCTAGGGATGACATGCCAACTCTCTAAGTCAGCTGTAAACACTAAGCAAAATTTTTGTGAAATTCCTAGGTATATACAATAATTGGTCATTTAATGATGAATTGATGAACTAGTAAGTCGGTGACCTTTTTTCTTCCATTGTTAAGGTTCTATGGAATTGAAGTTAATCTGAAAGAGTTTTTTATTAATTAAGAATATTTGAAAAGCATTCTCTCTTTATCCATTGTAAGCTCTTAAACTGAAGTATTAATAATAACAACAATGACAATAGCAACCATTACTGTTATTCTTACTGTTGAGACAGGGTTTACTTTGTATCACTGTCTGGCCTGCCTTAGCTTCATCTCTGTAAACCTCCTTCCTTACCTTTCCTAGTGCTGCGAATATAGACATGAGCCAGGACACCTTGTTTGAAACTAAATTTTAAGCATAGATTTCCTGAAGTTCTAAAAGTATTTACAGGTATATTTTGTCATGTGAGAACATTAATGTCATTTACATGAAGCCATTTTTGAGTTTTCAAATCAGGAAGCCAAGGCATGGAGATCTCAAGCAATTCACTTCAGGTTTGACAACTGGAGTTGCCCTTGTCTGTGGTCCACTTTTTTTTAAAATTAATTTATTTATTATATATAAGTACACAGTAGCTGTCTTCAGACAAACCAGAAGAGGGTATCAGATCTCATTACGGATGGTTGTGAGCCGCCATGTGGTTGCTGGGATTTGAACTCATGACGTCTGGAAGAGCAGTCAGTGCTCTTAACCACTGAGCCATTTCTGCAGCCCTGTGGTTCCCTTTTAACAGTGTTAGAACCTAGAGAAGAGATTGGCAAAGAACACCAACTGAGCATCATCACAGTGTTACTTTTTAAACGGCCATTGCCCTAATAAAGGTCTCAGGCTTGGTAAGCCTAATGCTTTTCAGTGTAATGCGTTTTTCACTTGAGTGTCACAGTACTGATATACACCTAGGGCCAATAACAATTAGAAACACACTCTGATATAGAAACACTCTGTTGCTTCTCATTTGAAAAAAATAATCGTCTCTTGTCCATTTGTCCATGCCCATTTCACTGTTGTGATTTAGCAAACTGAGTTTAATGGCAGCAGAAAGATCCTGTTGCATTGTGACCCTCAGTGAATACTGAGTTAATTCTCACCTTGAGATGCCATTTTGACAAAGAAAGGGGCAGCAGGTAGAGATTGGTGAGGAGGGCAGTTGTGTATGAGCTTTGAACTTCTGATGTGACACTACTTCTTTAGTGGAAGGTCTTTTACTTATGTTTCAGTCTCTTTAAGTATGTTCTAATTTGTGACAGTGTCACATTCACAAAACCAAAAAATTTCCTGTTTATGTAGCTAATGATTTAGAGAGTTAAAATTTTTGTACTTTGGTTTTATCTTTTCAGTAAAACTGCCAATAGCGATAAACATTGGATTGATATTGTATATCTTAGATCAGATATTCGTCTGTGTTGAATTAAAACTGTTTGACATATTTTTCTGTCATGACTAAATATGGAATTTAAAGCATACATTAGTCATATGTATCACCCTAATTTTTAAGGGGTAGTACTCCACATTATAATAAAAATGTTTTTTCTTCACTTACCCATTATTTATCAAAGAGTACATGAAAATGCCTGAGTTGTTTTTTAATACTATTGCCAGAAATTATAAATACTCAAAAGTATGATGAGAATTATGTAATAGAACTAAGTACACACTGGAGAGTTACTCTGTGTGTTGGTGAGCTAGCCTTTGGACTTGACTGTATTAGACATCTTCACCACTTATTCCTTCTCTTTATAAAGCTCCTTATGTTTTCCTCTTGTATATAATAGGTTCCAGGTTTGATAGCCAAGGGGACACTGTGTAGACTGAATTCATGTGTGTTCTATCACTTTTAAGGCAGCCTTCTCTGTAATTTCACAAGACAGGCTTGAAAACCAGAAGTAACCCAACTCCAGAATTGGCAGTAAACCTTCTGACAGGGAAAAGGTGACGTACTGTGTAATAAATTCCTTTGTTGAAAAAGAGATGTTGCAATACTGGAAACTGAAGTACCAAATGTTTCCTTTTAAATTTGGAAAGGCCTTTACTTATTACTTATCTGTCCCTGTGGACTTCTAACAGGGCTGTGTTGAAAGATTTTTTTTTTTTTTAGATGCCCACTACTTTCAGTGAGAGTGAACGGCAGCATTTATATGATGACATATGTATTTCAAAATCATCAGTGTTCCTTGGAGATGTGTGGTATGCCATTAGTACATACTGAATGTGGGCTTTTGCTGCTGCTGGCCCTGTGTTCTTGTGTGCTGGCTGCCTGGGAATATAGGGTACTTCACTCTATGTATGCAACTTTTGTTTTTCCCCCTTTTGGGGATCCTTGATATCAGAATTGAGGTTAGAACAGTTTATCAAAAAAAGACAGTCTGCCAAAGCAAAAATTTGTGAAATAATGAGTTACATTTGAAAATGCTAATGTCTTTTTGAGGCCCTATAGAAAGCTTACATTATACAGTGGCCATACCCAGAAAGAAAAAAATGGCTTACTTATCCAGGCAGGAGCCATCAATTGCTGATAGCTGCTGAGGACTGGGTGGAGCTTATGAGCGCTATCCCACTCTTACTGGAATGTTGATTGGCTTGTTCTTGTGCAGGAATTTTTCAGGTAAGTATAACTGCTGTGAGTTCATGAGTACAACCAACCATCATGTCATGTCTAGAAAATGACAATTCACAGTGTATTCTCTCCTATTTCCAGCTCTTATATTCTTCTTAATCCTACATTATATTCCTTGAACTTAGAGGGGGCTTATTGCAAATGACCTATTTAGGGCTGAGCACCAAACATTTATTCAGAACTTTAAGCAGTTGTAAATCACTGGGTTGACTGCTGCTCACTGAAAAAGCAAATTTCTCTAAGCAATGCTTAAGTCAGCACTAATCTATAGGTACAAACACATGTTTAGAAGGCAGTTTGATCATATATCCATGCTGTAGAATGTATTTAATTCTAATCCAGGGTTTCTATCCCACCTTTGACCATATAGTTCCAAGATAAAAGACACACACACACACACACACACACACACACACACACACACACACACACACAAAATCTTTACAATTACAATAAGCCTTAAACAGCATAAGAGCTGGGCAGATGTCTACCCTCTATGCTACTAGACTCTACTTTCCTATCCATAACCCCAAATTATTAATTACTATGTTTCATCTGGGGTGGCTTAACTCCAGTTGGCCAGCTCTCAGGGCCATGTTTTCTTGAACTCCCCCAATCCGTGGTGGCTTCTTTCTCTTCCATTCACCTTCTCCTCCTCCTCATGGGTGTCCTCTAACCCCCAGTCCTGGGAAGCCTAAGCCCCGCCTATGTCTCTTTTGCCTAGCTATTGGCTGTCACTATCTTCATCTACCAATCAGAAAAAAATCGAGGGGCAAGTTCACCCCAGGTAACTTGGTTCAATGTGCAGATTCTTTCCTCTCTGAAACAACCAGGTCTTGGGGGGGGGGGCAATGTTAGTATCAACATACAAGCAGCATCAGTCCAACCCACTAGATAAATCAGTAGATACTTGTTGTAGCAAAACAACATTAATAGGTCCTCTTTCACACTCAGGACCTCTTGAACCATAAACTTTTGACCAGGTTTTTGGTACCAGGCATGAATTCCCTCATGTGAAACAGACTTCGGCACCAAGCAGACAGCATTGGTTACCTCTGTAGCCAAGCAGACAGCATTGGTTACCTCCATAGCCAAGCAGACAGCATTGGTTACCTCAGTAGCCAAGCAGACAGCATTGGTTACCTCCGTAACCAAGCAGACAGCATTGGTTACCTCCGTAGCCTCCACGTCTCTATTGCACTAGAGATACCTTGCCTTCCGGGTCAGTGTTGTAGCAGTCAAGGCCCAGCACTAAGTAAAACCCGTGTCTCCCCAGCAGCCTGTGGAGGACCTTATGCCACTATGGAAAATAGACAGTTTCATCTTATGTTCCCTGAGTTTCAGAACCAAAGTGTGTTGTGTCTTCTGCTGTACTGGGCAATCAAGAGCAATGGCAACAGCCTATATTGCTTTGGTGACCTTGTGGTCCTTTCTGAATAACCAGGCATGGAGATTTTAATTTAATAACTCAAGTCTTCTTGGGGAAAAGCATTGTCCACTCACATAATGTACAGCAATTCAAACTCTGTCTTATATTGTTGCTTTAATTAGCTTACAAAGCAGGGGTATCCCTGTAAGGCTTTCTCATACATCCTTAGGTTTGCTTATCCTCACTCCCACACTTTTTCCCAGTACCCCTCCCCACTTCGCCCTTTGACCCCATCTTCTTTAGTATCAAGTGTGTTATACTCTGCACTCACTGTTCCCTTAAGCCTCCTTCCCCTCCTTCCTCCAGTGTGCTGTTTCTAGCGTCCTGACCTCTACGATCCCAGATTAACCCTACGGATCTAAACATTTGAAGCTAAGAGAGAGTATGCAGCATCCATCCTTCTAGGTTTGGGTTACTGTACACAGTATATTTTCTAGTTCTCAAATTTCCTGCAAAATTCATAACTTTATTCCCCCTTTCAGCTGACTAAACTTTTGTGTAGATTTATCATATTTTCAGTATCCATTCATTAGTGGAACAGCTAGGCTGTTTCTGTTTCATAGCCATTGTAAATAGAACAAGAGTATGCGTGGATTAGCTTGTATCTTTGCCGTAGGATATAGAGTTCTTTAGGTATATACCCAGGGATGGAATAGTAGTTCATGTGTTGTTTATAGTTCCTAAATTAATAGGAAACAACAAATGTTTCCTATTAGCCATTCTAATTGGGGTAAGATGAAATCTCAAAATAATTTTAATGTTTATTTCCTTGATGGCTAATGAGGTGCTTAATATTTATTAGTCATTTGTAGGTTTTTTTTTTTGTTTGTTTGTTTGTTTGTTTTGAGAACACTGTTCAGTTACATAGGACTTTCTTTGTTTGGTTTATTTGTTTGTTTGATATTTAGTATCTTGAGTTCTTTATATATTCTAGATGCTGGTCCTCTGCCAGATTTATAGCTGACAAAGCTTTTCTCTCATTCTGTAGGTTTCTTCTTCACTTGATTATCAGTGTCCTTTGGCTTTTAGAACTTACTTAATTTTTTGAGATCCCATTTGTTGATTATTCATCTTATTTTGTGATCAGTTTGGTCTTAGCTATGCCAATGACCTTAAGTTCACTTCCCAGTTTTCCTTCTGGTAGTTTCAAAATTTCATGTCATATGTTGCAGTTCTTGATATATTTGGAGTTGATTTTTATGCATGGTAAGAGAGAGAGTTTTGATTTTATTCTTCTACATGAAGACATTCAATTTTCCCAACACTATTTGTTGAAGAGATTGCTTTTTCCAAGTTTACTTTTGGTACTATTGTAAAAAACAAAAACATAAAAAACAATCAGGTGGCCATAGTTGAAAGCCCATGCATATGGCTTCTGTATTCTGTCTCTGTTTGTCTGCCGTCTATGTAACAATACTAAGCTGGTTTTTATTACTGTGGTTCTGTAATATGACTTGAAATCAGTTTTGATAATACCTTCAGTATAGCAGAGGTTTCTTTTGTTTTGTTTCTAGACGATGTGTGTGTGCATGCGCTTGTATATATTTTTCATATGAATTTTTAAAAATTTTCTTTTTTTAGAAAATCCTAGCACATTATTAACAACAACAACAGCAACAAAAAAATCTGTTCATTTGCCATGATAAACACTTGGGAGGTGAAACAAATAAGATATAAATACAGATATGGATGTAACATGAAAAAGCCTCAAAAAAAAAAAATAAAATAAACAACACCCAATTTGGGGTGCAGGGACCATGGTACGAACTATCTTGGTGGCCGATTGTTTTCTGAACATTGTTAGCGGTGTCCTGGTTGGGGGTCTATAAAGTTCTAACTTGCTGTCTTTTAAAGTGTTGAGTTTCCGTAAGGGTGGCAGAGAGGAACAGAAGATGTGGGAGATGTCCGTTGCATTACCTGCCCAGGTGGTGAAAGGCTAGTAGAGAGCCACAGGTAAGGCGAGCCCAGGCCGTGTGGCCACCAGGTCCACACAGCACAGGAGCTCCTGGAGAGCGCCTGCGCTGGCCAGCAGAGGGAGGGGCAGCTTGCCAGGAAGCAGGAAGTCAGATGAGCAGTCTCCCAGGGTAGGGGGTTTCACGGCCCTGGATAGTCAGATAGACCGGGAGGCAAACACAGTTCTGGGTGCTGTCAAGAGTCCTTCAGGGTCTAGGTGCTTTGAACAGAGTCCTTTGGGGAGGTGGAGGCGAGGCAAGGCAGCTGTAGCTGTCAGGGTTCAGAGAGAAGCAGTGGGCTCAGTCACCCTCCATGAGGTGGTGGCAGCATGTGAGTCTCCTCAGCATTTCAGGCAGAACCAAGAGACAGAAATGATTGTATTCTCTCTGCTAAGATTGAAGGAGGGCAGGTGACATTCGGGGCTAGCCCTTTGTGTGGACTGTGAGGATATCAGGCAATGTTCTGGAACTGTTCAGTTACAGTGGGGCAGAGAATGCCAGAGCAGGGCCTTTCTAACTGTATCAGGCATGAGAGTTCTCCTAAGTAACCTGGTCAGGTTACACATGTCTACATGGCTATAACACTGAGGGATCCTAGTAGAGGGTGAGAAGGATTCTCATTAATGAACTCTTAACAGACAGGATTTTTTGTTTTTTAACTGAAAATGAGGTCTGGTCCTGCTATGTTCTGAGCCCAAGTCAGTCAATAATAGCAAATCCCTGAGTTCTCTGAACAGTAGCAGTGGGACAATTAGATGTGTGAGCCACTTCTCTCTCTCTCTCTCTCTCTCTCTCTCTCTCTCTCTCTCTCTCTCTCTCACACACACACACACACACACACACACACACACACACACACACACACGACCTTCATTTTCAGTGTCTATTTCCCATGGGCTTTTTCCAACCTCCCTATCTCTTTTTGATTGTTTTTCCAGACAGGGTCTCACTAGGTAGCTTTGGCTGCCCTCAAACTCACAGAGATCCGCCTGCCTCTGTCTTTTGAGTGCTGGGATTAAAGGCATGAGCCACCTTGCCTGACTATCATTTGGAGGGTCAAAGAAGCAGAGTGCTAGAGAACTGGCCAGCCCAATCTCTGCTTTCAGCCCTGGTAGTTACAGTGGGCTCTGCACTAGAAGAACACATGCTTTGAGAAAATTAACACCACAAATGGGCTTTTTTTTACTGGGCATGTGGCCCATATCTATAACCCCAGCACGTGGGAGGCTGAGTCAGGACACCAAATCCAAGGCCAGTCTAGGGAAAGTTTGTATGATTGCATTACGAATTGTCATATGGCTTAAGAATTTTATTTAAAATCTATTTAGCCAGACTGTACCTTAGTTGCTTCAAGAGGTTTGGCCAGTGCTTCCCTGAACACAGGATATAAGTCTGGTTCCCATCTTGGAGTTTTACAGTCACCTTTTCTTTAATGCAACCATGAAAACTTTGGTGGCATTACTGATTCTATTCCCAAGGCAGGGAAGTTGGCTCCTCTGCAGAAGCCAACCCTCGTGTTTGTCGTGAGGCCAGCTCCAGGTTGTTGTCCTTTTCTTGCCCAGACTGCAGTTCCACTTTGAGAGTCTCTAAGATACACCCTAAACACACACACACACACACACACACACACACACACACACACACACAACCTTTCTCCATGTCAGATAGAAAACAGAAGGGGGTTCTTGTCCCATCTGAGACTCTAAGAACATAAGAATAAAGAACACACAGCAATACCCCAAACTGACCCCAAGTCTGCATGGACTGAAAAATATGCTACTGTGTACCAAGCACTGTCTAGAGAGCTCTGGTTTCTAAGAACTGTGCCCTCCATGGTTTGGTGATGTTAGCAGATGCTATAAGACATGTGTAGGTATGGCTCTTCATTTCTCAGTCCTCTTGTTTCTAGGGAGACTGCATAGCAGGCCTTGCTTCTGTTACATTCAGTACCAGCAAAATTCTACACAAAAGCTGCGAGGGACCAAAATACTGATTGTAATAAATTATGTGCGGCCTCCTTGAATGGACTGGGCAGCTGATGGAGCTTCTCAGAGGCACCACCAATGTCTGTTCTGCACAGACTGGCATGGCCACTAGCTGTGTGCGAACACATCAGAGGAGAAGCTGCTGTTGCTGTTGGTGGTCTGGGCCCTCTTTATATATAAGTTCAGCAGCTTCATCTTGCTCCCCATGAGCTGTGCAAAGTGAGGTTTCAGATGTTGACAAGGAGCAAGGACTCCTTGGTGATCCTCTCCACCACCTTTATCACCTGATGGCAGCCAGGTTGATAGGGTGGTAGTTGCCATATGGATGATTGAACACAGCACTTTGATGCGTGAATTTAAGTTCTTTTTCTTTTCTATTTTTATGAAGAACATTACTAGAACTTGATTGTGATTATGCTGAATCTGTAGATTGGTTTTGATAAAATAGCCATTTTTAAAAATATTATTTTGAATCTTGAGCATGGGAGGCATTTCCATCTTTTAGTGATTTTCTTTTTCTTCTTCAAAGTTTCCATTGTACTACTCTTTATATTCTTGGTCAAGTTTATTCTGTGGTTTGCATGTTTGATTGATTGAAGTTACTGTGAATAGAGTTCTTTTCCTGACTTCTTTTCAGGATATTTTCACTGGTATACAGGAAGATCACTTTTTTTTTTTTTTTTGGAATGTTAAATTTGATTCTTACCACTTTGAAGAAACTGTTTCAGTTCCGATGAAATGAGGAAAATGTAGATACTCTTTTAGTAGTAAGAGGATGGGTGTAAATTACTGAAGCATGGGATTTTAGCATGGGATAAAAGCAGAGAACGGACTCTAAGGAGGATGGGGAACACTTCAGACGCACCAGCATAGTATAGTAGATGGTAGCTTTTGGTGAAGTGGAAGGGTTAATAATGCAGAGGCTTTCAACTACAGGTCCTTTTCCTCATTGCAATTCCTCCTGTCCTTGGGCAAATTCTTCATGGAGAAGTGGCTGAAACACGACAAAGGCCATGCAGCTGACCCCTCCAGCCTGCTTCTGAGGCCATGCTTCTGTCCCATCATGCTGCTTCCAGTAGAACAATACATTCTCCAGCAGTTTTCAAGGCATGCCTGTTCTTATTCAGAGGATGCCAGCCACTATCAAGAAGACACACCACTCCATACTATATGATGGAAGAAGGCCACTGTAGGATTCTCTCCCAGCATGCTTCTTTCTCAGACAGCTTAGCTTTGAAATTACTCATGTCAGAAAGCACTCAACCACTACTAGAGCAAAGAATCAGATTATTCCATAGCACCTATGGAAAGCTGTATAGCCACATCAGGACTGTCCCTTTAAAGCATTCTCCTCTCATAGGTGGGCTTTACTTGCATGTTTCTACACTCTTTGTAGGGACTATGTAGTTGCTCTTCCCTAGCTCCCCTTTTGTTGAGGCAGCAATTATGACTTTTTCTGGACAGAGATGAAAACATACTGGTACTACATGGTCAGCCAAACGACAGACCAAAGTTCAACAAGGTGAATCATTGATTTTTTTTGAGATTGCTTACATGAATATTGATGAGGGGGTTACTTACAAGAACATGGATAATTCAAAGTCGGCAGGGTCACTGAAATGTCTCTCAGAATGGTGCCCATTCACAAGAGCTCCGTTCCTGGAGCTGAGTAACTTGTACAGACTGCTAGGTAGTTCGGAGACTCTTCTTCCCTCAGCAGTTGTTACTGCTTATAAAACGGGGGGCGGGGGACAGTTGTCAATTTTGTGAGTTTTAGGAACTTCCTGAGTCCTTAGGAACCTCTCTACAGGACAAGTGTTTCCATTTAAAGGAAGTAAGTTATACAACATGGTACTCCATGCTAAAGGATGTGAGTATACTGAGACTCTCAGCAGGAGGAAGTGCACTGGGAAAAGTGAGCCAGAATAAGCTATGGTTATAATTGTCAGGAGTTAACCTGTCCAAGGTGCTGGTTCTCAAAGGCTGTTGAAATGCCTTTGAGATGGGTTACCAACTGCATTTCTGCAGTGGTGCTATAGAAAATTCAGTGAGCACACTGGCATCCAGGCCAGCTGCCGTGCAGTTGTGTGAGTTCTCTGTAGCCAGGTAGAGTTTAATAATCTTTATAGAACTCTGAACTATAGAAGAGTAAGCTGTTGATATACTTGATGTAGGAGAAAGTAGCTTAGTAACACATGGATGGATGGATGGATGGATGGATGGATGGATAGATGGATGGATGGGTGGATGGATGGGTGGATGGCTAAGAGAGTAATTGAAGGTCAGGCCCACATTTGGGAGACTAGTAAGTAACAGACAAGGTCTGCAGACAGTTATACTAGATTACTAATCTGAGAGGGAATTTTTGAGGCATACCACTAGGGTTTATTTTGTAGATTCCTCTCCTGGGGGTGGATTTCATTTGTAAAAAAATTGTCATTTTAAAATGGGGACAGTTTTATTTCTTTCTTTCTGAATGTTACACATTTAAAATTTTTATTTTGTTTGGGTTTGGTTATTTGAAAACAGGGTCTTATAATCTGGGATGACTTGAATTTGTGATGTGGGGAGCTGTCTTTGAATTCCTGATTCTTCTGCCTCCACCTTTCAATTGCCACCCTTTGATTCCTCTTTTCCTTATTTTTCTTCCTCCTCTTTGGTTTTATTATATTGTTTTATTATATTATGCAATGCCTTGAATCTTCAGCATATTGCTGAAGAGAAGTGATAGGTACAGACAGTAGGTAGACTTTCATTACTGACTAAGCATGTTGAGTGTAGCTTTTGTAGATGCTCTCACTTTTTCGAAATTGATAATAGAATTTATATGCTTAATCATATACAAATGTAATTTTATTGGTAATGAACATAACTATGTTTAATTTTATCAAGACACATAAAGGGCCTGGTATGTCTTTTTCTGATATTAATAATCACTAATTTTATTGCCTTATCAGTTATTATTTTAAGTAATAAGTGATATAGTTTAATATCTCCTTCATATATCATTTAGGATACTTCTATAGAAAAAAAAATATTTGAACCTTCTATGTATTCCTATAAGGAAGGCAGAAAAATGTTTGAATTTTTTCTTTCCTGTATCATATTAAGGCTAACACATCAAAATTGGCTGGTACATTTTTTAAAAATTATATTTGTTTATGTGTGCATAAAAATATACATGTGTTGAGATCAAAGGATAATGTGTGGCAGTCACTTTGCTCCTTCTACCATGTAGTTTCCTGAGATCGGACTCACACTGTCAGGCATAGCATCAAGCACTTTTGCTCGCTGAGCCATCTCACTGGCCCATGACTAATGCTTTTACAAACATATTATATAGTCACTTTTCAATCAATTTGCTTGCCATTTTTATTGATGATGAATAAGTGTATTTGTTCCTTCCTTCATTTATGTTGAGATAGCCTAATGTAGTACATGCTGGCAGTTAGTTTATTCTGCAGCTGAGGAAGAGTTTGAGCTACTGATCTTTCTGCCTCCACCTCTTAAGAACTGGGATTACACAAATCCAGGCACTACACCCATATTCCAGAATTGCTGCTTGCTCGCTTGTTTTCAGGTCTTTCTTGCAGTCACAATCTTTGTTTTTAATAAGTTGTAAGATCATAAACATGCCTTTGCTTGTTTAGCAATGAAAGAGAGCAGATGTAATGAAATGCATGTCTGATGGACATGCGTAAAGAATGGTACTCAAGGGCAGATAACATTTGAATCACGTTCAGTTTCACTGTAGTATGTTTAGGAGGTAAAAACTCCAATTTTCTTTCATTAGTATCTGTAGTAGAAAAAGCTTTGATGTCCTAACTCGTATGGTATGTTAAAGGTATATGCCAGAATATAAATCAGAATTTTAATAGTTTCTTAATAAAAAAAAAAAACTTAATTATGGGAAACCTTTATACTCTCCTGTAATAAGAGAGGGTTCCCTCTCTTGGTGGCTTAATTTAGCTGTTCTAGTCTGAATTTCATTTTAATTATTGAGACCTTTCTTTGTTCACCTGCTCTTCTTTGATGCGGTCAGAGCCTGTGTGTATGTGTGTTTCTGTGTTATGCATATTGTTCCACATTCATGTCATGTGTGAATTTTTGATGTTATAATTTCATATGGCAGCTCTTTGACTTTTGAGGCATGTGTGCATAACCTTGTGAACATTCATTTAGCTTATAATATGTGAATTTTCTGTCACTACTGTCCTCAAATGTACCATTTCGTTATTCAACATAAAATATAAACACAAAGGAAATTAAAACTTATGGGGTTTTGTGACCTTAACATGGACCTTACATAGTAAGTGTCAAACAGGTCTTTTAACTATTAGTTTTATTGTATTTCTTCTGCTTATAAAATGAATATTACAAATTGAACAAAATAATGATTGATCTAATCCTGCCCACAAAGTTTTATATTCAATTCCATGTGGAGCTTTGTTTAAGTGTAGATGTTTTCAGAGAGATCTTGAAAGATGACATTTTTGCAAGCTGTATCAGGCAGTTTGAAAGTTGTTTTCACACTTACATGAACTGTTGGTATCTTGGCAGTGTGTGTACATAGTATATGTACGTATAAAATGCACACATGTGCATGTATACTTAAGAAAAGGGATACTTTCAGAGGAGTGAACAGAGGGCAAGAGGTGTTTATACAAAGAGGATATTTGTTGCATGAAAGGCAGCGACGTGGCTTAAAGCTTATTACAGATAGTTTCTGAAGACCTACCAGTAGGCATGATTCTTGTCACAGTAATACTACCCAGAGGAGAGCTAAGTATTGTATCAGTTTTCATTAATTTACAGACGTAAGGATTTGTGGGGCTGGAAGTGTAGCTCTGTGGCTGAGTTCTTCCCTAGCCAGAGTTTCATCCTTAGCATTGCTTCCCCCACCCTCCACCTCACCCCTGCAAGCCATTATTCAGAAGTGGAGTCTGGTCAGTGGTTAAGAGCACTTAACTGCCCTTCCAGAGGACCTGGTTTGGATTCCCAGCACCCACATGGCAGTTCAGTACTGTTTGTCTGCAACTCTAGTTCCAAGGGATCTGGCAGCCTCTTCTGGCCTCTGAACCTCAGGCATATACATTATGCACAAATTTAAAAGAAAAATGAATAACATTTTAAACAAACAAAAAGTAATTAGCTATTCTAGTCCGAGTTTCATTTTAATTGTTAAGACTCTCCTTTATTCATGTGTTTGTTTCTGTATTACGCATATTGCAGAAATATTAAGTTGTGCCTAGTCCTACTAATGGATCTTAGACATTCTGAAGGTTTGCTCCTTCTGAAGGTAGATGCAATACGCCTGCCTTGTAGTTCACAGACACTTAGATCATGATACCAGATTTAAATAGTGAATATTTTTCTGATAGAAAGGAACCTGCTTCTATCTAAGAAATTTTCTACTAGAACTCACCGATCCTTAAACTAAGTCTCTTTTGACTTTACTTTCACAGTAGCTACTGCCATAAAGCTTTGGTTCATTACTCTTAATCAGTACAAACGTGTCTGAGTGCTCCAAGTTCATCTTACAGTTAAAGTCCCCCTTCCTCTTTCCCCATCCTCCTCTACCTCCTTTTCTCTCACTCCCTTCCATCCTTTTCTTTCTTTATTTTATGTGTATGAATGTTTTAAATTTGTGAGTGTATGTGCATCCTGTGTGTGCCTGGTGCCCACAGCCATCAGAAAAGGGTGTCAGATCTCCCTGAGTTATAGACAGGTGTAGATGCTGGGGACTGAACCTACGTCCTCTGTAAGCACACATATTTTTAACTTGCGAACCATCTCTTTAGCCTCCAAATACACTTTTTCTTAAAACAACTTAGAGGTTTTATTTCTGAAAGCAGTATGAATGTAAGAAGGGCTGTAAGATGTAAGAGGGCTGTTTTACTCTGTCCTCTCCACACTGTTGGTATCTGATTTCTCTTGTACAACAATGGGTAGAGAGAGATTCAGACTGTACCTGGATGCTGACATTTCTCCTCAGCCATCCAGGAAGTGGAGAATCAGAAAGAAAATGGTTAACAGCTGTAGGTACCATATTTTTAATGGGAGACTAAGCCTCCCAATAGGATGGTTTGTAGTTATTCATTAGTGGGAATGAGACAGAACCCTAGGTGTGGAATCTGCATCCCTGTGTTACCTACATTATTCCTCTGAAAGAGGGGCTTCCTTTATTTTTACCTGTTTTCTTTTGAGATCAAATAGACCTAATGTTTCTTTATTATTGTACTGAATCTCATTACTAAAATTATCAGACTCTTTGCAGAAGTCAGTTTATTCCTTCACTGAGTTGTCCTGCTACGTAGCTACTTGTAAGTTGTGCTCAAGGGGGTTTTATGTTATTGAGTCAAGCAAAGCATTCAGGATTGCTTTTCCTCAACCATGTTTTTCTTTGACTTGTAGGATGTGGAGAGCATCTTGTGCGCACCATACTGGCTAGAGAATGTTCACACGCTTTACAAGCTGAAGATGCTCACCAGGCTCTGTTGGAGACTATGCAAAACAAGTTTATCAGTAAGTGGAATGTCGAGACAAGGATGCTGTATAAATATAATTTCTCTGAGCTGTGTACATCAGGAATCAGGTTTTCCACGTATGCCTTAGCACAAAGTCAGACCTTCAGTTATGATTACTTGTGAGCAGAAATTCTATCACAGTAGCTACTACTACAGCATGATATCAGCAATTCAACTACTTTTAGTGTCTAGATTCTGAGACTTTATCTAGCATTAAAATGCCAAGCACTAGAATAAAATTCTGACAAAGAAATTCAAGGCACAATGTGCTATATAGAGTATTTGAAATGCAAATTGGATTCATTCTTTTGAGAAAGTCAGGGTTGTATCCTGCATATTTTATTGCTATGTGCACTGCCCAGGGTCAAGATTGAATCCTTCCTGGACATTTGCCGAGATGTGCAGATGTGTGTGTAGAGGAATAATCTGAGGTTGGAGGAAGGAAATTTCCTTGTCTGTTTTAGTTGAGGAACATATCAGTGAAAAAGTGGGGGACTTAGGTTTTGAGACAAAATAGATGGTGGACTCCTGCTCTAACCAGGATTTAGAAAACATATAGTAGATTAAGTGGGTGAAGGCTAAAATGGCGAATTTCTAACTATGAAAAGCAGTAGCTCTAAGATTAAAGAATACTGTTTGCTACTGTGCTGGCTAGTGGTTATGTCAACTTGACACAGGCTAGGAGTAAAGGAAACCTCAGTTGAGAAAATGCCACCATTAGACTAGCACTAGGGAAGCCTGTGGTGCATTTCCTTATTTGATGATTGATGTAGAAAGGCCTAGCCTACTATGCACAATGCTACCCTTGGGCAGGTAGTCCCAAGTTATATAAGAAAGCAGTCTTCGCAAGCCGATAAGCAGTGTCCCTCCAGTGCCTCTGTTTCAGTTCTTGCCTCCAGCTTCCTGGCGCCCCAGCCCTGTCCTTTCTTAGAGATGGAGTATGACTGGAGAGTTGTGCACTGAGTAAACCCTTTTTTCCCCCAAGGCGGGTCACAGTGTTTTATCCCAGCAATAAAAACCCTGAGATAGGTAGCCTGGGGATGAGAGTTTCTCCAGAACAACACACTTGGAGGGATTTAAAACCTCATTTGAGAAGCTGTAGTTTGGCCCTCAGAGAGCTGAACTTTGCTGGTTGGGTCAAGACAGGATTGCTCTGGAATCAAATGCACTGGGTCATGCTCCAGAGTCCAGGAAGGACAGCAGATGCTGGGCTCTGGGTGACTTATGTGCCTTGTGTTAGCTAGGGTGAGATGTTCAGAGCATGTAGTTTGTAGAGGATCTGAAGAAGGAGTGTCTGCTTGGCAGATGATACTCTGGGACACAGGAACTTGTTGAGAGAACCATGGATGACAATTGTGTTTGGTCTGTTGAGCTCTAGTTTTCATTTGAGGGCTGTAAAAGAATTTTCACTGGGCCTAGCTGCATGGTTCTAAATGAATACTTTTTGGATGTGCAGCTGAGGCTACCTACCATTAGGTAGCCTTACACCCACACTTCCAACCCCACGTCTCTTCTCCAGTCCATGCTGGCAGTTATTAAAAAGGGCCCATACTGCAGCTGCTTATCTTCTTTAATTTTAATGGTTGGCTCACCTTTCTGCTAGTTACATAAGCATCACATAGGCTCATTATCTTTTTATGTTCATATATGTATTACTTTGTACTATTCCTTTTCTGGTGGCACCTGGATTTTAGGAAGTGTCTGTTCTGGGGTACTATTGGGGAGGAACAGTCTGGTTCTGCAATACATTTCCCTCACTCTTGACTTCTGCTGAGGTGTGATTTGTTGTCCACCTGCCTGTGGGCACTTAGCCTGTGTTATGATTGAATTCATTGAGGTAGCTGTAGTTTATAGTTTCCTTAACCCACACAGCAACCACTGACCACAGACACTCAAATGATACACAGCTCACCCTCCCAGGTACACATTCCCTTTCAGCCTTTTCAGTGAGGCCTTTACTTTGTCAACTCAGGAAGAGGAGTGGAAATTCTTGCCAGTGATCAGCAGCCTTCTTTAGTTTTCCCACAAGTTGCATTGCTAATTCCCAGTCCTATTTTTGGATTCTTATGGAGACCAGGCTAAGCAAGTATTTCTCCAAACTATGGCCTTTTCAATAATTTGGCTTTTACTTACCCCAAGTACTGTGCCATCTGAAGTTGTCACAGTATAGAATTTGCAAAAGTCCACACAGAAGCTCAGAGGATAGAACCAAATTCAGGTGGATTTACTCATGGGAAAGTGAAGGGGCCCTAAAACCTGAATAGCCCCCTCAGAATGGTAAGTTGTCACTTTGATCTATTAAAAGTGCTAAGCTCTGTTAGAAAAGAGGTTTTTCAGCCTTTTAGAGAAAAAATAATAGATTATGCTCAGAAAAATACTTATTTGATTGGAAAATAGACTGAATGACCAAAGGAAAATTTACTTCACTAGGAAGGGATTTTTGAACAGGTGTTTAACTACATTTTTCTTACGGGTGTATTGCCTGCATACATGTCTGTGCACCTCCTGTGTGCCTTGTGCACATGGATGGCAGGAAAATACCTTGGATGCTTTGGAACTGAAGTTGCAGGTGTTGTAAGCCATCATGTGGGGTCTGGAAGTGCAACCCAGGTCTTCTGGAAGAGCAGCTAATGTTCTTGACCACTGAGCCATCTTTTTTAGCCTACTTTTTTATATTCCTCATGCTAAAGGCTTAGCAAAGATCCTCCAAGATTCTCCTAAATCATCCGAATGGTTCTATTCATCCTTTTTATCTCTCTCTGTCCACCTTCTGTGTGTGTGTGTGTGTGTGTGTGTGTAAGTGCTACTTGATAATCAGCATATGAACTAAGGAATAAATTGTGAATAGGACTTGAGATCTAATTGTGGATGTTCAAAAAAGATTGGTTGTATTCTTGTTAAGTTCTCAGATCCATCAGTCAGACTTAGATCTTTTTCTTTCATTAATAGTGGTGAATGCTATTTTTAAAGAAAAGTGAATTTTGGCCTAGTAACATCTGATTTATATGATTTGTTGCCATTGTTTACATGTGGTATATGTATACATCAATGAGAAGGAATAATAAGAATTGGAAGAAGTCATTCATGGAAGTTAACTTCTTAGAAGTCCTGTGACAGGTGTATGATTAAAGCGCATGGTAACTTCATATCCATTGTAAATGACCCAAGGACCCTAAAGCCTAAATCTAAAGCCACGGAGTCACTCACTGTTAGTTATCCTCCAAATTCGGGTCTAGGGACTCCCTAAATGTAACTTTTTTCGGGCTCTTTGCTCTTGTTTTGTTTAATTCAAAAATTGCTAATGACATTGGGTAGTTTTACTTCTGAGACCCTATTATTGACTGCTTATTGAGCCCCATCCTAAAAAAATTTCTTGACCTAGAAAGGAGCAGGGTACCTAGAAAGGAGCAGGGTATATAGAGCTCAGGTAACTGACTTTGCTTATTTAATAATTAAAAGTTAGAAGAATTGAGGGATTTGCCCCCAAAGTCATCTTGTTAGCCAGTGATTATTGACTTGTTCTGTAATTTTATGTCAAAATAGAAGAAGTTGTAAGACTCAGGACAGCTGGTCCTCTTTAGTTTTGTGTCTCACCCATTGGGTGTAGCAAGTTACTTATGTGGTTTTCTCTTTTTTAAGATCAAGAACATTAGGTAAGAGGAAATTTAAAAATTCCTTGGCCATGCTAAATACTCTTAGTTCTCTACTGGAGTCAGTCTATAAATTTGAAATTCTTTTTAATCAGATGATTTGGACCTGGGATTAGGAAATAAAAAAAAATTCAGGAAACACATGTGATCATTACAAAGTACTTGGAATTAAATCAATTAGATTTAGTGGAGGCCTGGAATAAGAGCAAGGAGATTGATTTCTTTTAGTGAACTGGTGCTATAATTACCTGTCTGTCTAAGAGACAATTTTTTGTCTCTTTCCTTTGTTGTAGAATGAGGAGGCACATCTTCAGGGTCCCCAAAACTCCTTCAAGTTCCAAAAATTTACTCGTTCTTTAGAGTAGCTCATGGGCTCATCTAAATTACTTGTAAAAATACAGTTATATTAAATCATCTAAATTACTTGTAAAAATACAGTTTTATATCAAATAATATATCAATTAAAATCTATATTAAGACTTTGAGTAGTGATGTCAGGTTCCTGTCTAGAGTGGTATGGTTAAAATCTTTTCAGGTAGTGATTGAAATAAGTTAATGATTACGTTTTTTATCTTGTGGAAATAAGAAATTCTTCCATTTTTACTTTTTATGCAATTTGTACAAAAATTATAAAAACCAATTTAAATATTATCATTGTAACACCAGCAAAAAAGTTTTATATAATAACCAAGTCAGAAACTCCATTTTGTGCATCTGAAGCTTGTTCTTTTTGTCAGAAAAAAATCATTGATAAAAAGTTTGTCTTCAAGCTGGGCGGTGGTGGCGCACACCTTTAATCCTAGCACTTGGGAGGCAGAGGCAGGCGGATTTCCGAGTTCGAGGCCAGCCTGGTCTACAGAGTGAGTACCAGGACAGCCGGGGCTACAGAGAGAAACCCTGTCTCGAAAAAACCAAAAAAAAAAAAAAAAAAAAAAAAAAAAAAAAAAAAAAAAAAAAAAAAAAGTTTGTCTTCATAGTCTCCTATCTGTTAGCTATCTACTTTATCAGCATTTTTAATAAGTATATAGACATAATAATATAATTTAAACATTTACTTTATGGCCTTCCTTCCCCCACCCTCCACCGTGGTCTTGTAGCCACAGCTGACCTTGAACTTCTAGTCCTCTTTCTTAGCTTCTCAAGCACTAGAGTACATTGTACCACCACACCTCACTAGAGTATAGTGTACCACCATACCTCACTAGAGTACAGTGTACCACCATACCTCACTAGAGTACAGTGTACCACCATACCTCACTAGAGTATAGTGTACCACCATACCTCACTAGAGTACAGTGTACCACCACACCTCACTAGAGTACAGTGTACCACCATACCTCACTAGAGTATAGTATACCACCACACCTGGCAACTTAAAACATCTTGACACTCCTTATATGTCTATCTAACAAAATCAATAGCTGAGTTAATTCATGATTCTGTAGTGAATTCATTTCTTTATGGATATCTATTAATTTCATATAATGTATTTTGATCATATTTATCTCCTTCCCTAACTATTTCCATACCCACCATCTTAACTGTGGGGTCTCCCCTGTAGTGCGGTCAGTTATGCTGTATAAAGGAGTCATGTAAATAGACCTTTAGTGTATGGTGGGAGAAGTGTCTTATAGCACCGTGCTTAGGAAGGATATGATGGTTAATGGAGCTACAGTTGTTTTTTTTTTCCCCCTTCCCCTTCATTGTTTAGGCTTAGATAAAACCACACAAATTTAGGTTCTGGTAAAAGAGTTTCTCCAGGGGTGAGGCCTGTTGAAGAACAGAATGCTTTTATTGAAGTTAATAGCTTCTTATTCTTACTGTTATTTTTTTTTAATTGGATTTGTCTGACAATTATTGATCATAGTTTCACAGACTGGTTGACTGTATGTATGTCTTAATTTTGAGATTTATCTTAGATGTATTGCTTGTTTAAAAACCAGATTATCTTGTGAAGTCTGGTAGTGCAAGCCTGTCAGTTTTGCTCCTTGGGAGGCTGAGGCACAGTGCTCACCAGCTAAAGGGCAGCTTGAGTAAATTAGTGAGATCTTGTCTCAAAATCCCAAAAGGCGTGGCTGCAGCTCAGGAGCAGATGCCTGCCTGTAAGACTGTTGCTTCATCGCCATGACTTTTTTTAATTGGTTGTTTTATTTATTTACATTTCAAATGTTGTCTCCCTTCCAGGTTTCCTCTCTCAAACCCCCATCCCAACCTCTCTCTCCTTTGCCTCTATGAGGTTTCTATTCTACCTACCTACCCATTCCAGCCTCACCACCCTAGCATTCCCTTACACTGCAGTATCAATCCTCCGTAGGACCAACGGTCTCCCCTCCCATTGATTCCAGATAAGGCAATACTCTGCTACATATGTATCTGGAGCCATGGATCCCTCCATGCGTACTCTTTGGTTGGTGGTTTAGTTCCTGGGAGCTTCAAGTGGTCAGGTTAGTTGATATTGTTCTTCTTATGGGGTTGCAATCTTCTTCAGCTCCTTCAGTCCTTCGCCTAACACTTCAATTGGGGTCTCCAGGTTCAGTCCTATGGTTGGCTGTGAGTATCTGCATCTGTATTGGTCAGGTGCTGGCAGAGCCTCTCAGGGGACTGTTGTGGATAGCCCAGGTCTCATATTTTGATGCTAATTCTACTCTCCTGGAAAGCACTGCAGACTAGGAGCAAAAAATGGCTATATCAGGCTCCTAGCAGCAAATGCTTCTTGCCATCTGCAAGTGTCTGGTTTGATGTCTGCATATGGGATGGATCTCTAATTGGGGTGGTCTCTGGATGGCCTTTCTTTCAGTTTCTGCTCTTTTTTTTTTTCTTTTCTCTTTTGTCTCTGCATTTCCTTTAGATAGGAATTCTGGGTTATAACATTTTTTAGATGGATGGGTGGCCCCATCCTTCAACTGGGGACCATGCCTATCCACTGGGACTGGAGATGGTCCCTACAGGTTCTATCTCCTCTTTGTTGGGTTCTTCTGCTAATGTCATCCCCATTGGGTGCTGGGAACCTCTTGCTTCCCTGGCATCTGGGTCTTTCTAGTGGCTACCCCCATTCCCCATCCCCCACTGCTACATATTTCTGTTTAATTTCCTGATGCTCTGTACTTCTCCCCTGTACTTCTTCCCATACATGATCCTGCCCCCCTTTTCCCTTCTCCTCCTCTCTTCTTTCCAGATCCTTCCCTCCCTCTATCTCCAGTGATTATTTTGTTCCCCCTTCTAAGAAGAATTTAAGCATCCACAGTTTGGTCTTCCTTCTTCATATGATTCATATGGTTTGGGAGTTATATCATGTATTCTGAGCTTTGAGGTTACTTTTAAATAGGTGTTTGTTATTACAGAGACACCAATGTAAGACCTGGCTCTAATTTCTGGAGTTTATTCCCATGAAAGTGTAGGTATCCTCTTGTGGCTGGAGTTTAAACTCATGTCATACTTTCCACACGGAATCTCCAGCAACTGCAATATGTCAGTCACATTAACTCAAGGTTTTCCTCCTTTGGCACTGGTTCCACAGGTGGGTTCTGCTCTGTTTAGGGCAAGCAATTCTATCACCTCATTTCTCTCATGGATCAAAGATGGGTTTTTTTATTTTCATTTTGTTCAGTGTGATTGGTGATACTGATTGTCCACCTGGCAGAATCTGTAATTACTTAGGAGATAAGTGTCAGCTTCCTGGGGTATTATCTATATTAGGTTAATTGATGTGTGGAGTCACACTTTAACTGTGGTGTCACCGTTCCATGAGCCAGTGTCCTGAACTCACTGAAGAAAAAGGAGAAAGTGAGTTGACCATGAAGATTCATGTCTGCTCCATTCCTGGGTCTACACTTCAGCTCGCTGTCTCAAACTCCTGCTGCTGTGTCTTTCTTACCTTAGACCCTCACACTGGTATGTAAAATAAACCTGTTCTTCTTTAATAAGCCTCTGTGTAGCCTTGGCTGTCCTGGAACTCACTCTGTAGACAGGCTGACCTCAAACTCACAGAGATTCTTCTGCCTCTGCCTCTCTACCTCTGCTGGGATTAAAGGCATGTGCCACCACAGCCAGCCCCTTAATTTGCTTTTGATGTGTATTTTAACCCCTCAATGTGAAGGGTAACTTATACATTCAACTTTTCACTAGCTGTTAGGACACAGTGGAAGTTTCCACGTTCTTTAGGTGCCAGACTGTCCTCATTACACTATTTCAGTAATATTGATCATTTAAGATACGGATAATTATAACTAAAAATAATTGAGTTTTGTCTCTTTTAAGATGAATGGTTTTATTTATTCTTTGAGAATTTCATACAATGTATTTTGATTGTGTTATTTCTCTTCTCACCATGTGATCCTCCATTTCTCTACCTACCCATTCTCTTAAGAACCAAAGCCAAAAATCCGGAGTCCAATTTACATTCGCCAACTACTCCTCTCAGCATGGTGGAGCCTGCCCACTCAAGGTGGATAGTATACATAGTGTCATGGCATTGAAGAAAACTCAATCTTTCAGTTTTCAGTAACTTCTTGTCTCTGGGTAGGATTCAATGCCCATTTCTCCCCTTCCATGCTGGGGTTTTGTCTTGCTTGAGCTTGTGCAGGTCTTATGCATGTGGTCATAGTTTCTGGGAATTCATATTTACATCTGTTCTATTGTGTCTGGAAAATGCTGGGAAATGAAGTCACTGTCCCTGGCTCTTCAAACCCTCTGCCTATTCTTTTGTATAAATTCCTGAGCCTTGTTGGTAGGGGTTTGATAAAGACATCTCACTTAGGAATGAGCATTTCAAGGTCTTCCCTGCATGCTGTCCAGTTTAGGGTTTCTCTATTAATTACTATGTACTGTAAGAAGAAGTTTCTTTATTGAGGGTTGAACAAGGCGCAGTTTGGGGAGTAGAGTGGTGTATAGCAGGATCTCTCCAGGAGTTGTTTCATTGCTGTGTTCATTTAGCAGATAGTAGATTTTCTCCGAGAGCCTATGACTTAGCCTCATGGTTTGGTCTCCTTAACAGCATCAGGTATGGGCACCATCTCATGGAGTAGGGCTTAAATCAAATTAAATTTGCCTGGTTACTCCTGACTTCTGTGCTACTATTCCACCACTGGGCATATCACACATAATGATCATATTGCAGCTCATATGGTTTGTGACTCAGTGTGGTTAATATTAACTCTTCTCCTCTGGTGGATATATACCAACTCGGCACCGTGAATATTAGTCAGTAGGCTTAAAGCTTCCACTTGAGTACCAGCTAGATCTCTTCATGTTTTATGACATAAGTACATGATTTTTAATGATAGCGCCTTAGCAATAGGTTATGAAGGGTAAGCAATAGCCGTGGCATAGCCTATAATTTTTGAAGAGGTCTATGGGATTCCAGTGGCCAACAGCTGAAAAAGAGGAAACCCATTCCTAGCACAAATTATTTTATTTGGTAGCATATGATGTTTTGTTGGAGTACTATGCTCCCCATTATGTGGTAGCTCCATATACACTCCTTTTATATATTTAATTATTTCATGATGCTTCTACATTAGTAGTTTTCGATACAGCTTTTCAAAAGTATTAGTTATGCCTCATCATAGTCCTCTCTCTACTCTGCCATCCCATTCCCTAACCCATTTAATCCTCCTGTTCTTATTTCTCTTTATCCCTTTATACCACTTTATACCACTGGGAGGTCAGATCTCACTTCATTTCCTCAAAGAGCTGTTTCCTAACTGATGTGTTTATAAAAAGATAAAGAGAGAAAAACTATGTTCTAGGGAGGGGTGGTGAAGTGTGGGGGAGTGTCTCAGTGAGCCCATGCCAAGGCATCTCTTCCCTTGGAAGGGACAAGCCACACAAAGGTATAGTATAGAATAGAGTTTATTCAGGGCATGGGGAGAGGAGTTAAGAAGGTAGTAGAGGCAGAGAAAGGCAGAGAGAGGGAGAGAGTAGAGAAGTAGAGGCCAACCATGAGCTTGTGGAGAGAGAGGGAAGGGAGAACGAAGGGAGGGGGGAAAGGAAGAGCTCAAGAAAATAGGAGAAACAAGAGAGGGAGCGGGGATAAGCAGCCCCCTTTATAGTGGGTCAGGCTTACCTGGCCCATGCCTTCAAACTATGTTAAAACTAATGCTAACTGTGGGGGTAGAGTTTAGATAGAATGTTAACACTAACTGTCCCACTCCTTTTTCCACCTGCCTAGTCAGGGTTAAGTTTCTTCTTAGCCCTTTTTGATTTGTTGCATGTTTGAATGTCTGACTTTTAATAATTAAACTTGTAATTCAGTACAATTTATATACTCAGTTGCCACTTTAAGATACAGTATGGGAACCTGTTTATTATTCCTTAATTTTCTCCAATGATAACCTGTTACAAAGCTCTAATATTACAAGACATTGCTGTTGACGTAATACACCAGTCTTCTTATTTTCACTTTTGAGATTTACAATATAATTATAGCATTTCTCCCTTCCGTTTCCTCCTTCCAGACTCTCCATATATCCCTCCCTGCTGTCTTTCAGATTCATGGTCTGTCTTTCACCATTTGTTACAATACACCAGTCTTACTTAGTTTCCTTACTTTTATTTGGATTTGTATTTTAGTGCTATGCGACTGCTTTGGTAATTGTTCTGCTGCTGTAGAGAGATACCACCATGACACAGCATCTCTTAAAGCAATTCCATTGGAGCTTGCTTACAGTTCAGAGGTCTAGTTTATTATCATCATGACAGGGTAGCACATTGGCACGAAGGCAGACATGGTGATGGAAAAATAGATGATTGTTCTACGTCTCTCTCTGCATGCAGAAGGGAGAGGGAAAGACACTGGGCCTAGCTTGGGTTTTTGAAACCTCAAAGCCCACCACCAATGACACACTTCCTCCAACAAGGTCACACCCACTTCAACATCTTTCTAAGTATTCAAATATACGAGCCTAGAGGGCCACTCTTATTCAAACCACCACAGTGAAATTTTTGTTAGGGTTGGGGATTGAACACATGGCATCATTCATGTTAAGCATGTATTTCATGGAGACACATCTGTTTTTTGAAGGCCCATGCCTTCAAACTATGTTAAAACTAATGCTAATTTTTTTCTTATACTGTAATCTAATAATCTACCAAGAGGCGTGTTTTTCCATTTAGCAGGCACTAGCTTTATGTCTCTACTAATTAATTAGAATTAAGTTTAAATTTGTTTTTCAGTTTTAATGCCATTATTTAAAGTGCTCAGTATATGGTTAATAAAATGGACAGTGACACATTCATCATTATGTTTCTATTTAAGCAAAGATGCTGCTCAGTGAAATCAACATGTAGGATTTTTATACACACAGGGAGGGAGGGGGAGAGAGGAGGGGCGCTTGGGAGGAGAGAGGTGGTTGATTGTTTTTGTGTTCACGTGTATTTGTAATATCCATATTTATATATGGGATGCTTCTTCTGTAGGCTGATATTGACTTTGGAGGAAAGCTAATCTTTGGGGCTTTAAATTGCAATGAAGCTATGTACCATCTAGTAAAACTGGAGTTATAGAAGTGTTTTACAGGTCTTGAGAAATTAATTAGGGTTATAACATTAAACAAACAATGACTTAAATTTATAGAAAGAATAAAAATGTAACTTTAAGACATACATCCTGTTTGTAAAAATTATAACTTAATAAGGAGTCAAATAAATGTAGAAGCATGGACAAACGTTTGTTTTCCACATCAAAAGTCTATCACACCTTCCAGCATCTTTAGGTTTGAAAATGTGACTTCTGGAATTACAGCAAGCGGGTAGAGTCATGGTGGACTAGATAGACCAGACACAGTGATCACGGACTTGACTGTGTACCTGCTACTGCAAGTACAAAAGCTACTTAGCATCAGAGTATTTGTTTGAAGGAAAAACTAAATTTCACCTTGTTTAAATCACAGTAGGCCTAATTTTCTTTTGTTGCTAAATGCAATAAAAAAATGTTTCCTCATGTGAATGGAGGAAGGGTATGTTGAATATCTGCCTTCTCTTAACCTCTTTATATTGATATTCTTTGATATGGTTGTTTCCAAGGCAGCCATCATATTTGAAAATATTACTTGACAGTGCACTATGGAGACCTAAGCTAGCTGCTGTTCTAGCTTCACAACTAGAACACTGGAGCATATTGATGATTTACAATGGTGATCATGTGGCTAACTGTGAGCTGCGGTGAGCCCAGCATCTTGAGAAAGTATTGTTCTCTGTATTGCTAGCCAGGGAAAAACATGACAAATTAAATTTATTCACATATTGTACTAATAGTACATGGTTATTATAAAGCACTTCATATTTCTCAAAAGAGTTTTCAAGTATGCTCTTTCCACTAATCTTTTTTAATTTTCAAATGGTAGAAAACTCAGAACCAAAGGTTTTTCAGTTTTAATATCATTATTTAAAGTGCTTAGTGTGTGGTTAATGAAATGGATAGTGAAGATTTAGCACACGTTCATCATTATGCTTCTATTTAAGCAGAGATGCTGTTCAGTGAAATCAACATGTAGAATTTTTACACACACAGGGAGAGAGGGAGAGGCGGGGCGCTTGGGAGGAGAAAGCCTCCTGGAAAACCCAGAACCAGAGGTCACGTAGCAGTGTGGTGTCCTCTACCTAGTCTAGTAAAGAAAGCTGCACCCAATATCTCACAGTATGCAAAAAAGTGTGTGTGGGTTCCCGAACACGCACACACCTTCATGTATTCACTCATGTACATGTGTAGTAAGTATTCTTCCATAGCTTTCATTCTTATACTCCCCTTTAACTTGGGAGAAATTCCCATTTGGGTGAGGTTGACCTAGTCTCTCTGGGTCAGGGTTTCTCTGGGCCTGACCTTGCTAGACCAGGGATGAGCATGCTGCCCACATGAAGCTATCCCGCAGTCCTCCTTTGGCTTTTTTGCTAGACATACATAAAGCAAGCAGATTTCCTTTTTTTGGGGTTGCATGATTAGAATTGGCCGAAGGCGTCCTATATCCCCAGAATGTCTAGATATCTGAGGAAGGAAATGTTCATTCATTTTGTATAGTAATAAGATTTTGTCCCATATTATTTGCTTTGTGTTAAATAACATGCTGTACCTTTTATTCTAATCTTGAATTGAGTTTTTCTCTTCATTTCTGACTTCAAATAACCCATATAAATGCAACAAAATGTAATTAAATCAAGTAGCAGAAGTTTGTTTTAGCGTGCTAGTTTTATCCTTGTCAGAAGACAGAGGAAAACTACACAAGAGAACTACAGCTCATGTGGAAGACACAAGATAAGCTTAAGTTCCGTCTACCCTGTGTTGGCTTTTAAAGATCCTTCATTTCCTAAAGCCATCCTTTTACTTATGTACTGTCCTGTTACATATGTACTGTCCTATTACATATGTACCATCCTGCATTTACATATTTATTCCCTCAATTCGTGGGTTTTTCATAGTATGTAGTCTGTGGGTCTCATTTTCAATCCTTTCCTCTGTTATGGACAAGAAGATAAATTTGCTTACAAGTTGCCTTGCTTATGTGTTTTCTTCCAGTTATCTGCTTTTGCTTTGTTTTTTTCCTCATTATAAGCATTTTCTTTTCCTTTAGAGTTGCTTGAAACTTGTTATCTTTCTCCAGCCCTCTATAAATTAAAACACGCCTGACAAACCAACCTGTTCATTTGTTACCATTGTTTCAAGAAGTTAATTTTCAGTTTTCTTTGTCTTTCTAGATTTTCTGAAAATTTTAAGGTTCCACTAGTTTAGCATTTTAATTTTTTAATTTGTGACTAATTTTTCCCTATCTGCCACTCTTAAGAAATTAATGATTTTATTCTACAGTTCTTTTTATTTTATTTATTAGATATAGTGAAAGGTTTCCTGTAGCTGTCTTTTGCTGTGTTGGGGGATTTCCTTTCTTCCTTCCACCCTTCTCCACCCTTTTTCTTCTCTTCTTTTAACCCCTTCACACTAGATAAGAGAGAAAAAAAGACAGAGGGGAAAGGAAAGAGCTCCCTGAGTGAAATCAGGAGTGGGAAAAGGGGACGATGTTATCCTTAGATTACTTCCTGCTGATTGGGGTGTTAAGTTCCTTGAGGCACATTTGATCTTCGCTATCAGGTATATCTATTTTCTTCTTGTTGTTTCTTCTTCGGGCATGACTACGTAACAAATGGCAACCAACAGCATACTACCCCAACTCTTGGGGTTCTAGCATTTATATACCCTCTGAAAAGTCCCCAGAATTTCAAACATCACACAACTGCAGAAACTGTCTGCAGCTGGCAAAATCACACCCCTGCTAGAGCATGAGGCAAATCATAGTCAGCTATTGTGGACAATCTGAAGCAGCCCCATGTCCTACACCTGGGATTAAAACAAAAACATATTCTTATATTTCTGTGTTTTTTAAAGAAACTAAAACTCCAAAGTTATCACTACAGTTTCCCACTGCTGAAGGCTTCTGGGAGAGTATGAGAATATGTATTATATATGCCATTAAACCAAGCAGAGTCATTAAAATTCCACAACCAAGGTGGAAAAGAATTTCAGGATTTTATTTATTTAGAAAAATAGGAAGAGGAGGAGGGAAAGGAGGAAGAAGAGAGAAAAAGAAAGAAAGAAAGAGAGAAAGGAAGGAAGGAAGGAAGAAACAAAAAGGAAGAAAGAGAGGAAGGAAGGAAGAAAGAAAGAAAGAAAGAAAGAAAGAGAGAGAAGGAAAGAAAGAAAGGGAGAAAGCCAGCCAGCCAACCAAAAATATCATAGCCAGTGCTCTAAGATTAACGTATTTAGGCTTTGCTAAATTAGGACACAGAGAGAATTCCAGAGATAAACAGTGCCCGGTGAACTGGTAAGAAGAGAGTAAGAAATTCAGAGCCTTGGATCAGAGGAGGAATTTCACAACAGTCAACCTCATGATGCCCAGAATTTTGGCATCCATCCTCAGTACACTGTGTTGACATTGTATCGTGTTAAAAGGACATATAAATGACTTGACTTAAAAGGGGACTGACATCAGTAACCAGCCCTTACACATTCCATGCTGGCACACAGGCCTTCTGCTGAGAAGCAGTGACTCACTGCTCTTCTCTGTTGGCCTGGCTGAATCTATTCAAATATCTGCTTCCCTCACTTTTATCTTAAGCAGCATCTGATGCAGCGTAATTTATCCCCATGAGGAGGAACAGTGGACCTTCAGCCACCCTGACATGTTGTATTAGGTCCAAAAGAAAGGTGGCTGTGCAAGGAACAGCTCTACACTCCCTAAGAAACTCTCCCCATGACCTTCACAGAAGCCTCCTTGGGGGTCTTCCTACCCCTTTTCCTAACAGCTACTTGACCGAAGAACAGCCTGTTTCGTTTCTTCTTTAAAGACTTTGTTTTAAAGTATTTTCACCCCTCTGATAACTTTTCACTCTTTAGAAGATGAGAAGTACTCTGATATCATTTCTACTTGACCCTTGACTCTTCAGCCTCATTTCTGGTCTTGCTCATTATGTTGGCCTTTTCACCTTATTTTTGTTTTACTAAATTTCCAGGTTCTTTAACTCCTTGGAACCTTGGCATGTGCTGTTCCTTTAGCTTGTAATGGCCTCCTTTATAACTTTGATCTTGTTCCTTTTTAAAAAATCTTATACTGAAATTTCAAACACCATATTTTCAGAAAGGGCAATTAGCAGTGGATTCTTCCATCTTAAGTGTCTATCTTAGCTCCTGATTTGATTTTCCGTGGAGCTGTTTCACACAGTTCCATGTTAAGGAGCATGAAGTAGAAGTCACAGTGCTGTGTATACACTCTTTTAGTGACGTATTAACTTTGTAACCCCTTCCTTTCCTTTTATTATATAGGATAAAACAGTTCACGTGAGTGACACTTCAGTGGGAAGGGAAGGGAACACCCATCACACCCATAGTGAGTGCAAAGCTCCTCATTGTGGGAACCTTGGTCCAGAAGCACTTCCTTGACTCTTTGGAACAATTAAAGAATGTGGTTAGAATCTCATTAAATTTCCCTGATTGATTTGCTTGCTGTGTTCTCTGCCTGCCAAGCTAAGATCTTGTCAAGTGATACCACCTTGATGCTCTGCACTTCAGCCTTTCAAAACTTTTCATATACCATAGATTTCTGTTTTTTTTTTTCTACTCATTCAGTTTCAGTGAAGTCAGTACTCTGATTGACCAGATCCTAATGATTACATGTCACTGCCTCACCGACCAGCAGAAATAAGGAGGCAACCATGAGCTCTTCTCCAAGCAGTTTATTCGGGAACCTTGTACTTTTTCTTTCTACCTCTTTCTCTTTCTTTCTCTTTCTTTCCTTTCTTCCCTTTCTTCCCTTTCTTCTCTCCCCAGCCCCCAGCACTTGCGGGTTAAATACTTTCCCTAGTCGCAATAGGCTGTGGGAAATCATGTCAGCTTGCATCACAAACTGGAGGCACTCAGCTTTTCCAAATAAGGGCTTGTTTATTACAATGCTTTAGGGTGGCAACTGCGGCTCTCCACAATTACAATATGATCTTTTCAGTTTAGTCAGGTGTGTGGGTGTGTGTGTGTGTGTGTGTGTGTGTGTGTGCGCGCGCGTGTGCGTGCGTGCTCGTGCATTTCTCTTCCTTCCTAATGCTAAGAGCTTTCAGCATCACTGCCCTTGATCTCCACACCTGACCTCTCTTTCTTGTTTTGGTGAACTAGTTCTGAACTTCTTATATGACAAAACTCGCCTCTGCGCCAGGAGCTCGTTGTCTCTTACTGCTGTTTTTACCAGGGACATGTTGTTTCCATGCCTGAGACTGATCTGTCAGTAATTCTCTGGGATCCTGTAACAGATATTGAGAACCTACAGTGTTCTGACCACTGGGTACTCTTTTGTGTGTCTTTTTTACACTTAATTTTAAAATTTCACCATCTCCAAACATAATTGAACAGTCAATAATGTAATAGGCTTGTGTGCAATAAATAAAAGTTAGTAGAGTTTGTTCTCTGGGCAAATGAGTGCATAGGAAAAGAACTCACAGAATGGAAACCATACAACAACAGCCCCAGAAGGTGTGTAGTGCTCTTAATAGCCTAATGCCATTTAAGATCTCTATGCAGAGATTGGTCGAGTCTCTTCCAGGTGCTTAACGGCATTATTTGAACATTTTGATTTTATTTGCCAGGTCCCTATTAAAACAAAACACACCAACTGCTTTCTGAAGCAAAAGACACTGCTCATAAACCCTTGAGTTCTGGGCAGCATCCTGAATTATATTGTAAAGGACAGAAGGGTTAGCATACACATGGGAACTTGAATATAATAAGCAAAGTCTCTGTTCCTTCAGAATTGTTTTAAAATGCTTTGCATGTTTTAAATACTGAATCAGTAAAGTCCTTCATGCACTTTTGACTAGTTAAATCAAAAGTTTTCCAATTCAGAGGGTTTTACTCTTACTCATAGACAGTGTGACATCCAGCCTCTCTTCAAAGTATAAGGCACATCCTCTCCCACTATTGTCCATCTAGACAGTCCAGGTAGGGGGAAGGGGAGCCAATGGCAGGGAGCAGAGACTGAGGCAGCCCCTATCCTATAGTCAGGGGCCCCATATTTAGACCAAGATGCACATTTGCTACAAATGTGTAGGTGCTTAGATCTACCTCCATCATGTTTCCTAGTTTTTGGGCCAGTCTCTTTGAGCCCCTATGGTTCCAGGTTAGTTGACTCTGTAGGTCTTCTTGTGGTGTCTTTGCCTACTCTGGCTTGCCCACTTCTATCCCCCCATTCTCCCACCAGACTCCCTGAGCTCACCTGATGTTTGGCTGTGGGTCTCTACATCTGTTTCCATCCACTGCTGGATGAAGCCTCTCAGGAGACAGCCGTTCTTTCTGTCTGCAAGCACAGTCAAGTATCATCAACAGTGTCAGGGCTTGGCTCTCCTATGGCTTCAAGTTGGGCTAGTCATTGGTTGGCTGTTTCCTCAGATGTGCCTAGTCCTGCTGGGACTAGATTTCCCATTGTGTGTCAGGAACCCAAGAGGGGATGTCCACTGAAGGTCACTCAGCAGGAATTTTTTCTTTGTTTTAGAAATAGGGATGGTGGTAAGTAAGAAAGAATAGATGGAAAGGCTAAGAACAGAGAAAAAATTGTAGTAAGTTTATATGTCAGGACATTCTGCATTTGCATGTATTTGAGCAAAAGCGTAAGAGTAGAGGTATCAATCATATATCAAGAGAAATTTTATCAACATATTTGACTTGTAAGAAAAAACCTCAAATAACTAAATTAAATTATGTTCAGTTAAAATTTTCAATAAGAATGGAAGGCAAGACCATTTAAGGAATGCTATTTTAAAAACCATATGAAAGCCAAGAAGATTATTTCATATAATGAATACTGAGAGGAAATCAGCCTAATTAAGTAGGATATGCTGCAAGATTGTAGGTAAATTCATTCACTGTTTGCATGAGAGTAGTCTTCATTTCAACAATTTTTGGGTTCAATTGATATGATAAAATATATTTTAAACCATTAGAAAAAAATTAAGTTAGTAGAAAAAGTACATTTTAAAGTCACTAGACAAGGAATGACTTTTTCAACAAAGTTATTATTCAAATTGGCTTACCACTTTAGAATAGTCTACCACAAGATCTCCACTGTAATCTTTATCCCAAAATTAATTCCAGAGGTTTCATGTCTTAAAATTAAAGTCTGTAATTGTAAAAGTACTAGTAGAAAATATGGACAAAATATTTTCATAATTTTCCACTAGAGATGGTTTTCCTGTAAAATTTACAGCACAGAAGCCTTAAACAAGAAAGGTTGGCAAACCAGCTACACAAGCATCAAAAACAAGTAAGGCAAAAATGAAGAATCCTAAGCAAAGTCAAAGCACTTAATGTATTGAAGGAAATATGTGCATCACACATGGCCAAAGGCTTCCTGACTTGATGTAGAGTATACCAGTTAAGCAGAAAAGAAATTAGGTGACAGGTAAAAATTTTAAGTATGTGAGTATCCTGTTGCTTTCTTCAGATATATCAGAAGATGGTTGTACGCCGCCACCACATGGCTGCTGGGAATTGAACTCAAACCCAGATGGGCTCTTAACCGCTGAGCCATCTCTCCAGGCCTGAAACAAGGTCTTTTATCAGCTTACAGTTCCATATCTCAGCCCATCATAGAAGGAGCCCGGAAGCAGGAACTAATGCAAATGTCATGGAGGAATGTTGCTTCCTTGCTTAGCCTGCTTTCTTATGGTACACAAGACCACTGTTCAGGGGTGATCCCACCCACAGTGAGCTAGGCCCTCCCACATCAATCATCAATCAAGAAAATGCCCCACAGTCCGGCCTACAAGCCAGTCCTGTGGATGCTTTTTTAAAAAGTTAATTTTCCTTCTTCCTAGATAACTCTAACTCTGGTTAACTTGCTGTAACCCGCCAGCACACTGGGTCTGTAGGGAAGGAGCTGCGTGTCTGTCTTTCCTTCCCCAAATATCTGCCTTTCTGTTAGCTTTCTTAAACCTCTCTGGTCATCTTCACCCCCTCACACACCCCACTCCTTTTCCATCTAACATTCTTTGGGATTTCAGGAGGGTGTGGAGATATATACATGTATTTAATCTACTAAATTTAACCAGAAGTTTCCCCAACCCAATTTGGTTGGTTTTATTTTTACTACTTTCTTTGATAGTTGTTGGTTTAATTTTGCATTTGTTCTCCACGTGCTCAGTCACTATGCCAGATGTTCAAGAAGATGTCCTTGGGGAAGAAAAATGAGGGGCTTTAAAATGTAATGCTCTTGAAATGTTCACAATGGCTCAGTGTGTGAGATCTCAAGGAGGCTGGGCTCTTTCTAACCACCAGACTCGCAGAGTAGAAGTTCAGCTTCACCCTTATTTGTGTAACCATCATGAGCATTTTAAAATGTTCATAATAAACTTTGTGGCTTATTGTTTAAAATTGAATTTAAGGTAGTAAATCAAAGCCTTTGGTGGTATGCCTCTGGCCGCAGGGAGAGGCTTGTGCAGGATCCCGGAGACTTGATC
Source organism: Mastomys coucha (assembly GCF_008632895.1). NCBI lineage: Eukaryota > Metazoa > Chordata > Mammalia > Rodentia > Muridae > Mastomys > Mastomys coucha. Next base: position 125,225,783 of record NW_022196897.1, on the reverse strand, counting down.
AAAGAGTGATGCTGAACATTCTTTTGTGTGTAGTTGTTTTGGTCCTTTAATCTGGTGGTGTTTCCAGCTCCATTCCAAATACAGCGCTGCACATGCTCTCCCCAGCTCATGTCATCTTGGCAGCATCTAGCCCTGCCTTTGCCAAATGGCTCCTGTTCAGGCACAAGACCGCCTTTGCCATCCGTGTATATGAGGTATGAACAATGGTTGTCAGAAGTTGGGCATCTTTCAAGTTTTTATTCATGCCACATTTTTGTTCTAGTAATCAAATGGAAATTGAAAGTGAAAAAAAAGAAAATTCACTGAAAGGTGACTCCCAGCCTTTTCTGCCCAGGTTCACCTTTCCTTGCCAGTGAAGATGGTGTGCTCGGCGGAGTGATCGTTCTCCGGTCATGCAGATGTTCTTCAGAGTCTGACTCCTCCCAAGATAAACAGACACTGCTAGGTAAGTGAGCATCTGGGAAGAGCCGTAAACAGGCTGATTCCTTAAGTCAGTCCTTTATACTGCTGATGTTGATGCTGGTGATGTTTATACTGGCACCATCGCAGTTCCCATTGTTGATTTTCTGTAGGTGAATTAACTAAAAGCCACTGTTTATTTTTAAGACTGTGCTTAAAGCATATTTTTAAAATTAATTACTTAATTTTATATACCAAGTACAGTTTTTCCTCCCTCCTTCCAGTTTCTCCCCACCCCCACCCTATATACTCTTCCTTTTCTACTCAGAAAAGGGGAGGCCTCCCCTGGACATCCACCAGCCAAGGCATATCAAGCTGCAGTAAGACTAGGCACCTCCTCTCCTATTAAGGCTAGACAAGGCAGCCCAGTAGGAGGAAGGGGTCCCAAAGGCAGGCACCAGAGTCAGGAGTTCCACAGGAAGACCAAGCCATGTAAGTGTATCATCTGTGTACAGGGCCTAGGTCAGCCCCATGCAGGCTCCCCAGTTAGCAGTTTAGTCTCTGGGAACCCTTATGGACCCATATTAATTGATTCATGGGTTTTCCTGTGGTATCTTTGACCCTTCTACCTCCTTCCTCCTCCTCTTTTGCAGGGTTCCCCAAATTGCACTTGTTTGGCTGTAGGTCTCTGCATCTGTTTCGTTAGTTACCGGGTGAAGCCTCTCTGATGACGAATATGCTAGGCTCCTGTCTACAAGTGTAACAGAATACCACTAGCAGTGTCAGGGCTGGACTCTCTCGCGTGTAGTGGGTCTCTAGCTGGCCAGTCATTAGCTGGCCACTCCCTTGATTTCTGCTCCATCTTTACCCCAGCACATCTTGTAGGCAAGACAAATGTAGGTATAAGGTTTTGTGGTTGAGTTGGTGTCCCATTCCCTCCATTGGAAGTCTTGCCTGGTTACTGGAGATGGTCAGTTTCAGGCTCCATATCCCGCATTGCTAGGAATCTTAGCTAGGGTCACCCTCTTACATTCCTGGGAGTTTCCATTGCCATATATTTCTAGCTTGTTCCAGAGATAGCACCCTCTCCTATTTCAGTTCTCTCTCCTTTTATCTTCCCCCCACCTGTTCCCTCCTATTCCCATTCTCATCCCCATACCCATCCACTTTCCTCCCCTCAGAAGCTCACATTCTATTTTCCCTTCTCAGTGAGATTTATATGTCCTCCCATTTGAAACTGCCTTGTTCCTTAGCTTTCTTTGAGTCTGTGTACTGTAGCATGGTTACCCTTTCCAGCAAATGCCCACTTATAAGCAAGTGCATACCATACTGTCTTTCTAGATCTGGGTTACCTCACTCAGGATGAACTTTTGTAGTTCCATCCATTTCCTGGTAATTTCCTGATGTTATTGTTTTTAATAGCCGAGTGACACTCCATTGTATAAATATACCACATTTTCTTTATCCATTCTTTGGTTGAAGGACATCTAGGTTGTTTTCCATTCCTGCCTATTATGAATAAAGCAGCTATGAACATAGTTGAGCAAGTATCTTGTCTCACAATCTGAAGGTCCTGAGTTAAAGCATATTTTTTAAGGGAACTATGATAAAGTCTTACAACATGTCTACTCTTCTGTTTTATTCCATGGAGCATCAGAGATGATCTGTAACAGTACATTTAACAACATTGAAACAGGGTTCTTTTTTGTTCTTCCTCCTCTAAAGAGATAAGACTTTATGAAGAGCTTAGAACTTAGTCCTGGTTCCCTGGCTTACTATTTTACTACTTTCCTGTATTACCTTACTGTCCTCTGCCACTTCTTATTTTGTAAAATGAGATATTTGCCATACTGTCCTCATAAAACTGTTTTGAGGAAGGGTTGGTAAGTGTTTTTGCAGATTTCATCCAGATGTATATTCTTATGTCTAGCCAAGAAGGTCTAGCTTCATATCTGTAGTGGTAAAGCCTACCTCCCAGTTATCAAGGCATAGGCATTGCTGGGATTGCCGTGGCTCACAGGATGCTTTTACTTATCTATTTATCCAGATAGAAATTTAAAAATCTGTATAGCAAGGACCCCAGATGTGTCTTTTTAATTAAAATACACATATATCAAGAAAACACATCATAACTGTACTTTCTTGAGGAATTAATTATTCCCTAGTGAACCTACCTTTTGTAAGCCATATCTAGTATAAAAAGGTTGCACTCTATTGCAACCCCCCCCCAAAAAAAAAAAGGTCCTGTGGTCCGTCCTAGTCTCTGACTTCATGAGTTGCCCATCATCCTGGCTCCTAACAGTGGAGTTAATCATACCTAGTTTTTTTCAAAAGGAATTTATAGATTATATACTATTGTATCTAGCTTTCAGTAAACTTTGGCCCTATTTGTCTACTGACCATCAGCAACAAGGACTTTACTTCCCATCATGGTTCTCTTCTTTGGGACCATGTGAAAAATATCATGAACTGTTTTGTGTGGTTTTGTTTGTTTGATTTTTTTCGACACACAGTTTCTCTGTGTAGTCCTGTCAAGTCATGGAACTCGCTCTGTAGACCAGGCTGGCCATGAATTTAGAGATCAGACTGCCTCTGTCTCCTGAGTGCTAGGATTAAATTTGTGTGCCGCCACCACCACCCAGCATGGGAACTGTGGTCTTTACTACTTTCTCCCTTTTTATGCCTTACCTCCCCTACCCTTTCCCAGTTCAGGTTTCCCTTTTCTATCATCTCATAGAAAATTCCCACCTCTAGATTATAATCAGGATTTTCTGTGTAACACTACATGTTTAAACTGAAGATTGAATATCTTTCTAAATATGCTGCAAGAAGACCAGAATATGCACCTCTTAAAATTATTTCCATGTTCTTTACTATTTTTATTATTACTTTTTTTGTAGCCCAGGCTAGCTTCAAATTCTCTATCCTTGCATCTTAGCTTCTCCACTATTGAAATTACAAATGGATTCTACCATGTCTGCCTTTTACTTTTGATTGATATATAATTATACGTGTGAACAGTGTACAATCTGATATTTCAGTTTATCTGTGCCTTGTATAATGCTCAAATCTGGCCAGTTAGCATATCTGTCTCTTAAGCTTATTATTCTTTTGTTCACAGAACATCTAAAATACTCTCTTGCAGCTACTTTTAACTATATAATTAAATATATAATAGATTATAACTAGATAATAGATTAAATATATAGCAGGAGTCAAGCAGTATGATCTCTGAGTTCAAGGCCAGCCTGGTGTACAGAGCAAGTTCTCTGCTGGGCAATAGAACTTATTCCTGCCATCTGATTGCAAGACATGTCCCTATGCCCCAACTATGCTCCTCTCCCAGATGCAGGAAGCATTTGAGCCACTCTCAGTTTCTATGGAATTAACCTTTTTAGATTCTGCATATGAAATGCTCATTATTTTTTCCGTTTTATCGAGGTAACACACCACACCACACACACCCCTATACACCACCTGCCGCTGATTACTTTTTACCTTTTTATTGAGGTATCACACCACACACTCTCACTCCTATACACCAGCTGCCTCGGATTACTTTTGGATCTGCAGGGTGCCAGTTATCTAGCCTAATGGGGAGAGTTCCCACCCACTCTCTTTACTGACCCAGAACATGCTCTAGTATCATTTTCAACTTCCCCTTCATTCCCTATACTCATCTCCAATGTCCCAAGTTCTTGTCTTTCCAATAGCATTTCCAAGTAAACTTATCCGCCCCCCCCACCCCTCCGTAATTTGCTCTCTATTGCCTTTTTTCTTGAAAATGCCCTGTCCTGGTAACCTTTTTTTTTTTTTTTTCTTTTTTTGGATACGCTTGTTAATGTTATGATTCTTTATTGTTTTATCTGTATAACTTCAAATGTTACCAGGGTTCCTGGATTTTGACAAACATTTGGTCAGATTAAATTAGTGAAAGAGATGTCCATCTGCTTCTCTAAAGCCCCTTTGCTTGCATCAGTCTGTCCCTGGTTCAGCATGGGGATTTAAACACAGCTTTGTCTAAAGCAGGATGTCAGGCAGGCTGGGCTCAAACAGGACTCCGGCCGGGAGTGAGGTGTGCCCCAGCCGAGAGGAACCCTCGTGAGCTGTCTCAGCTTCAGTATTCTGCATCATAGGGATATTCTTCCATGTTTACTGTCTCAGGCAGCAGGCAGGCCCTCCAGTTTCTGTTGAAGCTAAGGATAGTGGCCATCTCCTCATCACTCAACTGGAAGTCAAAGACCTGAATGTTAAGGTCTAGCTCAAATGAGAATTCTCTAGAAGAGGTTCCTCCGAGGGATTTGCTCCTGCCTTGTGCTCTGCTAGTTCCATGCAGTCAACATCCTTGTGACACTTAACAGGAAACTCCTGGTCAGACATTAAAGTGCTTGCCTCTCTTTCTAGGCTGGAAGTTCTCTTCTCCCTCCCAAATCCATACTTGACAGGATAATCACAGGTTATTGAGAAGTAGAAAGGGGCTAGGGCTCTGACCTGTCTCTTTATGCATTAGAAACTTCTTCCTTCTGAAAAGCAGTCCACATACTGTAAGCAAGTGGGGGCAGGTGTCATTGAAATTTGTCCCCATCTCCATAATAGGCTCCCAGTAATTTTTAGATACATGATTTTAAGTGCTAAATATAGTTTTTATATTATCTTAGCAGAAGCACGACTGTCTGTTTATTTTTCTCTCCTTCCTTACCCCCACCGTGTGTGCGTGTGTGTGTGCGTGTGCGTGTGGATCTGATTGGAGATGTTCATATGTGAGGATTAGAAAACAACCTAAGGTGTCCTTGCCTTCATCCTCCTGTGACAGGCCTCGCTTGTTCTTCACACACTGCTTCATACTCCAGGCTACTGCCCCATGAGCATCTGATGACGTCTTGTGTGTCTTTCTCCTATCCCCAGTTAGAGGAGTGATGTTATAGACGTGTCCTAATGCATCTGGCTTTTATGTGGATTCTGGGGAGCTTTACCCACCAAGCCATTTCTTTAGTTTAAGTTGACTATTCTTCCAAAAAATGAAATGCCATACAAAATATCCTCATATGTTCTAAAATGCAGACAACATAGGTTGAAAAGTTGGCTTATTGTGTGTCCAGGAATAAGGTTTAGAAATAGTTTAAATGTCTCCCAGAAGACAGCTTTTGTACCCTCTCTTATGTAGAGACAGTGTGGCCCTGAACATGTTTCTATCATTTGCCTGTCATGTCCCACTCCCCAGATCAAGAGGTGCTGACAAAGCCCAGCCTACAAACTACATATTTAACACGAAGCAATTTTTTGTCCCTGGATGGAACAGCTGAAAAGAATTAATTTTCTATATGTTGTTGGGGGGGGGGCGTGGGAAGCCAATATATTTTTCCCTGCTGCAGTATAATTGCATGTTCTCCAGGCCTTATATAAGTGCTTTCTTAAGACTGCTGGGACTGTATGGTTAAGAAATGTGCAAATAGGGGCTGGCAAGATGACTAATCAGGTAAAATCACTGGCTACTTTTCCAGAGATCTTGGGTTTGATAGCTAGCACCCACATGGTGGCTCCATCTTCTTCTGGCTTCCCAGGACATCAGACATGCAGATGGTACACAGACACACATGTATGTAAAATATACATACACACTAAAATAAAATAATATTTTAAATGTGCAAACAAAGGCACATAAGACCACCTAATGGAAACAGTGAGGGTGCTACTAATTTAAGTCTGTGATAGAGGTAATTAGAATATATGCAAATATCTTCCATAAATAACTAATCCTGCTATGGAGAAAGAACATTCCCTTCTTTGTATCCTATACACCATGTCTTGATCAGAGCCTAGGAAGTTGCAGATTTTCTTCCTTAAGTAGTCAGTAGGAGCAACAGGCCACTGTAAAACAGTCTTCATATAGTTCAGGAAAATTATAAGCAATCTAGAATAGGTGTGTAAGGGCTGTGGAGTAAAACATTTCTTTATTTGGTAGTCACCTTTGGCTCAGGGCTTTCTTGGGGTCCTTCATGTTAGACAGGAATGTAGGCCCACAGTCTCCCAGATCCTGATCATCTCATGAGCACACATGGTGATTGTTACATTGCCATTAAGTTAATCCCACTTTACTTAGAGAATAACTCAGGTTCTTTCCACCTGGAAATGTGTTTATGTTGCTGATAATTAAGTTTTGAGTATGATGTGCTTCCATTTCTCTAGCTACCCCTTTCTCCACCTCTTGTGGTTTTCATCTTTTACAGTGCAATGTTTCATGTATGTTTTAAAGAAGGACATACTAAGTTTGTGAGTTATAAAGGGTAATAATAAAGTGAACACCTGTGGGCCTGATGCCCAGCCCAAGAAATTGCCCATTACCCATATCTTTGAAACCCCCATGTGGGCCTCTCTGATCTTACAGCCTTTATTCCCTGAGCTTTTATTTCATGGTTACCTTTGGGTTTTCCTTAAACCCTTTTCATATTTTTATGTATCCAAGTGGTATGTTGTTTGGTAGTGTTTGATTTTTGAACTTTTATGAGAATTTCTTTGCTCTATTTCATGGCTAACGGAAAGAACAATGACTTCCTTTATCAGTTTCAGCTTAATGCTATCAGACTGTTCTGCAGTTGCAGTTAGAACCCCCCTCTGCCTCTCCACTTTGTGAACACGCAGGGTTCTTTATTGAGTACTTTTTGTTGTGTTGTGTTGTTACTTCTCCTGTTACCAAAACATGTAGTTTGAACATTAAAAAAAAAAATCACATTGATTGATGCTTCCTAGAACATTCAAAAGATAAAAAGTCATTTTACTGTAAGCTTAAAATTTCTCCAGAATTTTTTTTAAAAGCTTGGTGAGCCTATAAATGTATGTGTTCAAAGGAGCTTCCTTGGGGACACTAACATCACTTGCTTACATGGCCTTGGGCCTCTGCTAGCACCTAAGACAGGATACTTCTCCCAGGTCCACATGATCATGAAGCTAACTGTAAATTCTCTTCTAGGACAGGATAGGGAGAATGGCCCTGTGGATATTTGTCTGATGTTGCTGAATTGCCTGAAAAGTGGTGTGAAAGCTCACAAGGGTCCTGTGAGCCCCATGGTGGGAAGCTCATTTCCTTTGTCCCTGAGTTGTACTTTAGAGTACTACTACTCCACTACTGTCTTGAAAAATGGACTGACATTTTAATTCTCATTTAAGGTCAGAAGGAAACACACAGTTATAGTAGCTGTGTTATTCAGCAAATAAGGAGATAAAATATTTAAACATTTTAGCAACCAGTAGTAGCATTAGGAGTAACATTCTCTGATTTGTGTGTTTGGAAATATTTTTTATCTACCCTGTTTATAACAACATTTCTTTCTTTAAATTTCACTAACATTCTTTTAAAACTAGAAACAGTCTTCTTTGGTTGTAATTTTTCTCTTTAATAAGAACTACAGTTCTAGCTATTATCTAGCCATAAGTTTTTAAATTTATTGTTAGGTTTTGTTTCCATCAAAAAATATGAAGATTTCTGAGTCAAATTCTGCCGGTTATGTAACTTGTGGTAAAACTCTTTCGAAAACTCAGGAAGCAATTTTGCAAATTGTATCACCAAATTTGGTCTGAATAAAGGGTTATAGATGTCATTGGAGCATGAGATAAATCCTGATACAAAAAAGGAATTGATGAATGGATAAAATCACGTCTCAATAAACTTAGCTTTACTGAATGGTTATCTGTTTAGCAGAGATCATCAAAATCTCAGCCAGGGCCTCGACTGCCAGCAGTTTCAAATGTTATAAAAGAATAAAGCAGGGAGAGAATCAAAATGTCTTTAGGGCTTGGATTGTTTGTCTTACATCCCTTACTTTTTAATAAAGTTAGCATCCTTTTTAGTCTTGAAGAACGCAGTATGAGCCCTGGAAAGACAGAAGGTCTGTTTTCTCAGCTCAGTGTAAGTGGAGCTCAGTCTCCATTGCTCCCAGGACAGTTTACTAGTGAAAGTTTAACAGGGAAGCATGCAACCTCAGCTACTTCATGGACATAATGAAACTAGCCTTGTTAGATTCATAGATTCTGTGTCAAGATGGTAAAGCATTTTTGTATATGATTTTTAAACCACAAGCCACCTGCTGGGCTAAGAGGTCCTTAGCAGCCTGGACCAGATAAGAGGAGGCTGCTGTATTTACAGTTCCTCATTCTTTCCACTGACAAATGAATTTTTCTGTATTCAGTGAGGAGTTACTTATATGGTGTGCAAAGCATCCTGTAGTATGTCATCCCACCCAAGAAAGTCGAAGGAGCAGCAGCTGACTTGGCAACCGCCCAGCGGAGATGGCTCTGAGTTTAGAGGTCTGTGTTCCTCCAAGAAATTGGGACAGAAAGCCAAGTGAAGAGGTTTCAAATGGTTGCAGGAGCCAGGGCAGCTGGGGACTGTTAATGACAATTGGAAGAAAATGTGTGTGTGTGTGTGTGTGTGTGTGTGTGTGTGTGTGTGTGTGTTGTATTTCTGAGGGTTGCATGTATGTATGTGTGTCTGTCTGCCAGTCTGTTTGCCTATGTGTCTGTGTGTGCCTGGATCTATGTGCTTCTGTATGTCTATATATGTTTCTGAGTGTTTGTGTATTTTTAATGGGGTGGCCAAGTGTTCTTTTTTTTTTTTTTCTGTTTAGAAGAGAATTCATTTGGATGGAAATTCCTTGCTTTCAGCCTGGTAAGGACTGAAAAAAGACATAATTTAAATGGGATGACATGTGGATGATAGAGAAAGAGAAAGGTGTCCTGGGAGAAGCATCATACAATGTCGGGCTGCATGTCTGTCTCTGCTGGGATGTCTGAACTCTGCAGGCGTGTCAGTCAGGGAAGGCAGAACACAGTTCAAGCTAGGGGTTTCCAGCCTGTTTTTCCCCAGGTGAGAAACAACGGAGGCTGGAAGGGATACTGTGGTTCTCAATCTCTTGTGTACCCAGATGCTGCTGAAGACTGAGAGGAGTTGAGAATGGTGGTCCACAGTCCCGCCCTTGCCCTACTCCTCAGGCAGAAAGGGGATAGCTAAGCCTGGGATGGGCTGGGACAGAATTGTTTGGTTTCGGTGAGCATCGAAAGAGAAGGCCTTCTCCAGGAGATTTAGGTGCAACTCTTTATGATGAAGGCCTCCCCCACTGCGATCCCTGATGGAGACAATCCTTGTTTATCCAAACTGCTTTATTCATGGCAGATGTGAATGCATATCTGACTCAGGGTGAACCACGGATTAAATACCTTTTGCAGGAAGGGATGCAGAGGAAGGCTCATTGGCTAAACACTTGGGGCCTATTTAGACACCTCAATAGCATGGAGAATTCTCTATTTTTGTGCTACATGACAGGTTGTCATGGTCCTCTCAATGAGGTATTGTAGTTATGTGTTCCAGAACAGGTAGACCCTGGCCAGAAGCTGGTTCCAACGCCTGCCGTTCTCAGTCATTAGAATGCCTGGGGCTTTTGAATCTGCTTCAACCTTCCAGGTCTTCTGTCTGTTGGCATGGTCCATTTGCCCCATAATGCAGTGGTTAACTTGTTGTTCAGAGTCACTCAGAGTATCCAAAAGGTGGTGACGTAAGTGATATGAGAAGCCCTGCATTGCACTGGAACTCCAGGCTGGTTCACAGCAGGAGCCAGCAGACCTGAAGTTCAACCTTCACAGCATTATCCAACAGTGGAGCTATCTGTTAAGAGCAGAACAGTGTCCCTGTTCTGCCATTAACTTAGCATTAAAACCTTGATGATTTAGTCCTGTATACATATATGTATGTATGTATGAGATCAGAGGATTGTTGGATACTCTGGAGTGGAGTTATAGATAGTTGTAAACTGTCTGATGCAGGCTCTGAGACTTGAACTTGGGTCTTTTTCAAGAACAGTATGTGCTCTTAATACTGAGGCATCTCTCCAGCCCTTATCATTCTTGAGGGGGGCACATGTAGTAGCTATTTCATCTCCACCTAACAATGGCACACAAACATTATTACATTGTGATTCTTTCCATATCACTGTATGGCGGGACATGCTGAGGACCTGCTCAAGCCTTTGTCTGTTTCTCACATTCTACCACTCTGCCTCCATGCCTTAGGGAACCCTTCCCCCTTCTCGTGGGCATAGAAAGTAGAATGTAGGCCCTACACATTAAAGACAATGTATGCTATTTGTTTTTCCAAGCCTGAATTAACTTGCTTAATGGACTTTCCAATTCTGTCCATTTTCTCACAGATGTCATTTTATTTTACACCTGAATAAAATTCTGTTATGTATCTGTGCCACATTTTTGATTTTCATTCATGAGTTGATAGACATCCAGGTACCCTGAATTTCCTCGCTATTGTGAATAGAGCAATAATAACCCTCAGTTTCCAAATATACTTGTGGATATTGAAGAACTAGCCTACCTTCATCTTAGACTTCAATGCCATCTTCTAGTAAAGACAAACTAGGTTTATTGCTATTTATGATTAAACCTATTTCTCATGGATTGAGCTATGCTCCAGCCATAACCTTAACTACTAATGCTTCTATCATGGCTCTTCCATGATATGAATGGCAATCATATCTTTATTTCAAACATTGTTTATAAACCATCTTACAATCCTACCTTTGTTTTAAAAGGTTATGATCACACCTGTGACTACCCTGTTGTAACTACCTTGTTATGCCCACCTTGAACTATGTCTTTGTTTCAGGAGGTTGTGAGGACTAACTTGCTATGATGTTCTGCCCCTGTAATCCTGCCTATTTGCCTGACAATCCCGAGATATAAAAACTTTGTCTTCCTCACATCCAGTGCTGACCTTTTTAACCCACCTTAGGGAGAGGCAGCCATGTTCTGAATAAAAAGAATGCTTTAATTAATTTCTGGTTTTAATTAATTTGGTCATGATGATTTGGGTCACTAATATTTCTTCTCCCATCTTTGGAATTAGCAGTGCATTCCCAGGAGTGGTGTAGCTGGGTTATCTAGGGTGAAAAGAGTTGTGGATATAGTCTAATGATAGGAAGCCTGCCTGCTGAGCCCTGGCTTCAGTTTTCATTGAATGTATATATATTTTAGTGGGGTCCTGTGGGACTTCTCATTTTAGTTCTTTTCAGAAGCATCCGTCCTGATTTTCATAGTGGCTGTGCCAGTTTACACTGCCACAGTAGTGAATGGGGATTCCTTTCTCACATACAACCATAATTTGTTATCATTTTTACCCATGACTGCGGTAAGATGGAGTCTCATAGTTTTAATTTGCACCTCCCTGGTAGCTAATTATAGTGAATTAAAAATATTATTAATTCTTCCTGGATTTTATACAATGAATTTTTATTTTATTCATTCCTTCTCATTAGGTCTATCTCTCCACTTTCACCTTGATACTTATGCATCTTCACAGTTTCTTCTTTGTTTTGTTTTGTTTTGTTAAGCACATCAAGTCCAGTTTGTGTTATCCAACTACTCTTTTGAGTGGGGCATGCCCTGGAGTGTGTTCCACAGCATTAAATAACTTAGTCCCTTCCCCCGCCCAACCCCCCACTCCCCGTGCAGCTCTTCACTGAAGCATTGGTGCCAACAGCTCTTCACACAGTGTGCAATTTCATATCTGTACCTTCCTCTGCACATAAAAACTTTAGACTAGAACTTTTTGTGTGGCGTGAGCCTGACAGGTCTTCGCCCCCTTCCTGTTATCCACCACCTCTCTCTTTTACTGTGCTTGTGACCATGCTTCCTTGAAAGTCTCTGAACCTGGTATGGAGGAGCAGGTATTTTCCACTCATTGTCAAACACTCCACTGTCTCTTAGTCTCAGTGTGTTGGCTGGCTGAGACTCTCTGTATTTATTACCATCTCCTGTAAAAGGAACTTCTCTGGTCAAGGTTGAACGATGAACTGATCCACGGGTATACCATATGTCTTTAGGAGTTGTTTTAGTACTAAGTCTATTTAGTAAGATAATAGTATTGGGTTCTCCCCTAGGGCATATGACTTATATGGTCATAGATTCTTTGCCCACAAACTTTTGCAGGGGCATGTTCTGTCTTATGAAGTGGGCCTTTGATCCAATCAGAAAGTGGTTATTTCCATAATAATAGTGCCACAACAGCACTAGTATGGCTAGTCATTATTGTAGCTAGCTAGCAGGGTTCACAGCTAGGTGAGAATGACGACTCCCTTTTTCTTCAGTAGTGTGCATAGGACATTCCAGCACTAACAGCTAGACAATAGGAATGAAGCTTCCAGGTGAGTACCAGCATGATCTCCCCATGTTTTCGGAGTCCAGGACTTACTGTGAAGTGTGAAGGATAACAAAGAACATTGGCAAGAACCAGTAATGTTTGCAAGTCTATGTGACCCCATTGGCCAACAGCTCCTAAAGAACTGAGAGTTTTATTTGGTAGCATGTGTGGTACCTGGTTGGAGTATTATCTCCCATTATGGGGAAACTCCATTTAAACTCTTTTTACATATGTTTATGTATATATTTTAAGGAACTTCTACAGTAGTGAGCTTCTGTTGTAGGGTCCTTGCAGGTATCACTGCTGACAGGGAACGAACCATGATGAGCTAAGAAATAGAACTCAGGGCAGCCGGATTTGGTCTGTCAAACTGGATCAAGATTTCTAGATAGTCTATGCTATCTATATTTTTCTTACATATTTAAACAGTTAAACTTTGGAGAAAAAAAAAATCTCCATGTGATAATTTCCATAACAAAGTTTCAGGCATAGCTACATAGAAAGTCCCTAAGAAAGTACCAAAACACCTGGGACCTTTACAGTGAGTTCTTTTGGCTGATAAACAGAACTGAGGGCTAGGGAGTACAGAGGAAGGATTTGGAATAAGCACCTGGATAGAGTCTGTTGGTGGAGGGATGCAAAGTACGTACATGGGGCCTCTTTCATAAGGATGCGTTCTATTCACTGAGAGAGAAAACCCTGGATTAGGCCTAAAGAATTAATCAGGATTTGGGGGAAATTCAGATGGAGGCTGGATCCTAATAGAATAGCAAAGAATCACCAGGTAGTTTGACAACTTTTATTCTAGCATTCCGGGTGACCAGGTGCCATTCATTCTCTTCTGTGGAAGAAAACAGGCCTGTGTGCTTAACAATCCTGGTTTCTCCAATGCTTCCACTAAGCTGTGCTTCCTACTAGCTTTCCTATGATTTTGAAAATGCCTTTATTGTTAGTGATCCCTCCCCATATTTCCTTTTCTACGCGTCACTCCCATCCGACTCTCCCATCCTCCAACTCTTCATACTGTGTGTTCACTATTTTCTTCCCCCTTCTTCATGTCTTTGTATTCTGTATCTCCTTACTTGAAAGATCACCTTTTTCATGAGGGTCTCTTAGTAGTTTCCCAAACTCTATTTACTTTTCAAGGCCTTTGTGAATGGGATTTCTTTCCCAGTAGCCTTGTCATTGGTATATATGAAAATTACTGACTTCTTATGTTAATTTTCGATCCTACTACTTTGCTGAAAGTGCTTTCAGTTCTGAGAGTCTTCTGGTAGAATCTTTAGGGTCTCTTATTTTTTAGAATCATGTCATCTGCAAATAAGAATACTTACTCCTTTCCTTTCCTATTTGTTTGTTGGTTTGTTTATTTTATTATTGACATTTCAAATGTTGTCCCCCTTCCCAGTCTCCCCTCTGCAAACCCCTCCATCCTATCCTCCTCTGCCTCTAAGAGGGTGCTTCTCCACTCCCACTTCACCTCTTTAGCATCCCCCTTCTCTGGGGCAAGAAGCCTCCATACGAACAAGAACCTCCCCTCTCATTGATGCCAGATAAGGCATTCCTCTGCTACTTATGCAGCTGGAATCGAGGACCCATCTATGTATAGTGTTTAGTTGGTGGTTTAGTTCCTGGCTCTGGAGAGGCTGGGGGGACAGTTAGTTGATATTGTTGTTCTTCCTGTGGGGTTGCAATCCCCTTCAGTTCCTTCAGTCCTTCCCCTAACTCTTCCATTGGGGTCCCCAGATTCAGTCTTATGGTGAGCTGTATCTGCTGTATTAGTTAGATGCTGATGGAGCCTCTCAGAGTGCAGCCCTACTAGGCTCCTGTGTGCAAGCACTTCTTGGCATCAGCAATAGTGTTGGGGTTTAGTGTCTGTGGATGAGATGGATCCCAAGGTGGGGCAGTCTCTGGATAGCCTTTCCTTCAGTTTCTGCTCCATTTTTTGTCCCTGCCTTTCCTTTAGACAGGAACGGTTCTGGGTTAAAAAGTTTGAGGTGGGTGAGTGGCCCCATTCCTCAACTGAGCATCATGCCTGTCTACTAGAGGTTGTCTCTTCAGGTTCTGTCTCCCACTTGTTAGGTATTTCGGCTAATGTCATCCCAGTTGGGTCCTGGGAACCTCTTGCTTTCCTCATATTCTGAGCTTTTGAGCTAATATCCATTTATCGGTGTGCACATACCACATGTGTCCTTTTGGTTCTGAGTCACCTCCCTCAGGATGATATTTTCTAGTTCCAGCCATTTGGTTGCAACATTCATGAAGTCACCATTTTTTAATAGCTGAGAAGTACTCAGTTGTGTAAATGTACCAAATTTTTTGTATCCATTCTTCAGTTGTGGGACATCTGGGTTGTTTCTAGTTTCTGTCGGTTATAAATAAGGCTATGAACACAGAGGAGCATGTGTTCTTGTTTTATGTTGGAGCATCTTTTGGTTATATACCCAGTAGTGGTATAGCTGGGTCTTCAGGTAGAACTGTTCCCAATTTTCTGAGGAACCACCAGATTGATTTCCAGAGTGATTGTACTAGCTTGCAATCCCACTAGCAGTGGAGGAGTGTACCTCTTTCTCCACAACCTTGCCAGCATCTGCTGTTGCCTGAGTTTTTGAAAAGCTTTTGTAAAGCAAAGAAACTGTCAATAGGACAAAATGTTAACCTGTAGATTGGAAAAAGATCTTTACCAACCCTACATCCAGTAGAGGTTTAGTATCCAAAATATACAAAGAACTCAAGAAGTTAGACTTCAGAGAAGCAAATAATCCTATTAAACATGGGGTACAGAGTTAAACAAAGAATTCTTAACTGAGGAATCTCAAATGGCTGGGAAGCACATAAAGAAATGTTGGACATCCAGAGTCTTCAGGGAAATGCAAATCAAAACAACCCTGAGATTCCGCCTCACACCAATCCTTTCCTATTTATACCCATTTTATTTGCTTATTTTATTGCTTTGGCTAAGACTTTTAAGTTACTATATTGAGTAAGAGTGCACAGAGTAGAAAGCCTTGTCTTTTTCCTGTATTTAGTACAAATACTTTGGCTTTTTCTCAATGTACTATGATGTTGGCTGTAGATTTGTCATAGTCTCTATTATTGTTAAAGCAGAGATTTGCTGGAGAAAAAACCCATTTCCATCATTTTGAATTAAATTTAAAGCAAGCTTTATGAAATAATGATGAAGATGGACTTTGGTCAGGATCACCCCTGGAATTTCCCAGAGAATTAGGCTTAGTCTGGAGTGGCCTTGAGATACTTTGCAGGCACTCATGTGGGCAGTCCCATAGGTTACTATACTTTCCCAAGAGGCTTTGTTGTTATTTTCTAAGAGCTACAACTCCCAGCATTCCATGAAGTTACCTGGTCCTTGGGCAGGTGGGGCTTACAGGTTAATTTGGGAGTCTTATATTATATTGAGTTATTTTCCCTCTACTTCTAGTCTCTATACTTTTATGATAGAAAAAATGTTGGATTTCATCAAAGGCTTTTTTTTTTTTTTACATTTAAGTGATTCTTTTATTGATGAGAAGTTGTATTTATAATAAACTACTAGAAATACATTTTGTCAAAGTAGTTTCTTTTTTTTATTAGATATTTTCTTTATTTACATGTAAATTTCTCCATTCCCAGTTTCCCCTC
>NW_022196897.1:125189211-125209146 GCF_008632895.1 Mastomys coucha | reverse complement strand
AGTTAATCTCTGCAACTCCTTCCGTGGGTATTTGGTTCTCCCTTTTAAGAAGGAATGAAATGTCCACTATCAAAGGCTTTTTTTAATTCATTAATATGTTCATGTGATTTTTGTCCTTGTATCCATTGAATTATACTTATTATATAATTTATGACATGTCACATTTATTGTACTATGTATATTGTACCATCTTTTAATTTCTTGAATGAAGTCAATTTGATTAGTATAAATGATCTTTTTGATTTGTAATTTTTGTATTATTTGAAAATGTACTTGTATATAGTATGTTTTTATTAAGTCCACCTCTTATTTTGTCCCCCTCAATTCCTCTCCACACTCCATCACTATTCTTTTCCAATTTCATGTGCTCTTTTTTTGAAAACCTACTGAGTTCACTTGGTGCCGCCATTTTGTGCATGGGTGTAGGGCCATCTACTGTAGCATAGACAGACTCTCAGGCTTATTTTTAAACAAAACTGATTCTTCTTTCAAAGCAACCATCACATTAGCTAGGGGTGAGACATTGTGACTCCTCTCTGTATCCATGTGTGCAGGTCTTAGAAGTCATAGTTGCTATGGGTGCATGTTGGCAGCAGCCCTATCATATATGACTTATCATATGTGACATATTATCTACCTCTATCTATCTATCTATCTATCTATCTATCTATCTATCTATCTATCTATCTATCTATCTATCTATCTATCTATCTATCTATCTATCCATCCATTAATCAAACCAGCCAGCCAGCCAGCCAGCCAGCTAAAGAGGGTTTATTAGAATGGCTTATAGGCTGTGGTCCAGGTAGTCCAAAAATGGCTATCTACCAACACAAGGTCCAATAATCCAGTAATTTTTTAAGTTCATGATGCTGGATATCTCCACTGGTCTTTAGTGTATACCAGAATCCCAAAGAATTAGGTGTAGTGCCATTTAAGGAATGGACTTTCTTGTAAGAATGGGAGCCAGCAGGCAAGGAAGTAGCTTTCTTCTTCCTTGTCCTTCTCATAGGCTGCCAGCAGGAGATGTGGCCCAGATTAAAAAGCACATTCTATCATCTGGTTTAGAAGTGGGTCTTCCCACTTCAAATGGTTTAACTGAGAAAAAAAAAATCCCTTACAGAAGTGCCCAGCCATTTAGGTTTTAGTTACTTCCAGGTGTAGTCCAAGAATAGCCGTCACCCCTTGGCTGCAGTGCTGTGCTTCCCTGGCTCTTACATTCTGTCTGCTCACTCTTCCATCATAATCCCTAAGCTTTGGGAGGAAGGGATGTGAATATGAACATCCAGTTTGTACTGAACACTATGCAGCCTCTTCTCTGCACATTGATCAGTTGTGGGTCTCTGTATTAATCACTATCTACTGCAAAAAAAAGCTTTTCTGATGATGGTTTAGAGATGCACAAATCTATAGGCACTAAGTACTTAGGTTATAATTTAATACAAAGTCCATTTAGCAAAAAGTAAGTAGTGGTTCTCCTCTAGGACCTATGATCTACCCATTTACCGGTCTTTTGGCCCAGTTAGAGTGCTAGGTTTCAGTTTCTTTGAAGGTCCATTTCTTCTTTGATGGTCTAGTAGCAGTGAATCCAGCTGTGCTTTCTCCTTCCCTTCCTTTCCTTTCCTTTCCTTTCCTTTCCTTTCCTTTCCTTTCCTTTCCTTTCCTTTCCTTTCCTTTCCTTTCCTTTCCTTTCCTTTCCTTTCCTTTCTGCCTCCCTTCCCCCCCTCCCTCTCTTGCTCCCTTCCTTCCTTTCTTTCTCCCTTTCTTTTTTCCTTTCCTTTCCTTCCCTTCCCTTTCCTTTTTCATCAATCTCACTGTTTGTAATAGACATGTTTAAAATTCCTTATCTCACCAACCCTGAGATGGTGATGCATACTTTTAATTCCAGCACTCGGGAGTCATAGTCAGGCAGGTCTCTTGAGTTTGAGGATAGCCAGGGCTACACAGAGAAACCCTGTCTCAAAAACAAAAAACAATTTAAATAATTCTTCATCTCACATTGATTTCATTTCAGTTGGATATATGCATCAGAAATTCATTCATTTTAGTGGTATATAAGTTTTAAGGGAATATGATTTCTCTGAATTTCATTGGTAATTATTGTAATGCCTCCCTTTTCACCTCCATTTTTATTAATTTAGGTATTTTCCTTTTGCTTAATTTGGTTAAGAGCTTGTCAGTCTTCTTACTCTTTTGAAATAACCAGTTCTTCATTTCACTAATTCTGTTTTTTTCTGTTTCATTAATTTCTACCCTGGTCTCAAATTTCATTTGTGTTTTTATATCTACTGCTTTTGAAATTGGTGTATTCTTATTTTTCCAAGGCCATAAGGGACTATCATTAAGTTACTTACTGAAGACATGTATCTATTCTCTTAATGTGGATACTTAAGCTATCAGCTTCCTTCTTAAGAGTATTTTCTATCACTCCATAGGATTTTTGTATCTTCATTTTTATTCAAGCATGGGAATTTTTTATATTAGTATCTATTCACTATTGAAAAATAATCTCTTGCTAAATCTCCATGAGTTTGTACATCTTCTTTAGTTTCTGTTGATTTCTAGCTTCATTCTGTGGTGCTCTGATAGAATACAGGAAGTTATTTCATTTTCCTGGTTTTGGTCAAACTTGCTTTGTTTCCTATCATCTGTGTTAGAGAAAGTTTTCAGTAGGTACAATATTTCATTGTTTTTGAGATTTTATTTTAATTCCTCCCTTTCTTTTCATCCTCTAGACCCTCTCATGGGTCCTTCTTCCCACTCTCCTTTCTTCATTAATTGTGGTTGTATGCACAACAAAAATATGACCTGTTAAGTTCATACAACAGCACTTGTGTGTCTTTGTGTGTTTCACTGTTGGGGTCTGGGCAACTAGTTAGTATTCTCACACTCAGGGGTGGGGAACTCTTCCCACTCACAGCTTTACTTAGTTCTATGTGAGATTGAGGCCTCATAGCTTTTCTCTGTGAAGTTAGGCATGTTCATTGGTATCCTCGTTTAGCTTATATTTGGTTGATCATGTTGGTGAGAATTTACAAATGTAGGGTCTGATGTTTCTAGTCTCACAGGAAAGTTCCTGATCTTGAGTCTCTTACAGTCTTTCTATCTCCTGTTCTTTGGCCTTTGGTGTTGAAGTGTTTTGTAATGCATCCATTGGGACTGGGCTCCACAACTTTGCATATTGATTGCTTGTAGTTTTCTGTAGTGGTGTCCATCTGTTGCAAAGAGAAGTTTCTTCATAAGGAGTGAAGACCTCACTTATCTGTGTGTATAAAGGGAAATGTCTATATATTATTGTTAAGGATTATGCTGGTTGAGTAGATTAGTGGTTGTAAATTCTCCTCCAGTAATCATGATTTTACTAGCTCTGAGTTGTTATCTAAGTTTCTAGTACCAGGCATGGTCTCTTGTTGAGCAGGTCATAAGTCCTATTAGAAAGTGGTTGATTACTACTAAGATATGTCACCCATAGGGTTTTTGAGACACAAAATTTGGGCATAGTGTTTGGTAGCTATCTGTTAAGTCCATTTGATATATGTCATTTAACTATTATGTTTCCTCTTCTTCATGTTTTTTTTTTTTAAGACAGGATGACCTATCTGTTGGTCATTATGTGATGTTTAAGTTTTTCCTTATCGCTTTGTTGAAGTGAATTTGTAACTTAATATCTAGTAGTATTTGTTTTAAAAAAATTACTCAAGGTCCAATTGTGTTTGGTATAAATATATCTAAAATTCTAATGTCCTTGAATGGATTATTCCTTTATTTAGACTGAAGTATCTTTCTTATTTCTTTTTAACTTTCTTTTTAGCTTTTCTTTGACTTTAATTTTGTTGCATAATATGTTAATATCTGCTTATTTCCTAGTTTTATTTTCTTGGGACCCCTTTTTCTACCTTTTATATTCTAAGGTTGTAGTGTCAGTTTTTGATGGTGAGATGTGTTTCTTGGAGGTAGCAAATAGATGGATTCTGTTTGTTTGTTTTTTAGTTTGGTTAGTTTAATATCTGCTAGTCAATGTCTTTTGATTTTGGAATTGAGACCATTGCTATTCAGGTTGCTAATGAAATATGTTTATAAGTTTCTGTCATTTTTCTTATTTTGTAGTGTTTGGTGTTTTCCTATTTATTTGCTTAACTTTCTGGCTTCTCCCCCCAACCCCCTGTAGCCTGTTTGATGCATTTGTTATTCTCTTATACGGAATTCCTTCTGTCCTATATGGATTGTCTAGACACCTGGCCAAAATTCTATTGGCTTGCTTTTGACAAAGATTATTTTCTTTATCTCTCAATTATGGATAGTTTTGCTGAATATTGTGATCTAGGTTTGCAAACCTATTGTTTTTCAGAATCATTTCATGCCTCTCTAGCTTTTGTAGTTTCTGTTGAGAAAACTAGCTATTACTTCATGGCTGCCTTCATTCGTGGCAAAGCATTTCTGTCCTGCAGCTCTCAATATATTTTCTTTGTACAGTTTAAATTTAAAAGTTTTAATTATAATATAGTATCAGAGTTTCTTTCCTGGTATTTGATTTTCTGTAATATTCTCTTCTTGAAAATGTAATCTTTTCCCATGGATTTGGAAAAATTTATTCTGATTATTTGAAAATATTATTATTTTGAAAATATTTTGATTATTTTGAAAATATTTTCTCTACATTTCTGTACATTCTGTATATTTCTGTACATCTTTTATGCCTGTAAGTTTTGGATTTTGTCTTTTCATATTGTCCCAAACATCTGGCATATTCAATTTTATTTTTCATTTGCTTATATTTTAATATTTCATTGTCTTTGAGTGGATGTACCAATCTATCTTCTGCTTTCCTATAGTCTATTCCATTGGTGAAGATTTTCACTCAGCTATTTAGTTGAATGATCAAAAAAATTTTTTCTAGCATCATTTCAGTTTACTTTTCTATCTTTATTAAATTCCATTGTCAACATCTTCCATTGACTTCATTTTATTCAGCTGTTTACACTCGCTTGGTTTCATTAAGGAATTTATCCTTGTCCTCTTTTCTTTGAACTTATTTACCATTATTTTTTTGAATTCCTTGGAATTTCACTTCAGCCACTCTTACTGGTAGCCATTACTCTGGGGCTTTTTATGTTTTAGGGGAGGCATAGTTTGTTTATTCATAGTACTCACACTTTTCATTGGAACAGAAACAGGAGCTCAATTATTGATTAAAAATGTAAATTTATTTAGATTACATTTATTCATGTTTGTGATGTTTGCAGTGTATGTAAGTGTTGTAGTATCGAGGTATCATCTTCCTCTTTTAGATTCATTTTAGAACATCAGGCTACATTCCTACTCTTCTGCCTGAGTACAATGCTGTGTGTAACTGTGAAATTCCAGGAGTAGACCCATCTACTGCCTCTCACCTGACATCGTAGCCTCCTCTCCCTTGGTCTGAAATGCTGTCTTGCTGCTTAGGAGTAAGCATGACAGTGGGTAGTGCATGCTGTGGTTTAAGTATAAATCAAGACAACAGGTAATTGAATAATTTCCAGTCTGTGTGTTTGTGTTGTATGTTTGTATATATGCATGCACACACGATGACTTTTATCCTTGAGATAAATGTGTTTTCTAGTCATTTTTTTTTTATAAACTTATACATTGGCTTTTTAAAAATTGGAATGGAAATGTAGTTTTGGAAAGTTGTCAGCTACATTGTTGTTTTGTTGGTTCTGATTATTTTTTAATATATGAAAATTTGCCCTAAGTTTGTGTGTCCCTTATAAGTTAAGTAGGTTTTTTTTTTATTTTCATGTATCTTCATAAGAATTGGTTGGATAGTCATGAAAGCAGGAACATTTAAAAATATTAGATGATATTTACATCATAATGAAGTCTCCTGATAGTTACAGTACATGGCAAGAAAACATCAGATTTGAATTGTTCAGACTATCTTAACCTAAGTAGAGAAGAAATTAGATCTTCATTGCTAACGAAGATTATCAGGGTAATCGGAATTTCTAAGAATATTTTTTTCACAAAAAAGATATCAACATCTCTAAACATTATTTTCCCCTTAACTTTTTTCCCCCTTGCCTCAAGTTTATTTGTAAAAACAGCATAGGACACCGTTCATCAGAAAATAGCCTGTCACAGCAGTCCAACTGTCTTCACATTGGCAGGACCTTTTCTACAGAACCTTCACAGGGGCCTGGGTACCTTTGCGATCCTGAGCTGGAGCTGAAGCCCCTGCCTTGGTTTGAACTTGGGCTTTGGTTGGCAGAGCCTATGCCCCTTGCCCACGTAGCTTCGAATCTGCTTCTCGAGCTTGGGGTGAGCTATGAACGCCAGATGGCTGAGTTTGCAGCTGGGGCCCTTCGGCATCTTGTGCTTGATGGCCTCTGCGCATGCACTCACTGCCTTTGCATTGTTGTGGTGCATCTTCTTCAGGCCTTTCTTGTTGTCCTTTTGAACAAAGCACATGTTCCTCAGGAACTTGGGATCAGCCCCCTTAAGAGATTCATCTTTGTGACTGGGGTTTCTTGATGCCATTTCTGTGCCATTTGCAGGACTGGCTGTGTGTGGTATAGTTCTTGGACTTGGCCGTGTTTGCATGGTAACCTACCGCTCCGGCAGCGGCCTGGGAGCTGAAGAGCTTCCCCTTCACTTTTATTAAGCAGAATTATTTCTTTTGTTATGGGTGTTTTCAGACTGCACCCTGGCATATTAGGGTATTATAAAGTCGGAGTCATCACCCGTGGGGTCCTTCCTGCTGTGAGAAGCCAAGGCCGGGCAGTGGTGGCACATGCTTTTAATCCTAGCACTTGGGAGGCAGAGGCAGGTGGATTTCTGAGTTTGAGGCCAGCCTGATCTACAGAGTGAGTTCCAGGACAGCCAGCGCTACACAGAGAAACCCTGTCTCGGGGAAAAAAAAAAAGTGCTAAAAAGAAGACAGTGCAGCTAGTGCCTCCTTTGTAAATTTTTGTTTTTGATGTTGATTTTGAGGAAGAAATCATTCTTGAGGCAGTGAAATACATGCAGTCAGAAATCAAAGGGAAAAACAGCCCTTGAAAAGAAAGAAATCAAAAACAGACAGAAGCCCACGAAAAGAAAGTTGTTGGAGGAGAACAAGGAAAACAGAGCAATAAATACCATGAGAAAAACCATTACTTTATGTTAACAGAAAATACATATTAAAAATTAAAGACAAAAATACTCCCTAAACATAGTACTCCAATTCTTCTAGCAATCTGTAATGCAAGGAGGTGCTAGTATCTTCCAGGTAAGTGTTCGTGCTGGAAAAGTATGTTGTAAAATACAAAGTGTTCTAACACAGAGCCAGTCCTGCATTACACTGCATAATGTAAAACATATTTCCATTATTATCCATATTCTTCTTAGCCAAAATTCACTTTGCTTTTCTTTGTAAGTTGTCTTGTTATTGATTTGTAATGGAACTTTACATAGTGAGAATGTAGCCCTTTGTGGTATGAATTGCAAATATTTTCTCAAAATGATTATTTTATACATACACATCTACATATGCATTTTAGTGTATTTAAATACATTAACTTTGGCATCTATATGGCTGGTGAATTTTGGTATAGTTTTTAAAATTTTTCTTTACAGCATGTTTAAATCATTTTAAAAGCCATGTTTGTGTTTGGAGTAGTCTGCTCTTTGGTGTTTTTAAGGATTTTAGTTTTCTTAATATATAAACTTAATTATAAACATATTATCTATACTGATTAAGGTGGAAGAACACAGACTTTGAGATGCAGGAATCCAGTTTTAATTCCGTTTGTGTATTTGCTAACATGACCTAATCTGTGCTGTGCCCTTTGTTGGAACCTCAGGAATGCCTTTATGAAGTTGGGTAATGAATTCAGTGGAAGACATTGGCTAATGATTAACTCTCATTATTACTTTTTCCATGTCCTGCTTCCTTGAAATCCTCTACCAAGAAATAATCCATTAAATTAATTGGTTCAGAGGTGCTCTCTTATCAGAAGTGATTATTTCTGAATCTTTCTGACTACCCAGAAGTAATACATAGTCATTACTTAATGGTTTGAATTGTTGCTGTTAAAATAATGTATTGGCCAATATAGCCATAGAGCCCTCAACCTACAGTGTGTCCTGCCTGCAGAGTGTTCTGGGACCAGAGCTTTGCAGAGTCATCATCAGAGAGAGCAAAGAGACTTCAGCAACCGACGGGAGCAGATACAGCGTCCCACAACCAAATGTTAGGCAGAGCTCAGAGACTCCTGCTGAGGAGAGAGGGAAGGATCAGAGGAGCCAGAGGGGTCAGGGACACCTGGAGAACAGGGCCCACAGAATCAACTGACCAGGACCTATGGGGACTTGCAGAGATCAGGGAGCCAAGAGGGATCTGACCTAGGTCCTCCGGGTATTATGACCGAGTAGCTTGGTGTTCTTGTGGAAATCCTAACAGTGGGAGCAGGGTTTCTCCCTGAATCTTTTCCTACTTGTGGACCCCCTTTTCTCCATCTGGGCTGCCTTGTTCAGCCTTGATGTGATGGTGCGTACCAGGTCTTATTGTAGCTAGTTATGTGTGTTTGGTTGATCCCCCTTGGGAGCCCTGCTCTTCACTTAGGGAGATGGGGAAGGGTATCTGGGGCAGAGGGGATATTTAGGGAGGGGAGGGAGCAGAAACTGGTTGGGATACAATATATGAGAGAAGAATTTTAAAAATAACAAAAATAAAATCATTTTTTAAAGTGAAAGAATAATGTGTCAGTACAGTATATTGCATTCTATAGGGGATAACAAATATTTTTGAAAACATTAAACAAATAAATATAGTCATGTTATTTTAAGAACTTTTAAATTATATAGCTAAAAGTCTTACTGGTATTTGATAAAGTTTTGAGTACCTCTGCATTATAAGTTTAAGTATCTTCACAGTTTCTCAATGTGGGTTCTATTTTTCTTAAAAAGATGTATTTTTTATTTTTATGTATATGGTGTTTTGCGTACATGTATGTTTCTTTGTACTACGTGTACTTAGTGCCCAAGAAGCCAGAAAAGGGCATTGGATCCCTCGGGCTAAGAGTTACAGAGGATTGTGAGCCACCATGTGGGTGCTGAGAATGGAACTCTGGACCTCTGGAAGAGCATCAAGCACTCAACCATCGAGCATCTCTCCAGCACCTTTGAGTTACAGTTTTAGGGAGAACGGTGGTTTTAAAATCATTAAAGGGGGCTGGTGAAAGAGCTTTGTGGATAAGGTGCTTGCCACAGAAGCAGAGTTCAAGTTCTCAGAATCCACACGAAATGGGCCGTGCTAGCACACTTATCTAAAATACCAGCGTTTCTTTGGGGAACTCCAAGGCAAAGACAAGAAAATCTCTGGAAGCTCACAAGCCAACCAGCCTGCCCTACATAGTGGTGATGGGGGAAGCAGGCAGTGGAGAAGTCTACTCAAAAAGAGAGGAAGGCAAACAGTAATACCCGAGGTGACACATGCGCATATATACACACTCACACACTCACACACTCACACAAGCACACACTCACACAAGCACACGTATTGTTTTTCATGTTTGTATTAGTGTTGTTCCTGGGCTCTGTTGTTGGGTGTGTGTACTTGCTTTCTGTGTCTTTGTGTGTCTCTTTCATAGAGCCTGTCTCATTCCTGAGCAGTTGCCATCTTAATTAAACAAGAACTCACAATTTTAGTGTTGTCTTAGCTGCTGGATTTTTTTTTTTTAAATGAAATCATTGCTCCATAGAGAACTTCATTAAGATCAGAGCCTTTGCTCTGTTGGGCAGCTTAGCATATTTAAGACCTTGCTCTGGACTTTAAGATTTTTGAAGCTCAAAGCAAATGTGTGTGGAAGGAGAAACATATGGTGAAGAGAACTTACTTCATTGCGTGACTGTTTTCCTGCCCTCGGCAGCTGCGAGTCTGCTTAGCAGGCTGCCAGGTTTGATAATTAATTAATAATGAGGGAATGAACCATGTTTCTGAGGAAGCCTATCTTGCCCCTCTTTCTTTCTTTCCCACATGTCTGGCAAAACCTTCAGTGCCTAGGAGCACTCTTCTTCCCATGTTGTGTCTTTAAGCATAATTAGCACAGAGATGAATGGCCTGGGATGCCAAGGGCTCGATATTGGGCAATGCAATTTTATTATCAGGCACATTGGAGATGTTTGTTGGAAACATACAACAAGACTTTTAAAACGCTTTTAAAAACTTAGAATCTGGAAAGTTGTACTTGAAATTTGTAGTGCTTTGAATGAAAATGGCCCCCATAAGTTCATAGGGAGTGGCACTGTTTGAAAAATGTAGCTTTGTTGGAGGAAGTGTGTCACTAAGGGTGGGCTTTAAAGTTTCAGATGCTCAGGCCCGGCGTCTCTCCCCTGTTGCCTGTGGATCCAGATATAGAACTCTCAGCTACTTCTATAGCACCATATCTAACCTGTGCCGTGTGCCACCATTCATCCCATCATGACAGTGATGGACTAAACCTCAGAACCTGTAAGCCAGCTGCAATTCAACATTTTGGTTTTTTTTTTAATTATTATTATTTTAAGTGCCTTTTACTTAATATAAAATGCTTTTATTTTTTAAATAAAAGACGGTGTTTAAGTTTAGACACAATGTGGGAAGAACTGTTATAAACAGTTTCCATGGTCATGGTGTCTCTTCATAACAATAGATATTTTGTGCGTTATTTGTGTATGTGTGAATTCTTGTTTGTAACACTTTATGTAGCTATGATTTCATGAGTATGGGAAAGTTTTAAGACTAGTACCAGAGGTCCCATGGATTCATCTCTCACAGGTGTGCCTTTGCTCTGCCTTCCTAAATTATGTTCTGTGTCCTCCATCACTTGTCCCTTCCTCTACACACCCTTTCCTCAAATATTTTAGAGGAGATTTAAACTCCTTTACTCCTAGTCCACCAGTGTGTATTTCTGAAGAACAAGGGTATGCTTCTAAACATGTCAGCACTTGTCTCAATAGTATCCATGTTACATCCTTGTAACCCCAGTCCAGAGTACAATCCAAGATGGCATCCTGTATTTAGTGTCATGTCTCCCGTTAAGCACTTCTCTCAACTTCTTGAAAAATGTACTTTGGCAAATTTGCTTTGATAAATTTGAAGCATTCTGATGAATTACTTAGTGGAGAGCATTGCTGCATCAAGCAATTTAGTATTCCCATTCAAATTTGGTTCTGCATTTAAGTGATGTATTTCAGTGGTTATTTTATAAGTTGTGTGCTCAGCACCTAGCAATTTTATTTGACCCCTAGTTGTTGAAATTAGCTTTCTCATTTAGTTAAAGCTCATAAAGTTTATTCTACAACAAATTTGCACTTTTTAAATTTTGATAAGAAATGTTTAAAAGAGATAAATTGAGACTGCAAATAGCATGACACTCTTTAAACCTTCACCCACTAGCTCTGGTCAACATGATTGTCAAACTCTTAGTAAGTTTCTTCATTGACAGTGTGTATACGTATTTAATGCATTCTGGTTATTCCTTTCCCACACCCTTGCATTTTCACGACCATCTCTTCCACCACCCTTCCATCTTCCCCGAAAGCCTCTTTCCCAAATTTCTGTGTTATTTTATTTTGTTTGAGTTTAATCAGAGCTCCTTATGTGACATCAGTTTGGAGCAATACGTTGGAACTTGGCTGGATCACTAGTGGGTAGACAACTAAAGTCAATGACTTGCCTCTCCTAGACTCTATCAATAACCAGTACTTCAGCAGAGAGAAAATGGGTTAGTCCTCTTGAGACCCTCCCTGTCCATGCCTGACAGTTTTTGTGTAGACTCAGTTCAGGCAACTACAGCTGTTGTGAGTTTATGATCATAATTTTTGTTTGTTCATTTTGATTTTCTCCCTTTTACTAATCATAGATATTTTTTCATACAGTTTGCTCTGAATACAGTTTTCCCTCCCCTTACTCTTCCCAGTTCTCTCCCTCTTCCTCTCCCATCTAGATCTACTCTTTTTCTGCCTCCCATTAGAAAAGAACAGGCTTCTAAGAGATAACAATGAAACAAAACAAAATAAAGTATAATAAGATAAAACAAAACCCATCATATTAAAGTTGGACAAGCCAAGACAACAGGAAAATAAAAGAGCCCCAAGGGAAGGCACACGAATCAGAGACCCACTCAATTACACATTCAAGAGTCCCGTAAAAGAACCAAACTGAAATCTATAGTCTGTGTGCAGAGGACCATGAAGGGCCTATGATTGCTGCTTCAGTCTCTAAGTTCATATGAGGTATTCTCATCTGTTTTAGAGGGCCTTGTTCTCCTGGTGTCCTCTGTCTCTTCTATCTTCTGTAGGGTTGCCTGACCTCTGAGGGGAGGGATTCGATAGAGACATCTTGTTTAGAACTTTGTGTCCCAAGGTATTTTTCTCTGGGTAATGTCTGGCTGTGGGTCTCTGTATTTGTTCCATCTGCTTCAGGAGGAAGTCTTTCTGATGCTGACAAAATAAGACCCAGATCATGACTGTTATTATTATATCTGCTTAAAGATGGCTCTTTGCATCTTTCTATTTTTTCTACCCCTTCCTCTACACTATTCCCCAAGCCTCGGGAGGATGTTTACAATATCTAGTTATGAGTGTAATTTTTAAAAATAATAGTCATGATGATGATGGTGGTGGTGGTGGTAGTGGTGGTAGTGATAATATAATGTGGGGGACATACAAGTGTCATAGTGTATATCCAGGTAAGTTAATAACTCTGGGGAATCCATTCTTTCCTCCCATTGTGAATTTCACATTTTGAACTCATGCCATCAGGCTTGAATCACAAGCACTCAATAGATGCCTTCTCTGTTTATTTGTTGACTCTGCTGCAAGGAAGAGCTTGTTTCTATCAGTTTGGCTTCTTTGGTTCTTAATGTGCTCAGTTATTAGAATTCATCACTGTCCCTTTGTTGAGAGCAGACTTAGCCAGTGAGAGATATCCAAGCCAACCTCTGGATCTTATGAAAAGTGGCTCTCATTCTTGGAGCATTTCTTTACTATCTGTAGCAAGTTAGTCCCGATTCATTTGTCTTTCCTGACTGTAGTGTCTTAAGTAGAGACTTAAGGCATTTGTGCACATCTTTACTTGTGTGTGTCCAAAGAAACTTACTGTGGAATATTGCATTTACTAAATCACTGTATACAGTATTATGAATATAGTTATATTCAGTGTTCTAAGTTCAACCATGAGCATTTATTTTACATGTAATAATCATAAGTTCTGACAAGAAAGAAATACATTTTTCATTTCACAGTAAATGGCATTACAGCTTTGAGTACTAAATCATTTTGACATTTATGAAGGAGCAAATGGAAAGTAAGGAATGAGTGTTAAAAATAAAGCTATCTTTAACTGTTCTATTAAAAAGGCAAAGATTTATTTTCCATCTGGGAATGTGAATATGCCTATTTGTGTTCTTGTTCACACAGTGGAATTTCTGTGGAGCCATACTACAGAGAGCATGTGCGTGGGATATATGTCAGCCCAGGACGGCAAAGCCAAGGTAAGCGGGAAAAACTGGGTCGTAACCTGAAAACCTTGTGGCCAGTGTGTAAGCTTCCAACCAATCTGTTGAAACACATGACTCCCACCTTTCACATAGTAACCAGCGAGCTGCATTCAAAGCACACTCAACAGTTTCAAAGAAAGTCAGTAGCTTTGTAAACTGTTCTTCTTGATGGAACGCAGTGAATTAGGGAATTCTACTTTCATTTTGTTCCCTTTGCCCAGTGTGAATACCTGAAAAGAGGAAACTCAGGATTTGTAAGAGAAAATGAGAATAAATTTGAGAAGCTAACCAAGATGGATGGACCACGAGGAAGGTTGAAAAAGATAAAGGAAACTGAATCAATGTAAAATTAGCCCCTGGAATGTGTCTCTGCATCCTTTATAATGGCTGACATGCTTGTGGACCTGCCATGCTATCCTGTCATGTGCTGTGCCCTCTCATGTGTCTACATGGGCTTTACCTTTGTGCGCCACATGACATGCTGTGAGCCATAGCAGCTGTGTAGTCCAGGCACCAGCTCCGGAGTTGCTGAGTCTCCTTGAACTTATAATGCTTGATTTTGAGAGTAAAAATCATGACTTGTGGATTTATTTTTGTATTTTTCTCATGTTCCTGTCCATAAAGTTTTAGGAGCAGATGTGGTATATGACATCTACTTGGCATTAAAGCACCTTAGCTACAAAGTTAGGAAGTTGTGAAGTCTCCTTTTTAAAAGAAAATAATCTACTTCACATATTTGGAAACAGCAAATAAAGAGACTTCTGATGCATGTTCTCTAATACATATTGAGTAGTTTTAAAGTCAGAGAGTAAGTGAACTAAAGAAGAGTGATACATCATAATGGCACTTTGGGCAACAAACCATGTATTAGACAGTGGTCAGTCATGTCAGATTTCACTGCCTAGTGAAGTCATACATGTGATGAGCACTCAGATAAAATAACTTAGCTGCAGATTTCTCAGAAAGAATGTTCATAGTTAGATAACACACGACTGTAGTTGATTGTTCCTTTCTCATACATTATTCATCCGTATGTATATTTAGTTAATCAGTAGGTTCACACAACGTCTATGAATGTAGCAAATGGGAACATTCTCACAGCAAGAGGTTAACTGGTATTTGTGAAGTATTACTAAGCTTCCCGCTCCCCTGCTGTCTCACCTTCATGTGATAAAACTTGTATGTTCATATATTTCTTTGCTTTATAATCTACCACAAAGAGAATGGTAATTGTTCACTTTAAACCTGATTAACATGTTTGGAGCAGCACTTACAGGCTTTTCCATGGTAGTTGAAACATGAACATCTATGCCACCTAGATTGGCAACCAGAGCTACATGCTAAAAATTCCTGCGTATTTGAAATATGGCTATTAGAACTGAAGAACTGAATTTTGAGCTTTATCTAATTTTTTTAATAGCCTGATGTGGCTAGTAGCTACTATATTAAGCATTATAGGTTTTAATAAATGAGTGGAAAATGGTTCTTCATATATTTTCAGAACATTCTCTTTTTGTGTATGACTGCAGTTTCTAAACAGGAAGCAAACCTAATAAGCCATGGAGTTCCTTGTAGCCATTTAAACTTTCTCTTACACTTTGCATATAATCTTGAACAAAGATCATGATTGAACAAAAGATCATAAGTGTAGCCCTGAGGCCAGTGGTGTACCCCTGAGGCCAGTGGTGTACCCCTGAGGCCAGTGGTGTACCCCTGAGGCCAGTGGTGTACCCCTGAGGCCAGTGGTGTACCAAGCCCCTTGAGTCGAGGTATCAACTCTCTGCTGGTCGTCTGTAGAAGATATCTGCCATTTAATATGAAGCATGCATAGTAAGGAAAGTACAGAAACCTGAGCCGGATCTAGAGCTGTTTGGGCTTTGGTGGTGCTGCATGGTGTGTGTGTGTGTGTGTGTGTGTGTGTGTGTGTGTGTGTGTGTTTGTGTGTCTGTCTGTCTGTCTGTCTGTCTGTCTGTGATTTTTATATTATCTATAAATTCTCCAGCTGATAATGTAGAGGTAGAATGGCTTGGGCCAGCAGCTATAGCTACTCCATTTGGCTCATTTGTAAATTATATTTTTGACCATTTTTATCCCCCCCTTTTGCTTTCTTTACTATTTGAACTGTAGTCTATAAATGCTTTGCAGAAAAATAAAACAATGCAATAAAGCACCATTGTTCAAAATATCAACAACATACAGAAACCCACAAAATTGTTCTCTTGGCATAAATATGGAGCTTATTTTGTTATGAGACAAAAATTAGAGATGAGATTCTGGGTTCAAAAGGAAAAAAAGGACTTTAGTAGCATATGTATTTCAGCAAGTAAGGGTGGCAGCCTTCAGCCTACCTGGTGGCCTCCCCCAGAGTAACTGGCTCTGTCAAGAACTGTATAATGACCTGCTGCTTAATGAAAAGATCCTCTCCATAATACAGAGAGGCATGGGAGTGAGATGAGTAGGAAGCAGCTGTAAAATGTGTTATTTTTATTTAAAACTATATCTTAAACAAAAAAAAATGATTTACTTTTCAAAAATTGCCCTCATTTTTCTTGTTACCAAGCATGGAACCTGAAGACTTTTGAATGTTTTACATAAGGCTATGCTTAATTTAAGTTAAAGCTCTCCCCAAAGTCATACTGTCCAGGAAAAGGTAAGGAATAATTAATGGTTGTGAGCAGAATCATAGATAATTTGAATGAAGGTGGGCTCTTAATACAAGTTTCTATTTTCTTTTTAAAATAGTATTTTCTAAAATAACATTGAAGAAAAGAACATTGTATCATTTAATTTATAACACCCTTCTCTGACATAAACAAGATTTCTTTTTATGGGACAAACATTAAAGTATTGATATTAGTTGGATTTAAAAATTATATTGCCTATTTTCTATAGTGACTGGACAGTTAATGAGCAGCTTTTCATAAACACTGGGTACACATAGTCTAGTTCAATAAAACATATTTAAACTGGCATGGAATTGATTCAGGCACATAACTCTCGCCTTAAATGAATTAGGTTTCTTTCATATATAGAGGTTACTTTTTATAACAATATAAATACTGTTATAAAATTTATTCTTGAGGAATAGGCTACTTTACAGTTTTAATATCTCTCTAGAGATTTATTATTAGTTGTGGAAAAAACAGTAATTGCATAATGATGAAAACAGGGAATACCACAACTTTGTGTTCAGAATTAGGAATGGATAGACAGTGTGCGCCTCTGGATGTGGCAGCCTGAGATGGGCACAGTGTCACTTGTATAGTGTTCTATCTGAGCGTGTACAGTATGAACTTGATGCCCGGGAAGCAGACAGAGCAAGGGTAAAGAGCATGTGGAGAAGAAAGTGAAAGGGGCCGGAGCTCCATACTGCTGTCAGGTGCCAGAAACAAGAAGGCACAGAGTGCTCCGGATTGACGACTACCCAAGACATGTTACCAGGAAATGCTTTAACTCACCTCCAAGTGCTTTTGTAGATATGAGCAAAATGCTGTAATACATTTTAGGCCAATTTGCAAAACTGAAATATGGCTAGCAAAAAGAATGCATTGTTAAATTCACTAACATTGCTATCCATAGTTTTAGGCAATATACATTGAATTATCTAGGCAAGTGGGGCCCTGTATGTATAATCTTGGTCTTTTAGGAAAGGATGTGATGAATATATGGATAGGAAATTACCAAGTACATGGAACAAAATGTTGACAACAGGTAAACCTTTGTAAATGTTTCATGACACTTAAACTATCCTGTAATCTTTAGTTATTTTAAGGTAAAATGCCTCAAAATATATCACCTGCATATAACACAGATCTGATCATGTGTGAGCCTTGAACTTTAGTTATACAACTCAAAAGTATTAGTCTCGGTTTACAACCAGCACAACTAGGTGGATGCTTACAATCCTGTATACTGCTTCTGCCTGGAGCTCTGAGAGGTGAGACTTTGTCCTTATTGATATGCCTCACATTAGAGTATCTTCTGGAATATCACCTAGCTTTGGGGTTTAAACTTTTAGCTACTTAGGAATTGTTTACTCTTATTATAAGTAATAATATTATTATAAATAATAATATATCACAAATAATAATAAATAATTATTTATTCTTATCATTATATCCTCTGCCCTGTGTGTCAAACTGTGTTCAGGTTTGACAGGTGTGACTTGTATCATTATTTTCCTTGGATTAGGCAGTGATTTCTTGAATATGACCCCTAACGCATATACAATAAAAGAAAGAATAAGTTACCATCAATTTTAAAATCCTTTACTGCAAAGGTGTTATCAAAAAAGTGAAAAACAGCCCACAGAATAGGAAACCAAGTTTACTAACAATGTCATTGGTGACAGACTTGCATCAGGTTAGAATAAAATATTAAATTCTTATAATTCAATAAGATGTAAATAAACATTTTCCTTATGAAGATACACAGTCAGCAACTAAGTATATGGGAATATGTTTGCTGTCTATTTGTTAGGGAACTGCAAATCAGAATCACAGTTGAGTCTCACCCACTTCTTATCCAACATAACAGAAGAAAAGAAGAATGACAAATGTTCGTCGGAAAAGTAGAACTTCCCTATGCTGCTGATAGGAGTGGGAATGATCTGTCTCTCTTGGAAGAACAGTGTAATAGTTTCTCAGGAAGTTTAACAGAATTGCCACATTACTCAGCAGGTTCCCCTCCTAGGTGTTATTCATAGTTACAAAGTAGGAACAATTTAATGCCCCTCAGCTGATGGATGGATAAACAAATATGTTGTATTTGTGCAAGGAATTTTTTTGTAATAAGAAGAATGAAGTTCTGCAGGAACATAGCAACAATGGCTCTAAATACAAGAAGCCAGGTGAAAAAGACCAGATGTTGCATGTTTCCATTTGCAATAAATGTCTAGAATTGGAAAACCCATAGAAACAAATGTAACAGGTCAGTGGTTATGGAGGCTGAGACAGGGAATGTGGATATGGAGTTTGTTTTTAAGGACATGAAAATGTTCTGGAATTATAAAGTTGTCCAGCTTTACAAACACACTGCAAACCACTGGGTTGAACATTTATTTAAAATGGTGTATTTTATGGTATATGTGTTTTTCCATAAAGCTATAAAAATATCAACCAGCGTAATTATAGCATTACCAAAATAAAGGAGAAGAAATGTATGTTCATTTTGATACCACACAACCCATTCATCTTCCACTTATTATAAACCCCACCAAAATACCAGATATTGGAAGAACTTTCTTAGATTTAAAAAAAAAAAAAGCCAACAACTCTATACCTAAAAATCAGAAATACTTTTTAATGCTGTGAATGCACAAAAGGGAGGTCCACTTTTGTGATTTTCATTTCTTATGTGAAGTATTTCCCTGAAATCCGAATCAATACAGTGAGGCAGGAAAAAGAAATCAGAGACAGAAGTTGGGAAAGAATTATTTAAACTTGTACTTTCACATGATCTGGAATGAATAAAAAAATTCTAGAACTATCCTCTTAAAACTATAAAATATGCCTCAGATGAATCTCAATGAGAAATATATGTATCTTCTTGAATTGAACATGTTATATGTTAACCATTCTTTCCAAATTTATCTGTAGATTTAAAGCATTTGGAACCAAAATTCTAGTAAGTTTATTGTTGTTTTGTGTTTTTGAAGTAAGAAAGTGATAAAATAGTTTAAAATTTGGTCTAGAAGCTCCACACCCATGGTGTCCAGTTATCCCAAATTATGGTAAAAATGTCTCCTTTAGGGATGAGCACTCTTCAGCCTTTTATTTTCTGCGCATAGGACCAGTTATAAATCTCTGTATTCATCACAGTCTTTTGCAAAGCGAAGTTCCTCTGATAAGGGTTGAGAGATATTCTAGTCTTTGGGTATAAGAATAAGTATTAGGGATACCAAGGCATAGTTTCTTTGTCCAGTTAATGGTACCAGACACGAGTTCCCTCTATTGGATTGGACCTTAAGTCCAAGCAGAGAGTGTGGTTGGTTACTCCAGTAACGTTCCTGTTACTGTTTCAACAACATGCCCACCACACCAGGCCACTTGCTATCATAGCCCCTGGGTGCACTGGGTGAGACTGTTTCCTACTTTATTCTCCTGGTAGCCTGCACAGCACCTTTTACCTCTATGAAAGCTAGTCAGTAGTGATGAGGTTTCTCTGTTTTCTGACTAATGGCAGTAAGTTAGGTGTTTGGGAATCAAAGGTACCAAGCTGACTAACAAATCCTGCCACGGATTGGGGTTTCTTATGGGGTCCCTTGTTCCGCGGGACGATGGGTTCTGGCCAGTGGGTTCTGGCCAGGTGTGCACGGGATTCGGCTTTGACAAACAGATTAGACACGAGTGGTGTAAGGTCTGAGTGTTTTTCTTTAAAAATTGACATGAGGCTTTTACAATCATTGCAAAAGAGAGAAATGAAAAATCTGGCAGCT